>NC_090381.1:103222539-103527723 GCF_036365525.1 Heterodontus francisci
GTAGAACTGTACCAGCTGTCAAAACAATGCCTGTAGAACTGTACCAGGAGTCAAATCAATGCCTGTAGAACTGTACCAGCTGTCAAATCAATTCCCATAGAACTGTACCAGCAGTCAAATCAATGCCTGTAGAACTGTACCAACATTCAAGTCAATGCCTGTAGAGCTAAACCAACATTCAAGTCAATGCCTGCAGAACTGTACCAGCTGTCAAATCAATGCCTGTAGAACTGTATCAACATTCAAGTCAATGCCTGCAGAACTGTACCGGCTGTCAAATCAATGCCTGTCGAACTGTACCAACATTCAAATCAGTGCCTGTAGAACTGTACCAGCTGTCAAGTCAATGCCTGTAGAACTGTACCAGCAGTTAAATCAATGCCTGTAGAACTTTACCAGCTGTCAAATCAATTCCCATAGAACTGTACCAGCAGTCAAACCAATGCCTGTAGAACTGTACCAACATTCAAGTCAATGCCTGTAGAGCTGTACCAACATTCAAGTCAATGCCTGCAGAACTGTACCAGCTGTCAAATCAATGCCTGTAGAACTGTACCAACATTCAAGTCAATGCTTGTAGAACTGTAGCAGCTGTCAAATCAATGCCTGTAGAACTGTACCAACATTCAAGTCAATGCCTACAGAACTGTACCAGCTGTCAAATCAATGCCTGTAGAACTGTACCAACATTCAAATCAATGCCTTTAGAACTGTACCAGCTGTCAAATCAATGCCTGTAGAACTGTACCAACATTCAAATCAATGCCTTTAGAACTGTACCAGCTGTCAAATCAATGCCTGGAGAACTGTACCAACATTCAAGTCAATGCTTGTAGAACTGTACCAGCTGTCAAATCAATGCCTGTTGACCTGCACCAACATTCAAGTCAATGCCTGCAGAACGGTACCGGCTATCAAACCAATGCCTGTAGAACTGTACCAACATTCAACTCAATGCCTTTAGAACTGTACCAGCTGTCAAATCAATGCCTGTAGAACTGTACCAGCTGTCAAATCAATGCCCGTAGAACTGTACCAAAATTCACGTCAATGCCTACAGAACTGTACCAACATTCAAATCAATGCCTGTAGAACTGTATCAACATTCAAGTCAATGCCTATAAAACTGTACCAGCTGTCAAATCAATGCCTGTAGAACTGTACCAGCTGTCAAATCAATGCCCTAGAACTGTACCAACATTCACGTCAATGCCTACAGAACTGTACCAACATTCAAGTCAATGCCTGTAGAACTGTACCAGCAGTGAAATCAATGCATGGACAACTGTACCAGTTGTCAAAACAATGCCTGTAGAACTGTACCAACATTCAAGTCAATGCCTGTAGAACTGTACCAGCAGTCAAATCAATGCATGGAGAACTGTACCAGCTGTCAAATCAATGCCTGTAGAACTGTACCAACATTCAAGTCAACGCCTGTAGAACTGTACCAGCTGTCAAATCAATGCCTGTAGAACTGTACCAACATTCAAATCAATGCCTGGAGAACTGTACCAATATTCAAGTCAATGCTTGTAGAACTGTACCAGCTGTCAAAACAATGTCTGTAGAACTGTACCAACATTCAAGTCAATGCCTGTAGAACTGTACCAGCAGTCAAATCAATGCATGGAGAACTGTACCAGCTGTCAAATCAATGCCTGTAGAACTGTACCAACATTCAAATCAATGCCTTTAGAACTGTACCAGCTGTCAAATCAATGCCTGGAGAACTATACCAACATTCAAGTCAATGCTTGTAGAACTGTACCAGCTGTCAAATCAATGCCTGTTGACCTGCACCAACATTCAAGTCAATGCCTGCAGAACGGTACCGGCTATCAAACCAATGCCTGTAGAACTGTACCAACATTCAACTCAATGCCTTTAGAACTGTACCAGCTGTCAAATCAATGCCTGTAGAACTGTACCAGCTGTCAAATCAATGCCCGTAGAACTGTACCAAAATTCACGTCAATGCCTACAGAACTGTACCAACATTCAAATCAATGCCTGTAGAAGTGTATCAACATTCAAGTCAATGCCTATAAAACTGTACCAGCTGTCAAATCAATGCCTGTAGAACTGTACCAGCTGTCAAATCAATGCCCTAGAACTGTACCAACATTCACGTCAATGCCTACAGAACTGTACCAACATTCAAGTCAATGCCTGTAGAACTGTACCAGCAGTGAAATCAATGCATGGAGAACTGTACCAGTTGTCAAAACAATGCCTGTAGAACTGTACCAGCAGTCAAATCAATGCATGGAGAACTGTACCAGCTGTCAAATCAATGCCTGTAGAACTGTACCAACATTCAAGTCAACGCCTGTAGAACTGTACCAGCTGTCAAATCAATGCCTGTAGAACTGTACCAACATTCAAGTCAATGCCTGGAGAACTGTACCAATATTCAAGTCAATGCTTGTAGAACTGTACCAGCTGTCAAAACAATGTCTGTAGAACTGTACCAACATTCAAGTCAATGCCTGTAGAACTGTACCAGCAGTCAAATCAATGCATGGAGAACTGTACCAGCTGTCAAATCAATGCCTGTAGAACTGTACCAACATTCAAGTCAACGCCTGTAGAACTGTACCAGCTGTCAAAACAATGCCTGTAGAACTGTACCAGCAGTCAAATCAATGCCTTTAGAACTGTACCAGCTGTCAAATCAATTCCCATAGAACTGTACCAGCAGTCAAATCAATGCCTGTAGAACTGTACCAACATTCAAGTCAATGCCTGTAGAGCTGTACCAAAATTCAAGTCAATGCCTGCAGAACTGTACCAGAGGGTCAAATCAATGCCTGTAGAACTGTACCAACATTCAAGTCAATGCTTGTAGAACTGTAGCAGCTGTCAAATCAATGCCTGTAGAACTGTACCAACATTCAAATCAATGCCTTTAGAACTGTACCAGCTGTCAAATCAATGCCTGTAGAACTGTACCAGCTGTCAAATCAATGCCTGTAGAACTGTACCAACATTCAAGTCAATGCCTACAGAACTGTACCAACATTCAAATCAATGCCTGTAGAACTGTATCAACATTCAAGTCAATGCCTGTAGAACTGTACCAGCTGTCAAATCAATGCCTGTAGAACTGTACCAGCTGTCAAATCAATGCCCTAGAACTGTACCAATATTCACGTCAATGCCGACAGAACTGTACCAGCAGTCAAATAAATGCCTGTAGAACTGTATCAACATTCAAGTCAATGGTTGTAGAACTGTACCAGCTGTCAAATCAATGCCTATAGAACTGTATCAACATTCAAGTCAATGCTTGTAGAACTGTACCAGCAGTCAAATAAATGCCTGTAGAACTGTATCAACATTCAAGTCAATGTCTGTAGAACTGTACCAGCAGTCAAATAAATGCCTGTAGAGCTGTATCAACATTCAAGTCAATGCTTGTAGAACTGTACCAGCTGTCAAATCAATGCCTGTAGAACTGTATCAACATTCAAGTCAATGCCTGCAGAACTGTACCGGCTGTCAAATCAATGCCTGTCACACTGTACCAACATTCAAGTCAATGCTTGTAGAACTGTACCAGCTGTCAAAACAATGCCTGTAGAACTGTACCAACATTCAAGTCAATGCCTGTAGAACTGTACCAACTGTCAGAACAATGCCTGTAGAACTATACCAACATTCAAGTCAATGCTTGTAGAACTGTACCAGCTGTCAAAACAATGCCTGTAGAACTGTACCAACATTCAAGTCAATGCCTGTAGAACTGTACCAGCTGTCAAATCAATGCCTGGAGAACTGTACCAATTGTCAAGTCAATGCTTGTAGAACTGTACGAGCTGTCAAATCAATGCCTGTAGAACTGTACCAACATTCAAGTCAATGTCTGTAGAACTGTACCAGCTGTCAAAACAATGCCTGTAGAACTGTACCAACAATCAAGTCAATGCCTGTAGAACTGTACCAGCAGTCAAATCAATGCATGGAGAACTGTACCAGCTGTCAAATCAATGCCTGTAGAACTCTACCAACATTCAAGTCAATGCCTGTAGAACTGTACCAGCTGTCAAAACAATGCCTGTAGAACTGTACCAACATTCAAGTCAATGCCTGTAGAACTGTAACAGCAGTCAAATCAATGCCTGTAGAGCTGTACCAACATTCAAGTCAATGCTTGGAGAACTGTAGCAGCTGTCAAATCAATGCCTGTAGAACTGTACCAACATTCAAATCAATGCCTTTAGAAATGTACCAGCTGTCAAATCAATGCCTGCAGAACTGTACCAACATTCAAATCAATGCCTGTAGAACTGTATCAACATTCAAGTCAATGCCTGTAGAACTGTACCAGCTGTCAAATCAATGCCTGTAGAACTGTACCAGCTGTCAAATCAATGCCCTAGAACTGTACCAATATTCACGTCAATGCCGACAGAACTGTACCAGCAGTCAAATAAATGCCTGTAGAACTGTATCAACATTCAAGTCAATGCTTGTAGAACTGTACCACCTGTCAAATCAATGCCTGTAGAACTGTACCAACATTCAAATCAATGCCTTTAGAACTGTACCAGCTGTCAAATCAATGCCTGTAGAACTGTACCAACATTCAAATCAATGCCTTTAGAACTGTACCAGCTGTCAAATCAATGCCTGGAGAACTGTACCAACATTCAAGTCAATGCTTGTAGAACTGTACCAGCTGTCAAATCTATGCCTGTTGACCTGTACCAACATTCAAGTCAATGCCTGCAGAACGGTACCGGCTATCAAACCAATGCCTGTAGAACTGTACCAACATTCAACTCAATGCCTTTAGAACTGTACCAGCTGTCAAATCAATGCCTGTAGAACTGTACCAGCTGTCAAATCAATCCCCGTAGAACTGTACCAAAATTCACGTCAATGCCTACAGAACTGTACCAACATTCAAATCAATGCCTGTAGAACTGTATCAACATTCAAGTCAATACCTATAAAACTGTACCAGCTGTCAAATCAATGCCTATAGAACTGTACCAGCTGTCAAATCAATGCCCTACAACTGTACCAACATTCACGTCAATGCCTACAGAACTGTACCAACATTCAAGTCAATGCCTGTAGAACTGTACCAGCAGTGAAATCAATGCATGGACAACTGTACCAGTTGTCAAAAACAATGCCTGTAGAACTGTACCAACATTCAAGTCAATGCCTGTAGAACTGTACCAGCAGTCAAATCAATGCATGGAGAACTGTACCAGCTGTCAAATCAATGCCTGTAGAACTGTACCAACATTCAAGTCAACGCCTGGAGAACTGTACCAGCTGTCAAAACAATGCCTGTAGAACTGTACCAGCAGTCAAATCAATGCCTGTAGAACTGTACCAGCTGTCAAATCAATTCCCATAGAGCTGTACTAGCAGTCAAATCAATGCCTGTAGAACTGTACCAACATTCAAGTCAATGCCTGCAGAGCTGTACCAACATTCAAGTCAATGCCTGCAGAACTGTACCATCTGTCAAATCAATGCCTGTAGAACTGTACCAACATTCAAGTCAATGCTTGTAGAACTGTAGCAGCTGTCAAACCAATGCCTGTAGAACTGTACCAACATTCAAATCAATGCCTTTAGAACTGTACCAGCTGTCAAATCAATGCCTGTAGAACTGTACCAGCTGTCAAATCAATGCCCGTAGAACTGTACCAACATTCAAGTCAATGCCTACAGAACTGTACCAACATTCAAGTCAATGCCTGGAGAACTGTATCAACATTCAAGTCAATGCCTGTAGAACTGTACCAGCTGTCAAATCAATGCCTGTAGAACTGTACCAGCTGTCAAATCAATGCCCTAGAACTGTACCAATATTCACGTCAATGCCGACAGAACTGTACCAGCAGTCAAATAAATGCCTGTAGAACTGTATCAACATTCAAGTCAATGCTTGTAGAACTGTACCACCTGTCAAATCAATGCCTGTAGAACTGTATCAAAATTCAAGTCAATGCTTGTAGAACTGGACCAGCAGTCAAATAAATGCCTGTAGAACTGTATCAACATTCAAGTCAATGTCTGTAGAACTGTACCAGCAGTCAAATAAATGCCTGTAGAACTGTATCAAAATTCAAGTCAATGCTTGTAGAACTGTACCAGCTGTCAAATCAATGCCGGCAGAACTGTATCAACATTCAAGTCAATGCCTGCAGAACTGTACCGGCTGTCAAATCAATGCCTGTCACACTGTACCAACATTCAAGTCAATGCTTGTAGAACTGTACCAGCTGTCAAAACAATGCCTGTAGAACTGTACCAACATTCAAGTCAATGCCTGTAGAACTGTACCAACTGTCAGAACAATGCCTGTAGAACTATACCAACATTCAAGTCAATGCTTGTAGAACTGTACCAGCTGTCAAAACAATGCCTGTAGAACTGTACCAACATTTAAGTCAATGCCTGTAGAACTGTACCAGCTGTCAAATCAATGCCTGGAGAACTGTACCTATATTCAAGTCAATGCTTGTAGAACTGTACGAGCAGTCAAATCAATGCCTGTAGAACTGTACCAACATTCAAGTCAATGCCTGTAGAACTGTACCACCTGTCAAATCAATGCCTGCAGAACGGTACCGGCTATCAAACCAATGCCTGTAGAACTGTACCAACATTCAACTCAATGCCTTTAGAACTGTACCAGCTGTCAAATCAATGCCTGTAGAACTGTACCAGCTGTCAAATCAATGCCCGTAGAACTGTACCAAAATTCACGTCAATGCCTACAGAACTGCACCAACATTCAAATCAATGCCTGTAGAACTGTATCAACATTCAAGTCAATACCTATAAAACTGTACCAGCTGTCAAATCAATGCCTATAGAACTGTACCAGCTGTCAAATCAATGCCCTACAACTGTACCAACATTCACGTCAATGCCTACAGAACTGTACCAACATTCAAGTCAATGCCTGTAGAACTGTACCAGCAGTGAAATCAATGCATGGAGAACTGTACCAGTTGTCAAAACAATGCCTGTAGAACTGTACCAACATTCAAGTCAATGCCTGTAGAACTGTACCAGCAGTCAAATCAATGCATGGAGAACTGTACCAGCTGTCAAATCAATGCCTGTAGAACTGTACCAACATTCAAGTCAACGCCTGTAGAACTGTACCAGCTGTCAAAACAATGCCTGTAGAACTGTACCAGCAGTCAAATCAATGCCTGTAGAACTGTACCAGCTGTCAAATCAATTCCCATAGAGCTGTACCAGCAGTCAAATCAATGCCTGTAGAACTGTACCAACATTCAAGTCAATGCCTGCAGAGCTGTACCAACATTCAAGTCAATGCCTGCAGAACTGTACCATCTGTCAAATCAATGCCTGTAGAACTGTACCAACATTCAAGTCAATGCTTGTAGAACTGTAGCAGCTGTCAAACCAATGCCTGTAGAACTGTACCAACATTCAAATCAATGCCTTTAGAACTGTACCAGCTGTCAAATCAATGCCTGTAGAACTGTACCAGCTGTCAAATCAATGCCCGTAGAACTGTACCAACATTCAAGTCAATGCCTACAGAACTGTACCAACATTCAAGTCAATGCCTGGAGAACTGTATCAACATTCAAGTCAATGCCTGTAGAACTGTACCAGCTGTCAAATCAATGCCTGTAGAACTGTACCAGCTGTCAAATCAATGCCCTAGAACTGTACCAATATTCACGTCAATGCCGACAGAACTGTACCAGCAGTCAAATAAATGCCTGTAGAACTGTATCAACATTCAAGTCAATGCTTGTAGAACTGTACCACCTGTCAAATCAATGCCTGTAGAACTGTATCAACATTCAAGTCAATGCTTGTAGAACTGGACCAGCAGTCAAATAAATGCCTGTAGAACTGTATCAACATTCAAGTCAATGTCTGTAGAACTGTACCAGCAGTCAAATAAATGCCTGTAGAACTGTATCAACATTCAAGTCAATGCTTGTAGAACTGTACCAGCTGTCAAATCAATGCCGGCAGAACTGTATCAACATTCAAGTCAATGCCTGCAGAACTGTACCGGCTGTCAAATCAATGCCTGTCACACTGTACCAACATTCAAGTCAATGCTTGTAGAACTGTACCAGCTGTCAAAACAATGCCTGTAGAACTGTACCAACATTCAAGTCAATGCCTGTAGAACTGTACCAACTGTCAGAACAATGCCTGTAGAACTATACCAACATTCAAGTCAATGCTTGTAGAACTGTACCAGCTGTCAAAACAATGCCTGTAGAACTGTACCAACATTTAAGTCAATGCCTGTAGAACTGTACCAGCTGTCAAATCAATGCCTGGAGAACTGTACCTATATTCAAGTCAATGCTTGTAGAACTGTACGAGCAGTCAAATCAATGCCTGTAGAACTGTACCAACATTCAAGTCAATGCCTGTAGAACTGTACGAGCAGTCAAATCAATGCCTGTAGAACTGTACCAACATTCAAGTCAATGCCTGTAGAACTGTACCAGCTGTCAAAACAATGCCTGTAGAACTGTACCAACATTCAAGTCAATGCCTGTTGAACTGCACCAGCAGTGAAATCAATACATGGAGAACTGTACCAGCTGTCAAATCAATGCCTGTAGAACTGTACCAACATTCAAGTCAATGCCTGTAGAACTGTACCAGCAGTCAAATCAATGCAAGGAGAACTGTACCAGCTGTCAAATCAATGCCTGTAGAACTGTACCAGCTGTCAAATCAATTCCCATAGAACTGTACCAGCATTCAAATCAATGCCTGTAAAACTGTACCAACATTCAAGTCAATGCCTGTAGAGCTAAACCAACATTCAAATCAATGCCTGTAGAACTGTACCAACATTCAAGTCAATGCCTGTAGAACTGTACCAGCTGTCAAATCAATTCCCATCGAACTGTACCAACATTCAAGTCAATGCCTGTAGAACTGTACCAGCAGTCAAATCAATGCCTGTAGAACTGTACCAACATTCAAGTCAATGCCTGTAGAACTGTACCAACATTCAAGTCAATGCCTGCAGAACTGTAGCAGCTGTCAAATCAATGCTTGTAGAACTGTACCAACATTCAAGTCAATGCTTTTAGAACTGTAGCAGCTGTCAAATCAATGCCTGTAGAACTGTACCAACATTCAAATCAATGCCTTTAGAACTGTACCAGCTGTCAAATCAATGCCTGTAGAACTGTACCAGCTGTCAAATCAATGCCCTAGAACTGTACCAATATTCACGTCAATGCCGACAGAACTGTACCAGCAGTCAAATAAATGCCTGTAGAACTGTATCAACATTCAAGTCAATGCTTGTAGAACTGTACCACCTGTCAAATCAATGCCTGTAGAACTGTACCAACATTCAAATCAATGCCTTTAGAACTGTACCAGCTGTCAAATCAATGCCTGTAGAACTGTACCAACATTCAAATCAATGCCTTTAGAACTGTACCAGCTGTCAAATCAATGCCTGGAGAACTGTACCAACATTCAAGTCAATTCTTGTAGAACTGTACCAGCTGTCAAATCAATGCCTGTTGACCTGTACCAACATTCAAGTCAATGCCTGCAGAACGGTACCGGCTATCAAACCAATGCCTGTAGAACTGTACCAACATTCAACTCAATGCCTGTAGAACTGTACCAGCTGTCAAATCAATGCCCGTAGAACTGTACCAAAATTCACGTCAATGCCTACAGAACTGTACCAACATTCAAATCAATGCCTGTAGAACTGTATCAACATTCAAGTCAATGCCTATAAAACTGTACCAGCTGTCAAATCAATGCCTGTAGAACTGTACCAGCTGTCAAATCAATGCCCTACAACTGTACCAACATTCACGTCAATGTCTACAGAACTGTACCAACATTCAAGTCAATGCCTGTAGAACTGTACCAGCAGTGAAATCAATGCATGGAGAACTGTACCAGTTGTCAAAACAATGCCTGTAGAACTGTACCAACATTCAAGTCAATGCCTGTAGAACTGTACCAGCAGTCAAATCAATGCATGGAGAACTGTACCAGCTGTCAAATCAATGCCTGTAGAACTGTACCAACATTCAAGTCAACGCCTGTAGAACTGTACTAGCTGTCAAAACAATGCCTGTAGAACTGTACCAGCAGTCAAATCAATGCCTGTAGAACTGTACCAGCTGTCAAATCAATTCCCATAGAGCTGTACCAGCAGTCAAATCAATGCCTGTAGAACTGTACCAACATTCAAGTCAATGCCTGCAGAGCTGTACCAACATTCAAGTCAATGCCTGCAGAACTGTACCATCTGTCAAATCAATGCCTGTAGAACTGTACCAACATTCAAGTCAATGCTTGTAGAACTGTAGCAGCTGTCAAAACAATGCCTGTAGAACTGTACCAACATTCAAATCAATGCCTTTAGAACTGTACCAGCTGTCAAATCAATGCCTGTAGAACTGTACCAGCTGTCAAATCAATGCCCGTAGAACTGTACCAACATTCAAGTCAATGCCTACAGAACTGTACCAACATTCAAGTCAATGCCTGTAGAACTGTATCAACATTCAAGTCAATGCCTGTAGAACTGTACCAGCGGTCAAATCAATGCCTGTAGAACTGTGCCAGCTGTCAAATCAATGCCCTACAACTGTACCAACATTCACGTCAATGCCTACAGAACTGTACCAACATTCAAGTCAATGCCTGTAGAACTGTACCAGATGTGAAATCAATGCATGGAGAACTGTACCAGTTGTCAAAACAATGCCTGTAGAACTGTACCAACATTCAAGTCAATGCCTGTAGAACTGTACCAGCAGTCAAATCAATGCATGGAGAACTGTACCAGCTGTCAAATCAATGCCTGTAGAACTGTACCAACATTCAAGTCAACGCCTGGAGAACTGTACCAGCTGTCAAAACAATGCCTGTAGAACTGTACCAGCAGTCAAATCAATGCCTGTAGAACTGTACCAGCTGTCAAATCAATTCCCATAGAGCTGTACCAGCAGTCAAATCAATGCCTGTAGAACTGTACCAACATTCAAGTCAATGCCTGCAGAGCTGTACCAACATTCAAGTCAATGCCTGCAGAACTGTACCATCTGTCAAATCAATGCCTGTAGAACTGTACCAACATTCAAGTCAATGCTTGTAGAACTGTAGCAGCTGTCAAAACAATGCCTGTAGAACTGTACCAACATTCAAATCAATGCCTTTAGAACTGTACCAGCTGTCAAATCAATGCCTGTAGAACTGTACCAGCTGTCAAATCAATGCCCGTACAACTGTACCAACATTCAAGTCAATGCCTACAGAACTGTACCAACATTCGAGTCAATGCCTGTAGAACTGTATCAACATTCAAGTCAATGCCTGTAGAACTGTACCAGCGGTCAAATCAATGCCTGTAGAACTGTGCCAGCTGTCAAATCAATGCCCTAGAACTGTACTAATATTCACGTCAATGCCGACAGAACTGTACCAGCAGTCAAATAAATGCCTGTAGAACTGTATCAACATTCAAGTTAATGCTTGTAGAACTGTACCACCTGTCAAATCAATGCCTGTAGAACTGTATCAACATTCAAGTCAATGCTTGTAGAACTGTACCAGCAGTCAAATAAATGCCTGTAGAACTGTATCAACATTCAAGTCAATGTCTGTAGAACTGTACCAGCAGTCAAATAAATGCCTGTAGAACTGTATCAACATTCAAGTCAATGCTTGTAGAACTGTACCAGCTGTCAAATCAATGCCTGTAGAACTGTATCAACATTCAAGTCAATGCCTGCAGAACTGTACCGGCTGTCAAATCAATGCCTGTCACACTGTACCAACATTCAAGTCAATGCTTGTAGAACTGTACCAGCTGCCAAAATAATGCCTGTAGAACTGTACCAACATTCAAGTCAATGCCTGTAGAACTGTACCAACTGTCAGAACAATGCCTGTAGAACTATACCAACATTCAAGTCAATGCTTGTAGAACTGTACCAGCTGTCAAAACAATGCCTGTAGAACTGTACCAACATTCAAGTCAATGCCTGTAGAACTGTACCAGCTGTCAAATCAATGCCTGGAGAACTGTACCTATATTCAAGTCAATGCTTGTAGAACTGTACGAGCAGTCAAATCAATGCCTGTAGAACTGTACCAACATTCAAGTCAATGCCTGTAGAACTGTACGCGCAGTCAAATCAATGCCTGTAGAACTGTACCAACATTCAAGTCAATGCCTGTAGAACTGTACCAGCTGTCAAAACAATGCCTGTAGAACTGTACCAACATTCAAGTCAATGCCTGTAGAACTGCACCAGCAGTGAAATCAATACATGGAGAACTGTACCAGCTGTCAAATCAATGCCTGTAGAACTGTACCAACATTCAAGTCAATGCCTGTAGAACTGTACCAGCAGTCAAATCAATGCATGGAGAACTGTACCAGCTGTCAAATCAATGCCTGTAGAACTGTACCAGCTGTCAAATCAATGCCTGTAGAACTGTACCAGCATTCAAATCAATGCCTGTAAAACTGTACCAACATTCAAGTCAATGCCTGTAGAGCTAAACCAACATTCAAATCAATGCCTGTAGAACTGTACCAACATTCAAGTCAATGCCTGTAGAACTGTACCAGCTGTCAAATCAATTCCCATAGAACTGTACCAACATTCAAGTCAATGCCTGTAGAACTGTACCAGCAGTCAAATCAATGCCTGTAGAACTGTACCAACATTCAAGTCAATGCCTGTAGAGCTGTACCAACATTCAAGTCAATGCCTGCAGAACTGTAGCAGCTGTCAAATCAATGCTTGTAGAACTGTACCAACATTCAAGTCAATGCTTGTAGAACTGTCGCAGCTGTCAAATCAATGCCTGTAGAACTGTACCAACATTCAAATCAATGCCTTTAGAACTGTACCAGCTGTCAAATCAATGCCTGTAGAACTGTACCAGCTGTCAAATCAATGCCCTAGAACTGTACCAATATTCACGTCAATGCCGACAGAACTGTACCAGCAGTCAAATAAATGCCTGTAGAACTGTATCAACATTCAAATCAATGCCTTTAGAACTGTACCACCTGTCAAATCAATGCCTGTAGAACTGTATCAACATTCAAGTCAATGCTTGTAGAACTGTACCAGCAGTCAAATAAATGCCTGTAGAACTGTATCAACATTCAAGTCAATGTCTGTAGAACTGTACGAGCAGTCAAATAAATGCCTGTAGAACTGTCTCAACATTCAAGTCAATGCTTGTTGAACTGTACCAGCTGTCAAATCAATGCCTGTAGAACTGTATCAACATTCAAGTCAATGCTTGTAGAAATGTACCAGCTGTCAAAACAATGCCTGTAGAACTGTACCAACATTCAAGTCAATGCCTGCAGAACTGTACGAACTGTCAGAACAATGCCTGTAGAACTATACCAACATTCAAGTCAATGCTTGTAGAACTGTACCAGCTGTCAAAACAATGCCTGTAGAACTGTACCAACATTCAAGTCAATGCCTGTAGAACTGTACGAGCAGTCAAATCAATGCCTGTAGAACTGTACCAACATTCAAGTCAATGTCTGTAGAACTGTACGAGCAGTCAAATCAATGCCTGTAGAACTGTACCAACATTCAAGTCAATGCCTGTAGAACTGTACCAGCAGTCAAATCAATGCATGGAGAACTGTACCAGCTGTCAAATCAATGCCTGTAGAACTGTACCAACATTCAAGTCAATGCCTGTAGAACTGTACCAGCAGTCAAATCAATGGATGGAGAACTGTACCAGCTGTCAAATCAATGCCTGTAGAACTGTACCAACATTCCAGTCAACGCCTGTAGAACTGTACCAGCTGTCAAAACAATGCCTGTAGAACTGTACCAGGAGTCAAATCAATGCCTGTAGAACTGTACCAGCTGTCAAATCAATTCCCATAGAACTGTACCAGCAGTCAAATCAATGCCTGTAGAACTGTACCAACATTCAAGTCAATGCCTGTAGAGCTAAACCAACATTCAAGTCAATGCCTGCAGAACTGTACCAGCTGTCAAATCAATGCCTGTAGAACTGTATCAACATTCAAGTCAATGCCTGCAGAACTGTACCGGCTGTCAAATCAATGCCTGTCGAACTGTACCAACATTCAAATCAGTGCCTGTAGAACTGTACCAGCTGTCAAGTCAATGCCTGTAGAACTGTACCAGCAGTTAAATCAATGCCTGTAGAACTGTACCAGCAGTCAAATCAATGCCTGTAGAACTGTACCAACATTCAAGTCAATGCCTGTAGAACTGTACCAGCAGTTAAATCAATGCCTGTAGAACTGTATCAACATTCAAATCAATGCCTGTAGGTCTGTAACATCACTCAATCAGTGCCCACAGGAGAACAAAAAAGAAAATGTTTAAAAAATACATTTCAGAAATGCTGCCAATGACTGAAGTTGAGAACTGCAGCAGTAAACTGTCAACATAAAGGACTAATGATGTGTCTAAGAGTATGGAACGATATATTGCATGAATTTCTGATTTCTGATTTACACAATTAAAGGTTAAAAATGGAAGTCAATATTTATTTTATATTGTCCTTTAGTTAAAGAAAAGGTTAAAGTAGGAAATAATTTATCTTTTTTATACAGATGGCTCTTGTGGTGGCTGTTGTTCTTTGTAATCTCAGTTGGAAATAGGCACTGTTCTGTTACCTGCTAATATCCCTCACTTAAGATTCTTTTCTGCTGTGGCCAATTGGCAGAAAAACATTAAGAAATATTATTTGCTCTTAACGCTTCAGAGAATCATGTTTTGTTCTTGATCCAAGCGTATAATAACTTTCACTAACTGAAGGTGGAAAATATGGTTTTGCATGTTCAGCAGAAACTAGGAGATGGATAGTCATTGCAAACAACAACTTACAATTATATAGCACTCTGCACATTAAGAAAAACCTCTTAGTTGTGGCTTTAAGATTAAAAGGTTGAGGACACAGCAAAAAAAAGTTTCTGGGCATGAGGGAGATGGATGAGATTGAAATCGGGATTAAAGGCATGGCTTTTTAAGAGAGTTTTGAATGCGAGGAGGGAGGTAACAAGGCAAGTGGAAGAAAATTCTGGAGAGTAAGGCGTAATAACCAAATGATTGCCCTCTGATGGTGGAGCAGAAGGACCAGCAATACCTTAATATTGCAGAGGAGAGCGCACACAGGGACCTGCAGCGGGAGAGCTTCCTTCAGATAAGGTGGAGCAAGAACATGGAGGGATTTGAATATTAGGATGAGGATCTTGAAGCCAATTTGCTGAGCACAGGGAGCTCAGCAGGACCGTCAGGGTGGGGAGTGGTGTTTGGAACTTTGTGTGACAACATATGGCTGGATAGTGCCAGTTGAAATCAATCATAGAGAGATACAGCACTGAAACGGGCCCTTCGGCCCACCGAGTCTGTGCCAACCAACAACCACCTATTTATACTAATCCTACATTAATCCCATATTCCCTACCACATCCCCACCATTCTCTTACCACCTACCTACACTAGGGGCAATTTATAGCAGCCAATTTACCTATCAACCTGCAAGTCTTTGGCTGTGGGAAGGAAACCGGAACACCCAGCGGAAACCTACACAGTCACAGGGAGAACCTGCAAACTCCACACAGGCGGTACCCAGAACCAAACCTGGGTCGCTGGATCCGTGGTGCTAACCACTGCGCCACTGTGCCGCCCCGAATCCTTCATGTTTAAGCCCAGACAGTGGGCATAACTGACTTTAGGCAACAGTGCAAGATGCACAATATTGGCCTGGCCCCTTAAACACCTCTCCTGATTTTAGTTTCACTTGAAGTCAGTCGAGAGAGGCGTTGAACAGAGTGAGCGTTGGCAGGGTATTTTAACTGTAGAGCTGGTTTAGCACAGCCCAGATTGATTCTGTCCTCACTTCAGATGGAAGAGTGCCACAATGTTTGTTGCCACATTTACTTTTTTTGCCACACACCTCGTGCAAAAAGGAAACCCTTCCCCATATTCACACAAAAGCCCTTCCTAAAATTTGTAATTGAGTGGAATGGGATGGGGAATGGGTGGGGCAGTGGTATGATACTCGCACTGCTCCCTTTGCTCTCTCCATAGTTCTACTCCAGATTTTGTGTACTAATTACAATATACCAAAATGCACACATATGTCTTTCCGTCTTTTGGATGAGATGATATACCAAGGCCCAGTCTCCCCTCTCAGGTGGACATAAAAGATCCGATGGCACTATTTCAAAGAAGAGCAGGAGAGTTATTTTCGATGTCCTGGACAATATTTATCCCTCAATCAATATTACAAAAACAAATGATCACCTTACCTTTTCTGGGAGCTTTCTGTGCGCAAATTGGTTGCTGCATTTCCTACATTACAACAGTGACTACACTTCAAATGTACTTCATTAGGCGTGAAGTGCTTTGAGACATCTGGCAGTCATGAAAGGTGATATATAAATGCAAGTCTTTTTTTTTAAGTAAAATCAGACCTGGCAGGTGCCGCTCATAAAAATGAACAATAACATAACTTCAATTTAAAATTGCAATCTATTTTGATTGAGGTCACTCTTTTTCCAAAAAGAAAGTTGTCATGTATGTTTTTAAATGCCTCTGGTAACATTGGAACTTTAAACATAAAACAAGGGGGAGATTTTGGAAACAGGGCTTCGTGCAATGTGAGCATATATTTGGAATTTTAGCACAGCGCACAGCACACTCAACATGATTAAAATTAATCGACAGCAGGTTGCTCTGCGCTGTTGTGCTAGTCTCTGTGCCTGAATTTCCAATAACTACTCTGATCACATGAATCATAAAATCTTCACCACAGTGCATTTCCTCTTGTATTGATCCTGGATCGAAGTGAGGTGTTTAAGATGATCAAAGGCATTGTAGAGAGGAAAACTATTTTCTTTGGTGGGGAGAGTCCAGAACAAGGAGTCATAACCTTATAATTTGAGCGAGGTTGCTCAGGGGTGATGTCAGGAAGCACATCTTCACACAAAGGGTGGTGGAAATCTGGGTCTGTCATCTCCGAAAAAACTGTTGAGGCTGGGGGTCAATTAAAAATCTCAAAACTGAGATAGATAGAACTTCACTAAGTAAAGGTATTAAGGGAAACCAAGACGGGTAGATGGAGTTAAAATGCAGATCAACCATGATCTAATTAAATGACAGAACAGGCTCAATGGGCAGAATGGCCTACTCTTGTTCCTATGATTTGTATGCATAGGCTCTGACTCTTGCCTCACTGTTATCTGCAGCTGGTAGACCGCTCTGCTTGTGAGCTCAGTATCAGAGTTGAGGCAGTACTATGACATTTCTTTTTTGAGTAGCAGGTTGCATGCTGGGGTGAATGTATTCCTGTCATTTGTGTTGCATCCAGAGCCATAGCCACTGTCCTGACCAGAACTAGCACGTCTAGGAGCTGCTGCAGCATGCACAGGCCAGAAACAGAAATTTATATTTATATAGCGCCTTTCACCTTAGGAAATCCCAGAGCACTCTATGGTTGCTTAAGTACTTTTTGAAGTGTAGTCACTGTTGTAACATAGCAAATGTGGCAGCCAATTTGTGCACAGCAAGCTTCCACTAACAGAAATGTGATAATGACCAGATCATCTGTTTTTTTTAGTGACGTTGGTTGAGGGATTATTTCCGGTCAGGACACTTGGAAAGAATTCCCCTAGTTTTTTTTTTGTTTCATGGGATGTGGAAGTCACTCCATCCCTAATTGCCCTTGAGAAGGTCGCGGTGAGCTGCCTTCTTAAACCGCTGCAGTCCATGTCGTGGGATCTTTGACAGCCGCCTGAGAGAGCAGACAGTTTAACATCGCATCTGAAAGGCGGCACCTCCGACAATGCAGCGCTCCCTGGAATGTCAGCCTTAATCTTAGCGCTGAAGTGCTTGGAGTGGGACTTGAACCCACATATCCTTCATGACTACAAAGGCCACCGAATGAGGCACGGGACATACAGGACCACAAACACAAGTTAAATATATGTTCTAAATCTGCATAGTCAAGACGCGCATGCAGGTTTAGGAAGAGAGTGTCAGCATTTGTGGTGGAGGCGCTCCCTTTTATTTCACAGCCGCCGGCTTCCGAGAGCATGAGGAATATTTATCGGCCGAGCCGATGTTTTCCCTTCCCCTTTAAATGGGGGCTTGCCGATCAAGCTGCTTCGAGCCGGCACTGGGGCTGCGTCAATTCAGAGGACACCAGGCGGGTTGCAGCCTGGCAAAGCGATTTAATAGCTGAGTAGGAGGAAGAAACAGGAAGGGATTCTTTTTTTTCCGTAAAAAGGAAACAAATTATCTGTATAATTACTAGGAAAGTGGGGTTGGATGTGGTGGCAGAGCTAAATGGACTGTTACAGAGCTGGATCATGATCAACAATGCTCAGATTCTTGCACATAAACCAGGAGTAAGCCTCTGGAAAGGTAAGGACAGGATACAGCAGATCTGGACAGGGCTGTTTTATGTTGCTGTTTCTTGCCTGAACACAAGTTGAATGAAACTGATGGTAATAACAAAACAAAAAATCGTGCAACATGTTTCATGCCCCGGTATGAATGTTGCAAGACGCAAAACATCTGATTTCAAAATAAATAAAATGTCACCTCATCAGAAACAAGGAGGGGAGGGGGGGAAACACTGCGAGAGTTTTACAGTTAAATGCCATGGCAGAGTGTCACCATCTCTCTCACTGTCCTTGCAACAAATACTTTTTAGTATTTTTATAATGGCTGAGGGACTGAGCTGATTTATAATTAAAATTCAATCGGAGGGGAAAATGTCTAATTGGTAGCAACAGTTGAAAAGGGATACTTTGATCATACAGGCAAGTGGATACAAATGGATCTAATGTAGCATTTTCTAATCTTGGGGACAAATCTATTTATTTGCACAGATCCAATATAAACTGTACTCACTATCTATACACTGGGATTCCGATCTAAAGTCTAAAATGTGTGAATATATAATATGGATATTTAAATAAATAAAAAGTGCACCTGTACATTAGTAACTTAGCGGGGGGGGGGGGGGGGGGGGGGGGCTTATTTATTTTTGCATGTAGTTTTTTTGCAGGGTAAAGTTTTAATTTTGCTGCAGTGCTGTCTGTCTGTCTGTCTGTCTGTGATGATTATTATTTATATTTTTAAATTCTGTCTCATTCTTTCTTTAATAGCTGCAGCCTAAAGGATTGTGGGATCGGGCTGGAAACTCTGAGCTTTTCCTTCTCCCCCTCACTGCTGCCGGGATGTAGGATGGCGGCGTTCGGTTTCCTCAGCTATGAACAGCGGCCGCTTAAGCGGCCCCGGCTCGGGCCTCCGGACGTCTACCCGCAGGACCCCAAGCAGAAGGAGGTGAGGCTGACAGCGGATAGCGCAGAGAGAACCGCCAACTCCGCGCTCCCCATCTCTCACACACCTCACCCTCTTCCTCCCATCCCCCCGCTAACCTCCCCATACCCTCCTTACACCCCCTATCCCCCCCAACCCCTCCCCTCCCCCTTACCCACCCCATCCCCTCCCCCTTACACCCCCCATCCCCTCCCCCTTACACCCCCCCATCCCCTCCCCCTTACACCCCCCCATTCCCTCCCCCTTACCCCCCATCCCCTCCCCCCCCCTTACCCCCCCATCCCCTCCCCCCCTTACCCCCTTACCCCCCCATCCCCTCCCCCCCTTACCCCCCATCCCCTCCCCCCTTACCCCCCCATCCCCTCCCCCCTTACCCCCCCCATCCCTCCCCCCTTACCCCCCATCCCCTCCCCCCCTTACCCCCCATCCCCTCCCCCCTTACCCCCCATCCCCTCCCCCCCTTACCCCCCATCCCCTCCCCCCCCTTACCCCCCCATCCCCTCCCCCCTTACCCCCCATCCCCTTCCCCCCCTTACCCCCCCATCCCCTTCCCCCCCCTTACCCCCCCATCCCCTTCCCCCCCTTACCCCCCCATCCCCTTCCCCCCCTTACCCCCCATCCCCTCCCCCCTTACCCCCCCATCCCCTCCCCCCTTACCCCCCCATCCCCTCCCCCCTTACCCCCCCATCCCCTCCCCCCCTTACCCCCCCATCCACTCCCCCCTTACCCCCCATCCCCTCCCCCCTTACCCCCCATCCCCTCCCCCTTACCCCCCCATCCCCTCCCCCTTACCCCCCATTCCCTCCCCCCTTACCCCCCATTCCCTCCCCCCTTACCCCCCCATTCCCTCCCCCCTTACCCCCCCATCCCCTCCCCCCTTACCCTCCCATCCCCTCCCCCCCTTACCCCCCCATCCCCTCCCCCCCTTACCCCCCCCATCCCCTCCCCCCCTTACCCCCATCCCCTCCCCCCTTACCCCCCCCCATCCCCTTACCCCCCCCCCCATCCCCTCCCCCCCCTGACCCCCCGTCCCCTTTACCCCCCTGACCCCCCCGTCCCCTTTACCCCCCTGACCCCCCCGTCCCCTTTACCCCCCTGACCCCCCGTCCCCTTTACCCCCCTGACCCCCCCGTCCCCTTTACCCCCCTGACCCCCCGTCCCCTTTACCCCCCTGACCCCCCGTCCCCTTTACCCCCCTGACCCCCCCGTCCCCTTTACCCCCCTGACCCCCCCGTCCCCTTTACCCCCCTGACCCCTCCGTCCCCTTTACCCCCCTGACCCCCCCGTCCCCTTTACCCCCCTGACCCCCCCCGTCCCCTTTACCCCCCTGACCCCCCCGTCCCCTTTACCCCCCTGACCCCCCCGTCCCCTTTACCCCCCTGACCCCCCCGTCCCCTTTACCCCCCTGACCCCCCGTCCCCTTTACCCCCCTGACCCCCCCGTCCCCTTTACCCCCCTGACCCCCCCGTCCCCTTTACCCCCCTGACCCCCCCGTCCCTTTACCCCCCTGACCCCCCCGTCCCCTTTACCCCCCTGACCCCCCCGTCCCCTTTACCCCCCTTTACCCCCCCGTCCCCTTTACCCCCCGTCCCCTTTACCCCCCCGTCCCCTTTACCCCCGCCCCCCGTCCCCTTTACCCCCCCCCGTCCCCTTTACCCCCCCCGTCCCCTTTACCCCCCCGTCCCCTTTACCCCCCCCCGTCCCCTTTACCCCCCCCGTCCCCTTTACCCCCCCCGTCCCCTTTACCCCCCCCGTCCCCTTTACCCCCCCCGTCCCCTTTACCCCCCCCGTCCCCTTTACCCCCCCCCGTCCCCTTTACCCCCCCCGTCCCCTTTACCCCCCCCCGTCCCCTTTACCCCCCCCCGTCCCCTTTACCCCCCCCCGTCCCCTTTACCCCCCCCCGTCCCCTTTACCCCCCCCCGTCCCTTTACCCCCCCCCGTCCCCTTTACCCCCCCCCGTCCCCTTTACCCCCCCCCGTCCCCTTTACCCCCCCCGTCCCCTTTACCCCCCGTCCTTACCCCCCCCGTCCCCTTTACCCCCCCCGTCCCCTTTACCCCCCCCCGTCCCCTTTACCCCCCCCCGTCCCTTTACCCCCCCCCGTCCCCTTTACCCCCCCCCGTCCCCTTTACCCCCCCCCCGTCCCCTTTACCCCCCCCCCGTCCCCTTTACCCCCCCCCGTCCCCTTTACCCCCCGTCCTACCCCCCCGTCCCCTTTACCCCCCCCGTCCCCTTTACCCCCCCCGTCCCCTTTACCCCCCCCCGTCCCCTTTACCCCCCCCGTCCCCTTTACCCCCCCCGTCCCCTTTACCCCCCCCGTCCCCTTTACCCCCCCCGTCCCCTTTACCCCCCCCGTCCCCTTTACCCCCCCCCGTCCCCTTTACCCCCCCGTCCCCTTTACCCCCCCCGTCCCCTTTACCCCCCCCGTCCCCTTTACCCCCCCCGTCCCCTTTACCCCCCCGTCCCCTTTACCCCCCCGTCCCCTTTACCCCCCCCCGTCCCCTTTACCCCCCCCCGTCCCCTTTACCCCCCCCCGTCCCCTTTACCCCCCCCCGTCCCCTTTACCCCCCCCGTCCCCTTTACCCCCCCCGTCCCCTTTACCCCCCCCGTCCCCTTTACCCCCCCCCGTCCCCTTTACCCCCCCCCGTCCCCTTTACCCCCCCCGTCCCCTTTACCCCCCCCGTCCCCTTTACCCCCCCCCGTCCCCTTTACCCCCCCCCGTCCCCTTTACCCCCCCCCGTCCCCTTTACCCCCCCCCGTCCCCTTTACCCCCCCCCGTCCCCTTTACCCCCCCCCCCCCGTCCCCTTTACCCCCCCCCCGTCCCCTTTACCCCCCCCCGTCCCCTTTACCCCCCCCGTCCCCTTTACCCCCCCCCGTCCCCTTTACCCCCCCCCGTCCCCTTTACCCCCCCCCGTCCCCTTTACCCCCCCCGTCCCCTTTACCCCCCCCCGTCCCCTTTACCCCCCCCCGTCCCCTTTACCCCCCCCCGTCCCCTTTACCCCCCCCCGTCCCCTTTACCCCCCCCCCGTCCCCTTTACCCCCCCCCGTCCCCTTTACCCCCCCGTCCCCTTACCCCCCCGTCCCCTTTACCCCCTCCCTTTACCCCCCGTCCCTTTACCCCCCCCCGTCCCCTTCTACCCACCCCCCGTCCCCTTTACCCCCCCCCCGTCCCTTTACCCCCCCCCCGTCCCCTCGCCACCCCCCCCCCGTCCCCTCGCCACCCCCCCCCCGTCCCCTCGCCACCCCCCCCCCGTCCCCTCGCCACCCCCCCCCCCGTCCCCTCGCCACCCCCCCCCCGTCCCCTCGCCACCCCCCCCCGTCCCCTCGCCACCCCCCCCCGTCCCCTCGCCACCCCCCCCCCGTCCCCTCGCCACCCCCCCCCGTCCCCTCGCCACCCCCCCCCCGTCCCCTCGCCACCCCCCCCCCGTCCCCTCGCCACCCCCCCCCCGTCCCCTCGCCACCCCCCCCCCGTCCCTCGCCACCCCCCCCGTCCCCTCGCCACCCCCCCCCGTCCCCTCGCCACCCCCCCCCGTCCCCTCGCCACCCCCCCCCGTCCCCTCGCCACCCCCCCCCGTCCCCTCGCCACCCCCCCCCGTCCCCTCGCCACCCCCCCCCGTCCCCTCGCCACCCCCCCCCGTCCCCTCGCCACCCCCCCCCGTCCCCTCGCCACCCCCCCCCCCGTCCCCTCGCCACCCCCCCCCCGTCCCCTTTACCCCCCCCGTCCCCTTTACCCCCCCCCGTCCCCTTTACCCCCCCCCGTCCCCTTTACCCCCCCGTCCCCTTTACCCCCCCCGTCCCCTTTACCCCCCCCCGTCCCCTCGCCACCCACCCCCCCCCCGTCCCCTCGCCACCCCCCCCCCCGTCCCCTCGCCACCCCCCCCGTCCCCTCGCCACCCACCCCCCCGACCCCTGCCCCCCCCCCCCCTCCCCCTCCCCACCCCCCCCGTCCCCCGCCACCCCCCCCCCCCGTCCCCTCGCCACCCCCCCCCGTCCCTCGCCACCCCCCCCGTCCCCTCGCCACCCTCCCCTCGCCACCCCCCCCCGTCCCTCGCCACCCCCCCCCGTCCCTCGCCACCCCCCCCCGTCCCCTCGCCACCCCCCCCCCGTCCCCTCGCCACCCCCCCCCCGTCCCCTCGCCACCCCCCCCCCGTCCCCTCGCCACCCCCCCCCCGTCCCCTCGCCACCCCCCCCCCGTCCCCTCGCCACCCCCCCCCCGTCCCCTCGCCACCCCCCCCCGTCCCCTCGCCACCCCCCCGTCCCCCTCGCCACCCCCCCCCGTCCCCTCGCCACCCCCCCCCGTCCCCTCGCCACCCCCCCCCGTCCCCTCGCACCCCCCCCGTCCCCTCGCCACCCCCCCCCCGTCCCTCGCCACCCCCCCCCGTCCCCTCGCCACCCCCCCCCGTCCCCTCGCCACCCCCCCCCGTCCCCCTCGCCACCCCCCCCCCGTCCCCTCGCCACCCCCCCCCCGTCCCCTCGCCACCCCCCCCCCCCGTCCCCTCGCCACCCCCCCCCGTCCCCTTTACCCCCCCCGTCCCCTTTACCCCCCCCCGTCCCCTTTACCCCCCCGTCCCTTTACCCCCCCCCCGTCCCCTTTACCCCCCCCCGTCCCCTCGCCACCCCCCCCCCCCGTCCCCTCGCCACCCCCCCCCCGTCCCCTCGCCACCCCCCCCCCGTCCCCTCGCCACCCCCCCCGTCCCCTCGCCACCCCCCCCGTCCCCTCGCCACCCCCCCGTCCCCTCGCCACCCCCCCCCCTTCCTCACCCTCACCCCCCCCCCCCCCCCCATTCCCTCTCCCTCCTTACATCCCTTGCCCCGTCCCCCGCCTCTTTTCCCCCACCCGGCCTGGATCTCACCCCTGCTTTTCACCCCTGGCCTTTGTGCCCCACCCCCTCCCTTTTACCCCCGGGCCCCTGTGCCCCACCTCCCTCATCCCTGGTCCCTGTGCTCCCTCGCATGCCCTCTCCACCGGCCCTGTGCCCTTCCTGCCCTGCGTCCCTACCTCAGTCCCTCCCTCCTCGAAAACATCCTTCCATCTCATTTGATTTTGTTTTCTGCTTTTGCACAGTTACTTCTGAACATGAGGATGATCCCTCCTGTAACATCTGTCATTCTTCAGCACTGGTGCACAGTTATTGTCAGCTTTTTTATTCCAGGCCTGTCATTATTATAACAGTCAGACCTGGGAGAAAAGCACTAAGACAGTGTATTGTTCTGCAGCGACTGTTATCTCTTCCCTTTCCAAAAAGCATCAAGTCTGACTGGGTTATTTATGTATTTTGTTGCTGGGGAAATGTATATTTGTCACATTGTAGAAGTGCTGCTGGTGCAATGGAAATCCTTTTTTTGACTCTTGCACATTATTGCACAGCTGGGATGTTTCCCCTGACTATATAAGATGTGGCTTTACAGCACCTCGAAGCCCACCATTATTTTGGTAACTTAGAGGTCAGGCAGACAGACATGCAATAACTCTATGAAATATCTACTTAGAATAATCACTGGGTGGGGAAAGAGCTTTTTTGTTGCATATTAAAGGGGAGGTGGGTTAAATTTAATCCTGCAACATAAATATTTTAAATTAAATAATTATCAGTGCTGTATTGGTTTCACTAGTGTGGTACTGTGATTCAGGACTTTACTGCCCATTAGCTATCGAGCTTTGAACTGTTTTGTTGCAGATAGTGTAAACTGTGCTTGAAGTAATAGTTTTTTTTTTAAACTGGAGTACTCAATGGTGACTGAATTAAAATGTAAACTGGTGGTTGACGACTGCAAGCTTACTGTAGTTTTGGCTGTGACAATTGAATTTGAAGAGTGCTACCTGTGCTGTTTTTTCCTATCCATCCATTAAATGTAGTTAATTGTGAGATACCAAGGGTGCCAGCAGCCTATCAGTGCCTCAGCTAACTGGCCAATCTGTCGAGGGAGTGGAGGGGATCATGGCCGGGCAAGAAGGTGAAAACGGTGGAGTTCTGCATGTGTACACTTTGATAAATTGGTCTCTTGTAGAGAGCTGGCACAGACACGATATGCTGAATGGCCTCCTTCAGTGCTCTAACCATTCGATGATTATGGTAATCTGGAATAGGAAGCCAGTCTCTTCTGTATTTCTCTCCTTTCCAAGCTCAGGGGTCACTTGCGATGAACTGTGCTTCTTCCCACTGTGCCCTGACCAACTCACTCAGCACTCCGACTAAGGGTCAACCTTGGGACCCTTGAGTTCTGTATAGTTCAGTGCTGCACCACATGGTCTATGTACCCACTGATCCATCTGGGTTACAACTTTCAGAGCTGCTTCCATTACAAGTTGTGAAATTTATGTGATATTGGAGATATACCCAACGAAATGCCTGTGAAGTTATAACTTGTAGGACAGAAACCAGTGCCAACTGTATCCTTTTTAAAAAAAAAAAGTGTTTATCTTGTTTAAATGCACATATGACATCTTGCATCCTCATTAAACATACTTTTCTACAATTATTAGGTTCAAGTTCCCAGCTTAAGATTGAAACTTGCATTCCAATATTCATTTTTTTATAGTAACAGTGACTCAGATTTTGTGTAAATAGGATCTGAATGAACCAGTTGGACAAGTATGTTTGTATGTCTGCCTGCGATAGGCAGGTATAGATAATTATATATCTATCCATATCTGCAGCTACTTGGATTAATTTTAATCTTCATCTAAAATTTTGTCTTTCATAACTGTCAGTATTAATAATGAACTAATTTGTCACAACTGAAGGGACTCTCGAGAATTGGATCTAGAATAGTTGCGGTGTGCTGCAAAACTGTGATGCATTGTGGAATTCAGATGACATCATAAGCCATGAGAAGGAAGGTCATATTATCCTTTTTCACCTGAGGCTGCCAGTGGAGTATATAAATGGATTCAAAATGCAATTAGATCTGTTTCTGGAGAGAGCAGGAAAAGGAACCATTGAGAAGACATTTTTGTTTGGAGGTGGGGGTCATGCGTTTGTTTTGTGTAATGCACGGGAAAGTTTTTAGATGACTTTATTGGATATTTCTGTTGAGGATAAATTTTAAATGCAGAGCTGATCAATGGGCATGGCACTGAGCTTTGGCTCAAAAAAACAGAGATTCCGGAATATGATAACTGAAATGATGCAATGCCAGATGATTCCTCTGTGTATTAGTTTTATTTCAGCATGATGGAAAATGCAGTGCGGTTTATTGTATTCTAGAAAATAACTGTCCTTTCTGTCTGATTGATGTACAACACCGTGAACAATAATCTTCAAGCTGACAGCCTAAAGCTGTTTATTCCCTTCTTTCTCCTCCCTACCAAAGATCCGCTGATGATTCAGGTCCAACCTTTTTTAACAAAGACCTCTTGTGCTCTTTCATTGGGGTTTTTGTGCTGCATTTACCCCAGCTGTAGCAATGTGACTGTTCCAGCACAGTGTAGGCAGTTTTGCAATTTGATTTGACTCTGCTGCCTTTCATGGTACTAAAGTGAATGGATTATTATTGTGCTGGCTATAAAATAACTTCAGCCAGAGTGGGATATCCAGCATAGGTTCTGGCATCACAGTACTGAGGTACAGTGTGAAACTGCCCCATCTCTTGTTGGTGTGAGCCTGACACATGCCTCTCTGCTCTGAAGCACAGGTGTGTACATGCTTGCCTGTCATGTGTACCTGCTTGTGCAGATGCAATGGGCCTTGAGTTTTGGAGCATTTCAGAGTATGAACGAGTAATATATCTCTGGTGACATCAGTGAGAGGTTTGTTTTGAGGTGCCTCACTTGCGTTGCTGACTTTGAGATGACAACGGCATTGAATTCTATGCAAAATGTGGATACAATGGGCCGCCTTCATTCTTCATTACAATGGTGGCCATAATGTTTCCCTAACCAGTGATGTCACTAATTGCAGTAAAAATATCTAACCTCCTACAGAAAATAATGGATGCCTGGGAATAATTATAAGGCAGTAATGCCAGAAAGTTGCTTGGCTGACCATGTAAACCCATTCTGTGTTTGCCATCTGAACAGTCTATGTAATATATAACAGCTAATTAAGTTTATTATGTGTGTCTTTCACTCCTTGGGGTAGATTTTCAGTTTCACTACCTGGCTGGTAAACTGGCAGAGACGTTGGCTGCCTGTTATACAATGGAAATTAAAACGGGGTGAGGGAGGGGGACGGAGGTGGCGAGCAGTCGGCTTTGCCAGTTTACTACCCGGTTGTGGTGGTGAAGATTTAACCACTGCATCTGCCCCACCTTGTGTGCAGGTCCCCATTCTGTGACACTGTGACACCTGCAGTGACACATTTCTGCAACGAGATCGATTTTCAGAAGCAACAGCAGCCCCCCACCCCATCCTTATTACATTGTCACCAGTATACCCTGAGTGGAATTCACTGTTGTCCTGCATTACACTAATACTTTCAGCCTTTCTTGTTGCTAACAGTCATAAGCATTGGTAAATGGCAGAAATCTAATGTGAATGACATCCACACAGAAGGATTATTGATTGCTAGTATTTCAGGTTAATTAAGTTTTATTTTTAAAAAATCTTGCATTTATATAGCACCTTTCGCAACCGCAGAATGTCCCAAAGCGCTTTACAGCCAAAGAAGTACTTTTGAAGTAAAACAAGCAATGCTGGAAATACTCATCAGATGAAGGGTCACTGACTTGAAAAGTTAACTCTACTTCTTGCTCCAGAAGCTGCCAGACCTGCTGAGTATTTCCAGCATTTCTTGTTTTTAGTTCAGATTTCCAGCATCTGCAGTATTTTGCTTTTATTTTAAGTCCTTTTGAAGTGCAGTCGCTGCTGTGATGTGCCAAGATCAGCAGGCGATTTGGTGCACAGCAAGCTCCCACAAACAGCAATGTAATGACCAGATAATCAGTTTTAATGATGCTGATTAAGAGATCAATATTGGCCAGAAAACGGGCGTGAATTCCCCTGCTTTCCTTCAAAATAGTGTCCCGGAATCTTTTACGTCCACTGGAGACGGCATCTCCAGCAGTGCAGCATTCTCTGAGTTCTGATGAAGGGTCATCGACCTGAAACGTTAACTTGGTTTCTCCCTCCACAGATGCTGCCAGACCTGCGTATTTCCAGCGTTTTCTATTTTTGCTTTTGTACCATATAGTCTGTGTTGCGTTGTGCAATGCAACAACAACTTGCATTTGCCATAGCATCTTTAACGTGGAAAAACATCTGAAGTTGCTTCATAGAGACATAAGGGAGAGAAAAAAAACGGGGCCCGAACCAAAGAAGGAGATACAAGGGTTGATATTTGTCAGAGGTGGATTTTAAGAAGGGTCTTGAAGGAGGTAGAGGGTGTTCCATAACATGAGGCTGAAGTGATTTGAAGGCCTGATTTCCAGTGGAGGAGTGAGGGCTACTGGTGTTGTAGGGGGAGGTGCATAAGGCGCTGGAGTCTGAGGAGCCCACCGTTTTAACTAGCATATGTGCCAAATACAGGAAAGGGCTGTGGTGGAGTTATTGTATGTTCACTACCTGAATTTCCTAACACTTCTGAGGAGACTCATTTGATAAGTAGAGCATCATACGGATGTTATGGAGATTATTTTTCTTCATGTTTTCTACTTGTTTGCCTAGCTGCAAAGACACCACGCATTCCCCCTGCTTCTTCATTCAGTTGTTCAGTATAAAAAGCCACAAAATGCATCTGGCTGAAGCAGGTGAATTTGAAGGGCTGGCTTTTGTGTGAAGTGCACAGAGCTTTATCTGTGTGTTGTGCCGGGTGTACATCCATGATTTGTAGCAGCTGCTCTGATTGACTGTTCACGTGGTCAGTATGGGATTGTTGGTGTCAATCGTGGCTCAGTGGGTAGCATTCTCGCTCCTGAGTCAGAAGGTTGTGGGTTCAAGCCCCACCCCCCCCTGCCCCGGAGATGTGAACACATAATCTCGGCTGACGCGTCAATGGCGTGCAGAGGAAGCATTGCTCTGTCAGAGGTGCTGCCTTTATGGGTATGTTAAATCGAGGCCCTATCTACTCCCTCTCGGGTGGAATTAAAAAGTTCCATTGCACTATTCAAAGAAGAACGGGGAAGTTTGCTCTGGTGTCCTGGCCAATATTTATCCCTTAACTAACATCACTGAGATAGATTAACTAGACGTTATCTCATTGTTGTTTGTGGGAGGTTGGTGTGTGCAAATTGAATGCCACGTTTCCTGAAATTTGAGCAGTGACTACTTCATTGGCTGTAAAGCGTTTTGGGACATACTATGGTCAGGAAAGGTGCTATATTAATGTACGTCTGCCTTTTATCGGTAGAAAATAACCGTGTACGCCCACTCTCTCATCCATTGTAATAGCACATATAGAGCACACGCCGTCCATCTTGCTGCATCAAGTTATAAAGACCACCTGTTGTGCACAATGAATTGAATCAATGTTGGAAGATATGGTTGTGTGTTTGTTCTGTTGTGAGTGATTTACAAACCAGTAGGCAGTCATTTATTTTTAGCATCAAATTCTCCCCGCCTTGCTTGCTGTCTGGAAATCTATTGTTTTTTCCAATAGATATGAAGTCTTAAATCACAAAGGTTGGACTTCAGAGATTATCTAAAGCAACAGCAACAAAATGATCCCCACAGGTTTGTGTGCCACAACAGTATGTATTAACGCTGATAATTATTACTGATGTGGGCACAAACCAGTCAGAGAAAATAGTTTGGTACTGATCCTGACTGTGTGCTAAATTCTGGTGAGCGAAAGAGGTTGACCTATTTCTTTTGGTTTGGAGCTGTCTTGTGTTTTTTTTTTCCCATGTAGTTCTTGGAATACAGTGTAGTTGTCAAACTGTCCTCATTAAATCCCCTTACAAAAAAATGCTGACTTCTTCTGTTTAGTGTCTCTACAACAACCTGCCTTCAATATAGTGCCTTTAACATTGGAAAACGCCCCAAGGTGCTTCATGAGAGTATAGTGAGACAAAAATTGGCGCCGAGCCAAAGAAGGAAATATTGGGAGGGTTGACCAAAAGATTGATCAAAGAGGTAAGTTTCAACGAATGTCCTAATGGAGATGAGCGAAGTGGAGATGTTTTGGGAGGGGATTTTAGAACTTGGTGCCTAGATGGCTGTAGGCTACCAATGGTGAGGTGAAGGGAATGGGGGGTGCACATGAGGTCAGAGTTGGACGAACGCATCATTCTCGGAGGGTTGTCTGGCTGGAGGGGGCTCCAGATATAGGGAGAAAAGATGTGGCCATGGAGGGATTTGAACAGGAGGATGAGCAGTTTTAAATCAAAGTGCCAATAGACCTGCAGCCAATGTAGGCTGTTGAGCGCAGGGATGCCTTGGTGAGTGAGTCTTGGGAGGAAACTGAACAAAATGTGACCTAACTGAGTTGACTAAAGCTTTCAGTTTTAATGAAATTTCCAAAGTGCCTAATTTGTGTGAATTACATTTTGGAGTGGAGTGCAATTTGTTATGTAAGCGAACAGACAGCCAACGTGTACAAAGCAAAAACCCTACAAACAACAGTGAGCTGAACAACTGGTTGGTCTATTTTGCTGGTGGTGGTGTTTGAGGAAGAAATATTGTCTGGGAAATGGACGAAACTTCCGATCTTTAAGCAATGCCACAAAATGTCTTCATGTCTAGCTCCATCATCTGCTTGGATGAAGATTAATATTTAGTTTATAAATCAGAGTAATTTGTTAGGCTTTAATCCATTTCTAAAACTAATCACATCAAACAGCTCCGATAGGGAATGCTTTACTGTTACTCTGGAAATGGGGCCATCATATTTATGTAATGCTTTTGGTTTTATATGTTTGTTTGATTTGCTTTTATGTAAATGATTCTTTCATAGAATCACAGATACCATTGCATAGAGGAAGCAGCGTGGCCTATTGTTCCAGTGCTCTTCACCCAGAGCCTTTGACTCTAATTCTCTCTTTTAATCTTCCTTTTCAAATCCTTATCTGATTCCCTATTAAATATTAGTCTGTTCCTCAGTAGCCATTTAGAATCAAACAGCACAGAAAGAGGCCATTCAGCCCTTCATTCCTATGCCAGCTCTTTGAAAGTTTATTCCTACTCCTCTGCTCTATCCTCACGACCATGCAAGCTTTTCCTTGAAAGGTGTAAATCCAGTTCTTTTGAAAGTTAGTATCGAAACTGCTTCCCTCACCCTTTTCGGGCAGAGCATTTCAGATTATAACAACTCACTGAGTAACATCTCCGTTCCCTGTTTTGTTGTTTTTTTTGGCAATTACCTTAAATCTGTGTCCTCTGTTTATTGAGCCTCTAGTCAGTGGAAACTGTTTCTTATTTGCTCTTAACAAAACCCCTTGTGATAATGCTGTCCTTTCTTAATAATTCTGTGGGGGGTAAAAATTTTGTTTATGCATGGAAAATGTGGGGACGTGCAAATTGGTTTCAGACTTGTTCAGATTGAATTTTATTTTTTTGCGTGTTGAAGCAATGAAGTGTTTAGGTTGCCAAAAGCGCTCTTGTATTGTCATGGGGAACAGCAGTTTGTTATTTCAGACCATAGAGTGGTAAGATATCAAAATGGCACCGTTAGTAGCATCTTTGCTTTTGAGTCAGAAAGTTGTGGGTTCTAGGCAATCTACATTGGAGCAGGGGAAGGCCATTCAGCCCTTCGAGCCTGTTCCGCCATTCAGTCAGATCATAGCTGCTCTGTATCCTAACTCCAGCTACCTGCCGTGATTCTGTAATCCTTAATACCATTACCTATCAACCTCAGTTTTGAAATTTTGAATTAACCTCCAGCACCAACAGCTTTTTGAGGGAGGGAGTTCCAGATTTCCACTACTCTGTGTGACAAAGTGCTTCCTGACATCACCCCTGAATAATCTAGCTCTAATTTTAAGGTTGTGCTCCCTTGTTCTGAACTCCCTCACCATAGGAAATAGCATAGAGGGAAATGATCAAACCCTTCAATCTTAACACATCAATTCGGTCAGCGTTTTAATTTCCCAAAGTCAAGGGAATACAAGCCTAGTCTGTGCAACCCGTCCTCGTAACTTAACTCTTTCAGCCCAGTATCATTCTGGTGAATCTGCATTGCACTCCCTCCAAGGCCGATGTATCCTTCCTGAGGTGCAGTGTCCAGAACTGAATGCGTGTCCAGAAATGGTCTAACCAGAGGTTGATATCACAGTGGCATAACTTCTACCCCTTTTGTATTCTAGCCCCCTTGAGATAAATGCTAACAATCCATCACTTTTTTAAAAAAAAGAATTATCCACTTGCATTTATGTGTTCACTATTTATGTCCATGGAATTCCTCAATCTCTGCTCCTCCACAGTTCATAGCTTGTCACCATTTACAAAATACACTGATCTATCTTTCTTGGATCCAGAGTTGGTGACCTCACATTGACCTGTGCTACAGATCTGAGCACATAATCGAAACTCTTATTTCAGCATAGTGCTGAAATGTTGAGGGGTTTGCTATCGTTCGGCTAAAATGCCAAACTGATGCTCCATCTGCCTGCCCAGATAGGAAGGCCCAGTTTGTCTGCTCGCAGGGATGTGAAGGATTGTACAATGCTCAATGAACAGCAGGGAGTTCTTGCCACCTAAACCAAAAAAAAACACAAACTAATATATGGATATTTATTCATATGTGGGAACTGTTTTTTATTCATTCATGGAATATGGGCGTCGCTGGCTAGGCCAGCATTTAATGCCCATCCCTAATTGCCCTTGAGAAGGTGGTGGTGAGCTTCTTTCTTGAACCGCTGCAGTCCATGTGAGGTAGGTACACCCACAGTGCTGTTAGGAAGGGAATTCCAGGATTTTGACCCAGCGATAATGAAGGAACGGCTATTTAGCTCCAATTCAACTTGCTGTGTGTAAATTGCTATAACAATGGGAACTGCACTACAAGCTAATCTGTAGGTTGCAAAGTGCTTTGGGACTTGATAAGGTGCTATGCATATTGAAGTTTCTTTTCTCTGTTTGGAGTTTTCTTTATGAGGTGCAGTTGTAGAGAAGAGCAAATAAAACAGTGGTGTGCGCTATCGTATGCTAAAAGGAGCAAAATGCTATTGGGGAGAATGATCTGCTCGCTAGGCCCTGAGGGAAAGCTAATAGTTTCCAAATCTAATGTCTACCACGTATTTCCTGTAATGGGTTCTGGGAGTCCACTGCATTCTTCTTGATCTGTGTCTTTTTTTATGTCTTCTAAGAAGCTGGATTGAATGTGAAAATGATTATCTTAGACACAAAATCTTGAGAAACATGGACATTGGCTGTTCAGGAAGATTGCGTTTTTTTTAAATACATGGAATGTTTGAACTCTGCTCTGGTTTATAAAAAAAAAAAGCATTTGTTTTAGATTTTTTAAAAAATGATTGCATATGTTTTAACCTGTATTTTCTTCCAATTTTTATTGATAGTTGAAGGATATCTCAACATACTGATTTATGAAATTTGCACATTACAGAAATGTTATTCACTTTACTCTGAGTAACCTGCATTTATTTATTTTCCATCTTTCTAGCTTTGCCCCAGTTCACTTGAGGCTTGGTGTTCCTAACTGATTATAGCTCAGTAGGTGTTGACATTCCTCTATTAGCACCATCTCCACAACAGTTTGCATTTATATAGTGCTTTTAAGGTAGAAAGACACTCCGCAGTGTATTCTGGCAAAAATGGATGCTTAGCCAAAGGAGGAGATATTGGGAGGAGCGACCCCAAGCTTGGTAAAAGTGGTGTGTTTTAAGGACCTTGCCCAATAGGCCATCCTTCATATGTGAAGCTAGATTGTCAATGTTGAGAGGCTGTTGGACCTTTTGAGGCCATCTCAACCAAGCCCAGTCTCTTCCTTACTTTGACATCTAAACATACTGTTCTAGCTCAGGGTTGGCTGGTGTGTAATCAGAAGCAGAAATTCTAGCTTTAGCTTGGGGACACTGAGGTCTACGATGTGCGCACTCCCCCTGAAATTGGTTAATCCATAAGCAGACTGCATCAAAATGGAGCTTGTCTGGTCTGTGTGCCACAGGCAGTGCAGTCGCCCACCATGTCATTAAGTCAGCAGATAATGTGTGCCCAGTATTTGGTGCTGTTAACGAGGAATTAGCTTTTCCCCACCACCGCCGCCCTCTTCTCGCACTCTCTCACACTGATCTATTGCTTAGGATTAAGCTTCTTTGCTGCATTAATTTGACATTTAAAGAATTGCTCTGGAGATAATTTGATTAAAAATTCTTTTTCCTTCATGGTTTAACTGAGCTTAAATGGAATAAAATAAACCAATGGCAATTTAAATGAAGATTTTATTTTCTAACAGAAATTTTAGATGTGGTTGAGATCACTTTTTAAATGATTTTGAGTCCAGCGCTAGGTTGGTTACAACTCTCTTTCCCACCTGTCCTAGACATGTTTTGGGGTTTTGCTCGAGTTGTTTGCACTGATCCTCACCCCCACCCCCCCAAAAAAAGACCCAGATGTGTATTGTGTGATTTCATGAGCTTTATCTGGATTCTTCTACATTTTCCAGGTAGTCATCTTCACATGGGATGCAAAACATTGAATACTGGCAAACTATTTGACTGCACTGCACAGTCAAACTTTACTCTGTCCTGTCACGACACCAACCAATTCATTCTGCAGTGGTGGCCACTGGATAGCAGGCTGGCGCTGAAACCCTTGCTGCTTCTCCCCCAGCCTTCACTCTAATTCAGGGGTACTAATGTGATTTTCTTTTTTTCCCCTGCTGCTTCTGCCTCTGTCCCCAGTGGAGAACGGCATCACCAGAAATTCTATCTTTCCGGTGAGATGGTAAACCAAAAACTGTTTGCTCTCTCGGGTGGATGTAAAGGTGTCGGCTTTTTCTCTGGTAGAACTCTCCTCTCTGAGTCAGATGGTTGTGGGTTCAATCCCACTCCAGAGAATTGAACACAAAATCCAGGTATGGTACTGAGGGAGTGCTGCACTGTCACGGCTACAGTCTTTTGGATGAGATGTAAATCCAAGACTGCCCTTCCCTCTCATGCACGTAAAAGATCCCATGGCATTATATTGAAGCAGAACCGAGGAGGTTTCCCCAGTGTTCTGTTCGATACCTATCCCACATCCACCATGACTGCAAACTGATTATCTGGCCATAATCTCATTGCTGTTTCTTGGGTCTTGCTGTGCGTAAAATGGCTGCTGCATTTTTTATGCTACAAGAAAGTACTTCAAAAAGTACTTCACTTGTCTGTAGAGCACTTTGGGATGGCCTGAGGTAATGAAGGGTGCTATATAAATGCAAGTACTTTCTTCTTTCTGAAAGTTTCTATGGCACTCTCTGAAAAAGAGCAGGAAAGTTCGAATGCCCTGGCTAATCTTTTCTCCCTCAACCAACACCATCAAAACAGATTAAATGACCAATTGTTTCATTGCTGTTTGGCCTTGCTGTGTGCATATTTGCTGACAAAACAACAGTGACTGTAATTCACTGGCTGCAAAACACTTTGCAATGTCCTCAGATTGGAAACAGGGCCTGCATTAAATAAAAAGAGAGAGAAAAGAAAGACTGGCATTTATATAGCGCCTTTCTCAACCACAGGATGACCCAAAATGCTTTACTGCTAATGAAGTACTTTTGAAGTGTAGTCACTTTTGTAATGTAGGAATAAGGGGAGAGAAATCTGGGAGGGTGACATAACAGGTCTTTGAAATAATGAAGGGTTTGGTAGGGTAGACTTAGAGAAAGTATTTCTGCTTGTAGGGGATCCAAAACTGTGCGTCGTAAATATAAGATAGCCACAAATAAATCCAGTAAGGAGTTCAGGAGAAATAATTTTACCCAGAGAATGGTTAGAATGTGGAACTTGGTATGAGGCGAATAGCATAGATGCATTTAAAGGGAAGCTAGATAGGTATGTGAGGGAGAAAGGGTGGGAGGAGGCTTGTGTGGAGCATAAACACTGGCATTGACCAATTGGGTCGATTGGCTTGTTTCTATGTGGTAAATTCTACGTATGCTACACTGGGTATTGCATTTTCCTACTGTTATTTGGTGTTTGTAGCTAAGAAACTAATATTTAGGTAGTTGTGTCGATCTGGAGATCTGCACTTGACTTTGACAGAATCTTAAAGGGGCCTGCATTCTGGTTCAACTCTAGCAGCTTTAAATAGTGAGAGTTCACTACTGATTGTTTCTGTGACTTTGTTTCTTGTCCCCATGTGACTTGGTGCTGGGGAAACCAAACTGAATTGTATGGTAAGTTTTAGCAACTTTGAAAGATGTTTGCAATGCTCATCAAACCAGGATTTACACATTTAATATAGCTGAAAATAGAGACATGTTGTCGAAGCTTTACGTCTGGTACTTATCAGGCAATCCGCAAGAATACCAATGTAAGGAAAAACAATGACTTTTTACTTTGAGACGAGAGTGCTGATTGGTTGGCAAGTGAACTCTGGTAGAGGTGTTGCCATGGAGAATGCACTAGTTTACGGTGACTGACAGTTAACTGCCAAGCTTTGTTTGAAATTTAAACCAGGCAGTTTGACTCTGGTCAAGGCATTGCCCTGAGGAATGAACCAGTGAATGGCTGTCACTTATTTTGTTTAACTGGAACAGGCGGAATGTTCGTACATGTTCTTTCTGTCTGCAAAGAACAGGGCCCTGTGTATTAATATATGTAGCTTCCAGTATATGCAGATGCACCACACTGCGAGCCCTACTGACAATCTTAAATTGGTTGTCAGCGTAATTCTCAGCACACTGAGGATTATTTCGCAAATCTTGTCCAATCGCGGAATCACATCTAATGTTAAACATTGTGCTTTGAGTTTTGCAAGCATGGGCTGGTTTGGTACGGCCTGTAGCTTGCCACCATTGCGTGAATCAGTATTCATTGAACTTATGAACTCGGCAACTTGTGCAGTTGAGTTCAATTTTAATGACACCATGTATGCCCAACTAGATAATGTTGCCATGGGATCCCCTCTCGGTCCAGCTCTCACAAGCATCTTTGTTGGGTTCCATGAGAAACGTGACTTTGAGGGAATGACACCTAACCTCCTACCTCTTGCATATTTCCGATGTGTAGATGATACGTTTGTTATACTTGAATCCGCAGCTGCATGTAATAATTTCCTTACACGTCTTAATGGGCTCCATCCTGCGCTCAAATTCACCTTTGAAATGGAGCAGTCAAATGAGCTCCCTTTCCTTGACGTACTAGTTGAGAAATCTGTTGAGGGGTTCTCTACCATGGTCTACAGCAAACCTACCTTCACTGGTCAATACACACGTTAGGATTCTTACAGTTCCACGTGCTATAAGATTGGCCTTATTGGCAACCTCGTAAATAGGGCCCGAGCCATTTGCTCACCATGCAAGCTTGATGCTGAAATAGGGCAAATCAAAGACACCCTGCGTGACAATGGCTACCCTGATCAGATCATTTCTCGCTGTTTATCACGCAAACTTATGAACGGGCCTAAGGCCGTCATTTTCGGCCTTGGAAAATGCCCAGTCTACCTCAAATTACCCTGGAAGAGTAATGTATCCCAAAAATTTGAGCAACAGGTGAAGTTAGCTGTTTCACGTTGCTACTATGCAGTAGCAACACATGTGGTGTGCGCCACTAACGGGATGCTTCCATCGAGACAAAAAAAATCCTGCCTATCGCATAAATGAGTAATGTGGTATATGAATTTCAATGCCAGTGTGATGCTAGGTATATAGGCCATACGTCCCAAAGACTGGCGGATCATATCAAACAACATGTCCCTTCCACTGTTTGTAATGGGCAAGATGCGGGCTGTACCCAACCAGCCCGTTTGGTGGTACAGAATTTGAGTATTGAATACTCAAGTTCTGTACCACCAAATGACATTTAATATATATAATAATGAAAGGTTTGTCTGCCTTCGCAGTTGGATACTTTAAAGCAATTTACTGTCTGACAAAGCAAAATTTAAATGACCTGATTAGGGACAGAAGTCTTATCAAATTCCCAGTTAATCTCGCCCAGGAATTCTCATGGTGCTCATGATACTGGATTTCCTCATCCTTTTCGGAGCAGTGTTAAGATCTCCAGGGTTGAGCTCATACCTTGCGTTGTCAATGGAAAATACCTTGATAACGTACATAATGAGTTGTGTGGCCTCAAGGAGACCCTGTATGCAAAGCTAAATGAGGGGGAAAAGATGCTGTAGTGATTATGCATCGCTCATTGTGACTTTTGATAATGGATTGTATAAAAGGTGCTGTGTTTTGTTGTGTCTTTAATTAATATGCTGTTTTTCAAAACTGCTGCATTGTGAATTCTCAATGAAGTTCTTATCTCTTCAGACTAATGAAAGAGCATAGGGGTTTATGTAACTCTAGGGAATGCCATCTATTGATGATGGTTATTGTGCACTTGTGTTGAAGAGCTATGTGTCGGATAACCACTTCATCAAAAGAAGAGACTGAGCATCACCAGTTTTTAATATTCAAAGAAGTAATCGTCTTTCTGTATTACTGATTTGGTGCTGGATCCCGTCCTCCAGTTACTTGAATTGCAAACTGGAGTTGAGTTTGGCAATGACTTGACAGTAGGGATGTGGTATCTACCCTTGTCAAATGGACATGCAACTGTTGTTTAGCTGAGAATAGGGTGATAGTTCTACATTGATGGCACAATGCTGGAACTTCAAAGACATTGATATTATTCAGGAGGTACTGCTAAGACAGATTTAATTTGTTATACTGAGTTTAGATCAACATAACCCACTAATCAATCCAGCAAGGCCCACAAAATGAAGGGTCGTGTACAGGAACAAGAAGTATATAAGTGTGACTTTGTCCCATTTATTGTGGAATTTGCAGTGTGTGAAGAGCACGTCTGTTGTGGCTCAGTGATTTTCCCGTGGTGCAACACTGATGTTCCTGGAATACTTTGGAATACATGGCTTGGCCATGTGAGCCGCATGGAAGATGGCAGGATCCCCAAAGACACATTGTACAGCGAGCTCGCCACTGGTATCAGACCCACCAGCCGTCCATGTCTCCGCTATAAAGACGTCTGCAAACACGACATGAAATCCTGTGACATTGATCACAAGTCGTGGGAGTCAGTTGCCAGCGTTCGCCAGAGCTGGCGGGCAGCCATAAAGACGGGGCTAAAATGTGGCGAGTCGAAGAGACTTAGTAGTTGGCAGGAAAAAAGACAGAGGCGCAAGGGGAGAGTCAACTGTGCAACAGCCCCGACAAACAAATTTCTCTGCAGCACCTGTGGAAAAGCCTGTCACTCTAGAATTGGCCTTTATAGCCACTCTAGGCGCTGCTTCACAAACCACTGACCACCTCCAGGCGCGTATCCATTGTCTCTCGAGATAAGGAGGCCCAGAAGAAAAGAACTTTGGAATTATAGGGCCAACCTTAGTATTTAATGTGTTTATCATTATGCTGTTTTTCAACTTTTTGGGAATAAAATTGATGCATAAAGAGTTAACAAAAGAGCCAGGTTCTTAACATGCACAGAAATTATCATTACGCAGCTTTTTACAAAAGGCTACCAAGATTTTCTCGCTGCATTCTGTGGTATTTCGATTGTGCTAGTCCATGCTAAAGAAATAAATTTGTCTACGCACGAAGGTGGTCTCAATATCCTTGACTATTGAATTTTTAGTCAGATGTGTCTTAATTTAATGTACTGTAGGCTGTAGAAGGAGAGGCTCCCTTTTGTAATCAGTGTAGCACTTTACAAACTTGAGTTAGTTGAACTGACCCATTGTCTCTTATTTTACAGGACGAGTTGACTGCGGTGAATGTAAAGCAGGGTTTTAACAATCAGCCTGCTTTCTCTGGAGATGAACATGGCTCAGCCAGGAACATTGTCATCAACCCAGCAAAGGTAAGGGATTTCTCTGGTCAAGTCAAATTGATCTGACAACTGGAAAATCATTGTGGTGGTTGAAAGATTGACCTTAATGATCCAAATAGATTTTTTCCTCATCTCATATTTAGTTTCTCACATCCTTTAATTTTAAGCTTTTGCCTTTTTAACTTTTATTTAAACAATCATATGGGCTTCCCATCAAAAAGAAGTTTATTATTGATGCAGGTATTCACTGGATAAACTTGCTGAACCATTGAGTAGAGCCTCTAAGCTTGTGTTTGGTAGCAATGCTCTACTAGCTTGGAGGAAATATTAAACATAGAAATGTGCAGAATACTATGTCAGAGGCACTTAATGGGTTGTTGCTGCCTTGGGTGAATTTTCTTATGAATAATGTATATCTTAAATGCTATACACTTTAAAGAAACATGAGAGAATAATTAAAGAAGCAAAAAATGTTTTGGGCTCAAGTCCCTATTGGATTTTGTTAAAACTCATTTGCTGGTTGGAGGAAAGGAATGAATTTAAATCTTAAACTTTTGTGCTAAAATAATAAAGGCTGGTTACTGTACCATAACATCAGTGTTGCATTATTTGACGTTTCTTTGTCTGAAACTAACTGCTTTTTCTCCCTCTTGGCTTAGTTTTTGAAACCCTGCACCACTTGTTAGTTCAGGCTTTTAAATCCATTGGAATGCCTTTTGCTAGTTACGTTCATCAAAGCAGCTTTATTTGGCGTGAACAGTTATTTTCTTGTCGCCAGTGCTCTAATGTGGTGTAAGGTCTTTACAAAACTGTTAATGCGCTGTATGCTCTTTTTCACTCTCCTTGTAAAGATTTGGCATTGGGAAGAAGTGAAATATGCAGATATGTCCATTTGGGCTGCTTTGAAATTCACAAAGAGTTCACTTCATCTCTAATATGATGGAAATATTAAAGCTAGAGACACTGGTGGTGTTATTTTGGTCCTCAGCCTGTCGTACTCCCACCCATGCTGAGGTGCTATGGCTAATTAGAACTCTGCCCCCCCTGGCAGCTGAGAATGCAATGGATTAGCATGTGCCCTTTTTAAAAAAAAACATAGTTTTCTGGATATCAAGGCCCTTTCCCAGGTCAAGAGCCCACAAATGTACCTGAGTGTCTGTAGTTCATGGTACAATCTGAATTTTTGAATGTGTGTATTACCATGATAGAAAATGCATTTGGGTTGCAGGATATCAGCTTTACCTGCACTCGAACACAAAAAAAGCAGTATGAAAATTAAAGCCCCTTTTCTATAGCTTTGTGAGTAATTCTCTGTGACTGAGGACAGTGAAGCCAAAGACCGTGGAGTCCTTTTTCAGAAAGAGCTGGTAGATGCGATGGGATGACTGTAGGCATTTTTAGATGGATGAGCTAAAATTGGCTGCATGACTTTCCTAAGTAATATTTAACTTGTGAAGATTTAGCAATCTTTAAGATATTCTTAGAGGTTTATATTCAGAATAATTTCAAATGACTTTTTTGTGAAAGGGAAGAGAGCCACAGTTAATTGAACTTTATTTTTCAACCGTGAGGTTTTGTTGCATAATGCTTTAAGATGTCTTCCTTTTTGGAAAGCTGGCATGCAGTTTTCCTCCCCCTGTCATTAAGGGCATTAAATTCCTCCTTTGTTTTTGCTCTTGTCTGCAACGGTTTGTTTCTTGTATGTGCTGATGACTGTATGCTATTGAGCTGTTCTGGATTGCGGTAATCAAGAGCCCTAAAGTCTCAATTTGTGGTGTTCCTACTGTATTTTGTTAAAAAAAAAGATTTTCACCACTTTTTGTTGAGCTTAAAATTTGTAGTCTGAGACTCCAAGGAATACATTTTTTTTGTGGTCAGAATTGGATTTGGCCTTTATTAAAATTGAAGTATCTCATTTTGTTGGTTTCAGTTGAAAGTAATGAATTTGAGATTAACCCAGCTGCTGTAAAACTGTCTTAGTTTAGAAATTCAACTGTTGAAAATTAGATTACAACAGTAAAACCTAAATAACCTGAGGGGAAAAAATACAAAGATAGATTGCTGAAAATCAAACATAAGAACAGGAGCAGGCCATTTAGTCACTTGAGCCGGCTCCGCCATTCAGTAAGATCATGGCTGATCTGATTGTGGCCTTAACTCCACTTTCCTGCCTGCTCACCATAACCCTTGACTCTCTTGTTGATCAGAAATCTGTCTAGCTCAGTCTTGAATATATTCAATGACTCAGCCTCCTCTCTGGGGAAGAGATTCCAAAGATTAATGACCCTTAGAGAAGAAATTCTTCCTCATCTCCGTCTTAAATGGGAAACCCTTTATTTTGAAATTGTGGCCCCTACTTTCTAAATTCCCCCACGAGATGAAATATCCTCTTAGCATCTACCCTCTCAAGCCCCTTCCGAAGCTTGTATGTTTCAATAAGATCGAGTCATAAGGTCAGAGTTTTACAGCACAGAAACAGGCCCTTTGGCCCAATGTGCCTGCCCCGACCATCAAGCAGCTGTCCTAACTAATCCCATTTCCCTGCACTTGGCCATAGCCTTGTATGCTATGGTGTTTCAAGTGCTCATCTAAATATTTCTTGAATGTCGTGAGGGTTCCTGCCTCTACCACTCCTTCAGGCAGTGTGTTCCAGATTCCAACCACCCTCTGGGTGAAGAAATTCCTCCTCAACTCCCCTCTAAACCTCCTGCCCCTTACCTTAAATCTATGCTCCCTAGTTATTGACCTCTCCCCTAAGGCAAAAAGTTTCTTCCTATCAATGCCCCTCATAATCTTGTACACCTCAATCAGGTCCCCCCTCAGCCTTCGCCACTCCAAGGAAAACAACCCCAGCCTATCTAGTCTGTCTTCATAACTGAAATGCTCCAGCCCAGGCAACATCCTGGTGAATCTCCTCTGCACCCTCTCCATTGCAATCGCATCCTTCCTATAGTGTGGTGACCAGAACTGTACACTGTACTCCAGCTGTGGCCGAACCAGCGTTTTATACAGCTCCATCATAACCTCCCTGCTCTGATATTCTATGCCTCAGCTAATAAAGGCAAGTATCCCGTATGCCTTCCTAACCACCTTATCTACCTGTGCTGCTGCCTTCAGTGATCTATGGACAAGTACACCAAGGTCCCTCTGACTCTCTGTACTCCCTAGGGTACTACCATCCATCGTATATTCCATTGCCTTGTTAGACCTCCCAAAGTGCATCACCTCACACTTCTCCATTTGCCATTGCTCCGCCAGCCCATCTATATCATCCTGTAATCTAAGGCTTTCCTCCTCACTATTTACAACACCGCCAATTTTCGTGTCATCTGCGAACTTACTGATCATACGTCCTATATTTACGTCTAAATTATTAATGTACACTACAAACAGCAAGGGTCCCAGCACCGATCCCTGTGGTACCCCACTGGTCACAGGCTTCCACTCGCAGAAGCAACCCTCAACCATCACCCTCTGCCTCCTGCTGCTAAGCCAATTTTGAATCCAATTTGCCAAATTGCCCTGGATCCCATGGGCCTTTACTTTCTTAACCAATCTCCCATGCGGGACCTTATCAAAAGCCTTATTGAAGTCCATGTAGACTACCCTGATCTACACCTCTAGTCACCTCCATGCTTTACCCTCATCTACACCTCTAGTCACCTCCTCGAAAAATTCAATCAAATTTGTTAGACATGATCTCCCCCTGACAAAGCCATGCTGACTATCCCTGATTAATCCCTGGCTCTCCAAGTGGAGATTAATCCTGTCTCTCAGAATCTTTTCCAATAATTTCCCTACCGCTGATGTTAGAGTCACCAGCCTGTAATTGCCTGGTTTATCCCTGCTACCCTTCTTGAATAATGGTACCACATTCGATGACCTCCAGTCCTGTGGTACCTCTCCTGTGGCCAGAGAGGATCTGAAAATTTGTGTCAGAGCCCCTGCTATCTCCTCCCTTGCCTCACATAACAGCCTGGGATACATCTCATCTGGTCCTGGGGATTTATCCACTTTTAAGCCTGCTAATATTTCCTCATTTTCAATGCTAATTTGATCAAGTATATCACATTCCCCCTCCCTGATCACTACACCTACATCGTCCCTCTCCATAGTGAACACAGATGAAAAGTAATCGTTCAAAACCTCACTCATGTCCTCCGGCTCCACACACAGATTGCCTCTTTGATCCCGAATGGGCCCTGCTTTTTCCCTGATTATCCTCTTGCCCCTAACATACTTATAAAACGCCTTGGGATTTTCCTTTATATTGTCTGCCAGTGATTTTTTTCATGCCCCCTCTTCGCTCTCCTAATGACTTTTTTTAAGTACTCCCCTGCACTTTCTATATTCCTCTGGTGCCTCTGCTGTTTTCAGCACTCTGAATCTGCCATACATCTTTTTTTCCCTTATCCAATCCTCTATATCCCTTGACCTCCAGGGTTCCCTTGATCTGTTAGTTCTACTCTTCACCTTTACAGGAACAAGATCACCCCATATTCTTATAAACTCCAATGGATACAGGCCCAACCTGCTCAACAGTTCCTAATAAGACAGCCCCTTCATCCCAGGAATCAGCCTAGTGAACCTCCTCTGAACTGTCTCCAATGCAAGTCTCTTCTTTGGCCTCCTTGTCTCGAGGGTAAGCGCCTAAAGGTGGTCAGTGGTTTGTGGAGCAGCGCCTGGAGTGGCTATAAAGGCCAATTTGAGAGTGACAGATCTTCCACCGGTGTTGCAGATAAAATTGGTTGTCGGGGCTGTTACACAGTTGGCGCTCTCCTTGCGCTTTTTTCTTTTTAGCCAACTGCTAAATCTCTTCGACTCACCACTCTTTAGCCCCGCCTTTATGGCTATCTGCCAGCTCTGGCGATCACTGGCAACTGACTCCCATGACTTGTGATCAGTGTCACAGGACTTCATGTCGTGTTTGCAGATGTCTTTAAAGTGGAGACATGGACGGCCGGTGGGTCTGATACCAGTGACAAGTTCGCTGTACAAAGTGTCTTTGGGGATCCTGCCAACTTCCATGTGGTTCACGTGGCCAAGCCATCTCCAGCGCCGCCGGCTCAGTAGTGTGTATATGCTGGGGATGTTGGCTGCCTTGAGGACTTCTGCATTGCAGATACGGTCCTGCCACCTGATGCCAAGGATTCTCCAGAGGCAGCGAAGATGGAATGAGTTGAGACGTCGCTCTTGGCTGACACATGTTGTCCAGGCCTCGCAGCCATAGAGCAAGGTACTGAGGACACAGGCTTGAAACACTTGGATTTTTGTGTTCCGTGTCAGTGCGCCATTTTCCCGCACCCTCTTGGCCAGTCTGGACATAGCAGTGGACGCCTTTCCCATGCGCATGTTGATTTCTGCATCGAGAGACAGGTTACTGGTGATAGTTGAGCCTAGGCAGGTGAACTCTTGAACCACTTCCAGTGCGTGGTCACAGATATTGATGGATGGAGCATTTCTGACGTCCTGCCCCATGATGTTCGTTTTCTTGAGGCTGATGGTTAGGCCAAATTCATTGCAGGCAGCCTCAATCTTGTCGATGAGTCTCTGCAGACACTCTTCTGTGTGGGATGTTAATGCAGCATCGTCAGCAAAGAGGAGTTCCCTGATGAAGACTTTCCGAACTTTGGTCTTCACTGTAAGACGGGCAAGGTTGAACAACCAGCCATCTGATCTTGTGTGGAGGAAAATTCCTTCTTCTGAATCTATATCCCTCCTTAAATAAGGAGACCAAAGCTTGTACACAGTACACTTGGTGCGGTCTCGCCAGTGCCCTGTACAGTTGTAGCAAAACGTCCCTCCTTTTGTACTGCATTCCTCTTGCAATAAAGGCTAATATTGCATTTGCCTTCAAAATTACTTGCTGTACCTGCATGTTAACTTTGTGATTCATGTATGAGGACACCCAGAACCCCTTCTACCCCGCATCATTTTGCATTCTCTCTCCATTTAAACAATATTCTGCTTTTCTATTCTTCCGCCAAGTGGACAGCCTCACATTTTCCCACATTATACCCTAACTGCCAGATTTTTGCCCGTTCACTTATCCTATGTATATCCCTTTGTCGACACTTTGTGTCCTCCTCACAACTTGCTTTCCTGCCTATTTTTGTATCCTCAGCAAATTTGGCTACAATACACTCGATCCCGTTATCCAAGTCATTAATATAGATTGTAAATAGTTGAGGCCCCAGAAACTGATCTCTGTGACACCCCATCAGTTACGGTTTGTCAACCTGAAAAAGACTCCTTTATCCTGACTCTCTGTTCCCTGTTATTTAGCCAATCCTCTATCCATGCTAATATATTACCCCCAACACCATGAACTCTTATCTTGTGCAGTAACCTTTAATGTGGCATCTTTCTTGAATGCCGTTTGGAAATCCAAATACACTACATCTACTGGTTCCTCCTTATCCATCGTACTTGTTACATCCTCAAAGAACTCTAAGTTTTTCAAACATGGTCAATCGAGCAGAGTCAACTTGGTTTTAGGATTTTCTAAATGTCCTGCTTCTATTTCCTTAATGATGGATTCCAGAATTTTCCCAATGACAGATGTTAGGCTAGCACGGAAACATAAAGCAGTGGAAATGCTCAGCAGGTCAGTCACCTGTGGAGAGAACAGATCAGCTAATCGTGGAGTCATACAGCATGGAATGAAACCATTTGGCCCTTCATAGCAGTGCCAGCTCTTTGAAAGAGCAATCCAATTAGTTTCACTTCCCTGCAATTTTTTTCTGATTATAAACCCAAATCCCTTTTTTGAATGTTACTATCAAATCTGCTTCGACCAGTCTTTCAGGCAGTACATTCCAGCTCATAACTCGGAAAATATTTCTCCTCCCTGGCTTTATTTTGCCAATTATCTTAAATCTGTGTCCTCTAGTTACCCACGCTCCTGTCAGTGGAAAAGTTTCTCGTTGTCTACTCTAACAAAACTCCTCTTAATTTGAAACGTAATTTAAACAGGTGTGGGTCCTCTGTCAGATTTCCAGCATCTGTTTCCTCTTGTTTTTTTTCTATATACGGATTTCAATGCAGGCATATAAAATATCAAGGGAAATAACTTGTCCCTTTTTCCTGTCTGAATAAATTGCCTACGTTGAACAACCTCAAATCAAATTTCTCCATTACGGATTGTGTTTTTGCCGCTCGAAGCATTACAATTGGGAAATACACGCATTTGGAAGTAGGAAAGTTCTTGAAGGCTGGAAAACGGCCATGGTACAACAGGAGTGTAAAACTAATTCGAGCTCTTTCAAAGAGCTGGCACAAACGTGATGGGCCAAATGGCCTTCTACACTGTATGATTCTATTTGGTTCAACAAGCAGAAGTGTGCGCTTGTTTTGACTTTGTGCCTGCTTAGGTGCATCCCCTGGATCTTCAGAGTTTGGAGGTTGATGGGGCTTTTATCAAGTTTAAATTATTCTGATTATGTTCGCATGTATCTCAAGTTGCTGTTACTAATGGAACTTAGTGTTCTGATACAGGATTTGTCAACTCGCAAGGCAACAGCAGTAAGAGCTGGTCCCTTGCACAGGCCCAAGAAATTCAAACGGGACAAACACTCCAGTAAGGAGTAGGAGCACAAATAGAATGGGGTTACTTTGGCTTGGTGTGCTGGGTTGCCCAGGTTTTAGGAGCTGTAGTTTGGACACGTCCAAACTTGAGAACCTTAATTGGGACGTGGTTATATCTGGGACTTGTTGCTGTGGCATATACTTTACCGTGTTGGATTAAAGGACTGAAATTGTGGAAAAGATTGGAGCGGTAAGAATATAGTGCCTTGATCGCCATCTCAGCTGAGAACTCAATTTAGTGCACGTCACTAGTACCACAGTGTATGATGCATCTATCCACTGAGCCATTAGGGCACTCTAGGGAGAAATAGACATTTTATTATTCATTGATTTGTGGCTAAGCTTGTTGTAATAATATTTGGTGTGATGGCTATATTGGCCAGAAATTGTATTTATACTGATTTTAGTGTAAATGTGCAAGTTAACATTGTGCCAATTAAAAATAAATGATTGCTTTTTGGCATATTTCTAATGGAGACGAATGCATTTCCATGGGCACAACACTGTTCTATTCTTGTCCACCTGTACAGCTATGTTGCAGGTATTATTGGTTCCAAAGGATAACTTGTATTAGTCATCCACTCCCCGCAGTATCCACTCCCTCCATGCACCATGTCTTAGGCAGAACCTCCCAAACCCACCATTTCCATCACTTAGAATAACGAGGGCAGCAGGAGCCATGGGAACACCGTCACCTCCAAGTTTACCTCTCACGCTATTCCGACTTGAACGTATATTGCTGTTAGATTGCTGCTGGGTCAAAATACTGTGACTCTGTCCCCAGCATTACTGAGCATATATTGACCACAAGGGCAAAGAAAACCTGTAGGCACCTGTCAGATATATGAAAGTTGTTATTGGAGCACAGCTATTGATTTACCAGTTAGTTGTTAAAGCAGGGTTGTCCAACATACAAGATGCACTGCAGCAACGCATCAAGGCTCCTTAGACAGCACCTTCCAAACCCGCGACCTCTACCAACTAGAAGGACAAGGGCAGCAAATGCGTGGGAACACCACCACCTGCAAGTTCCCCTCCAAGTCACACACCATCCTGACTTGGAACTATATCGCCGCTCCTTCACTGTGGCTGGGTCAAAATCCTGGAACTCCCTTCCTAACAGCACTGTGGGCCAAGATCCGGCCCACCAAAGGTTTCCATCCAGCCCAAGGCTGTAAACTGTACAGGGCCATTCCTCATCCTCGCCAGCGGTCCGTGACTTGGGATGAGAAATTTCCCTTTGTCGCCTTCTTGCAGACCGGCTTTTTAAAAAAAAAATCGCAATTCAATTTCACCACTGACAGGACTGATGTTGGGAACAGCAGTTTCCCAACATCAGACAGATTTGGGGTTTTTCAGTGAGCTTTTTAAAAAAAATTGGAACCCACTGGAAAACCCTGAATCTGTTCAAAGTTGGCAAACAACTGTTCGAGATTTCAGGCCTGTCAGCTGTGAAATTGACCACCCATCTGCTGAACGTTCCTGCGCGGCAACTGTCAGAGAGAGAGAGAGGGAACGGGGGGGGGGGGGGTGTGTCAGAGAGCGAGCGAGAGAGAGAGAGTGTGGGGGGTCAGAGAGCGAGAGAGAGAGAGAGAGTGTGGGGGGTCAGAGAGTGAGAGAGAGAGAGGACGGGGGGGTGGTCAGAGTGAGAGAGAGAGAGAGTGGGGGAACGGGGGTGGGGGGTTGAGAGTGAGAGAGAGTGGGGGGACGGGGGGGGTCAGAGAGAGAGAATGGGGGGACGGTGGGGGGGGGTGGGTGGTCAGAGAGAGAGAGAGAGAACGGGGGTGGGGGGTTGAGAGAGAGAGAACGGGGGTGGGGGGTTGAGAGAGAGGGTGGGGGGTTGAGAGAGAGAGTGGGGGGATGGGGGGGTCAGAGAGAGAGAGAGAGTGGGGGGACGGGGGGGGGATCAGAGGGAGAGAGAGAGTGGGGGGTCGGGGGAGAATGGGATCAGAGGGAGAGAGAGAGTGGGGGGTCGGGGGAGAACGGGATCAGAGGGAGAGAGAGGGGGGAGGGTGGGGGACAGGGGGTCAGAGAGAAGTGGGGGATGGGGGGGTCAGAGAGGAAGAGAGAGAAAGGGGGGATGGGGGGGTCAGAGAGCGAGAGTGTGGTGAGGGATGGAGTCAGAGAGAGAGGGGGGACGGGGGGGGGGTTCAGAGAAAGAGAGAGAGAGAGAGAAGAGGGGGGTGGGGTTAGACAGACTGGGGAACTGGGGGGGGTCAGAGGGGGTGCGGGTGAGGGACAGGGTCAGAGAGAAGGGCAGGATGGGGGGGTCAGAGAGAGAGAGAGGGGCTGGAGGATCAGAGAGAGAGAGGGAAGAGCAGAGGGGGGTGGACAGAGTGGGGGGAGCAGAGAGAGAGGGGGTGGAGAGGGGAGTGGAGAGAGAGGGGGGGACCAGAGGGAGAAGAGGAGGGGGTGGCCAGAGAGAGGAGGGGGGTGACCGGGAGAGAGAGTGATCAAGATTACTCCTGATAGATGAACATCTATCCTGAACTCTCCACATCGCTCCTACAAGTGTGCAGACAAACACTGACCACTTCTGCACGCAAAACAATGCCAGGTGTCTCACTAATTCAGTGTCCAACATAGTGAAGAGAAAGTAAGTCAATAAGTTATTCTTCTCATTTACAGCTTCACAAAAATGCACATTTGTTGTTTTGATTAACAGCAAGATAAATTTTTTAATGCCTATATCGTTCCAAAATTGTCTCACCAGCCCCCTATGTAAGACCAAAATTGTAATGTGGCCCGCACCCCCCCCGCCCAATATGAAAATGTTGGACAAACCTGTGTTAAAGGAACATGTGACCAACAGACAGCCTATTGCTGTTCAACCTATATCTGATTGGATGGTAAAATTAATATTTTTGCACGCCTAGTGGGAAAGGATTGCTTTGACGTTGAGTGCTCTGCAACAAAGCTGGCCTCCTCTTCAAAGAAAGATGCAACTATATATAGATAGCAATCTTGGGGTGTTCAGATCACAGTTTGCCTGCCTATGTAGTGACAATGAAAAGGCCTCCATGGAGTAGAAGTCTCGATTTTATGAACATAAAAGGCTCTGTTAAAAGATTCTGAATAAAGGCTTGTCAGAATTTGGGCTTCATATTTTCATGACGGCTGAAATAAACTATTTTTGTTACTCGAGCTTTGCTTTGCTGTATTCTTCTGCATCTATGCAATTATAATGCTCGTACCTAGGCTAGACTATTCGTTTCGCCCTGTATGATTACAGTCTGATGCTTTCCATTTTGTGGTGGGCAGTCCGTGAGAGTCTTTGGTGCTCAACATGATTCAATCGTGGCTTTCAAAAGAGTATTGGATAATTATCTGAAGAGAAAAAATTTGCAGGTCTACGGGCTAAAGGCGAGGGAGGCAGAGAGCCGGCACAGACACGATGGGCCGAATGGCTGTCTCCTGTGCTGTAATGATTCCATGATTTCTATAATTACTGGTAAAAAGGCAGTTATTAATCCTGTCACCTGTGATGCCATGGAGGTATTTAAAAAAAAAATTCAAATGCTTGTTTTCAAATTTGAGGTGTTAGTGAACTGGGAGCCAGTGTAGTTCACCAAGGAATAACAAGCCCCTCACGGTGCAGTGGTGTTTTATGTAGGCAAAAGTGATGGTTATTTTGTGCACAGTAAGATCTCGCTACCAATGATGAGATGAGTGATGTGGCAATCCGAATTTGGTATTGATTGACGGAGGCATGGTGTAAAATATTGGTCAGAACACTCCTCCTCCTCGAACAGTACCATAGGATCTTTAATGCTTGATCTGATAGAACAGGTAGACAGAATTTTGGCTTCACCTCGTCTGAAAATGACACCTCCAATAATGCAGCATTTGCTCAGTACTGCACTGACCTGTTCACCCAGATTAAGTTCAAGCTCCTGGTATGGAGGTTGAACTATCAACCTTCTGATGCAGAAACAAAATTGCTACCATCTGAAGCGAGCTGATCAGGTAGATCCCACGATTGATGACTGATTTTGAGTGAGTTTCATCGTGTCAGCTCGGCAGAAGTCATCCTTCCTGTAATTCTACCTGACTTCTGAGCTAAAAATCTGAGTGCACTCTTTCGTTTATATGTACCATGAGTTGTACGTGCAGCTTTGATCTGACTGACTTTGACTGTTTCTAAAAAGAAAGACTTGCATTTATGTTGCGCCTCTCAGGACTTCAGAATGTCCCAAAGCGCTTTTCAGCTAATGAAGTACCTTTTGAACTGTAGTCACTGTTGTAGGAAACATGACAGCCAATTTGCACACAGTAAACACTCTCATATAGTAATGTGATAATGACCAGATAATCTGTTAGTAATGTTGATTTGAGGGATAAGTATTGTACAGGACACTAAATAACTCTCCAGCTCTTTGAGATAGTACCATAGCACCAATGACATAGGTAGGAAGGGGGAGGAGGTCCTGAAAGCAGATTTTGGGGAGCTGGGAAGGAGATTCAAAGCAGTAATCTTAGGATTACTCCCAGTCCCACGTGCAAGTGAGCATAAGACTAGGAGAATTGAGTGATTGAACACGTGGCTGGAGAACTGGTGTAGGAGGGAGGGCATCAGATTTCTGAGGCATTGGGAGCAGTTCTGGGGCAGGCGGGACCTGTACAAGATGGACGGTTTGCATCTGAGCAGGACTGGGACTAATATCCTCGCAGGGAGATTTTCTAGTGCTGTTGGGGAGGGTTTACCCCAGATTGGCAGGGGGATGGGAACCTGAGAGGGAGCTCAGATTGGAGGGAAGCAAAACTGGTAACTTGTTAGGGGTGTGGGAACCAAAAACACATATCAGGGAGGAATACCAAGGTGCACAGAATATGGGGGAGATAGACAGCACTAGAGTAGGAATAGTAAGTTATTAGGTGGGGTCAGCGTAAGGGAGAAAGTAATCAAGTTTAAATCCGTGTTAATGTGCATGTATATGAATGCACGGAGTGTGGTTAATGAGACTGGTGAGGTACAGGCGCAGATTGCCATGTGGAAATATGATGTGGCTGTAACAGACACCTGGCTCAAAGAAGGGCAGGACTGGGTGTTAAATATTCCTGGATACAAGGTGTTCAAAAGGGAAAAAAGGGGGGAGGTGTAGTGGTATTGATTAAGGAGTGCATTGCAGTGCCAGAGAAAATGGATGTCCCAGAGGGGTCGAACGTGGAATCGATTTGGATAGAGCTCAGGAACAAAAAAAAGTGCAGCTACATTGCCTGGTGTCATTTATAGGCCACCATCTAGTGGGAAGGATGTGGAGGAACAAATTTGCAAGGACATTAGAGAGGTGCAAAAATTTATAGGGGAGTTGTAATGGGGGGGACTTTAATTATCCAAACATAGACTGGGATAACAGTAGTGTAAAGGGCAGTGAGGGGCAAGAGTTCCTAGAGTGTGTTCAGGAAAATTTTCTACAGCAGTATGTTGCTAGTCCAACGAGAAAGGAGGCACTGCTGGACCTGGTTCTTGGGAATGAGGTGGACCACGTGAATCAAGTGTCAGTGGGGGAGCATTTAGGGGATCGTGATCATTGTATCATTAAGGTTTAGGCTGACTATGGAAAAGGACAACAATCCAGAGTAAGAATAATTAGTTGGAGGAAAGCCAACTTCAATGGGATAAGAATGGAGCTGGGACGAATAAATTGGAGTCAAGAGCTGACAGGTAAGCCAGTCGCTGAGCAATGGGCTACCTTCAAAGAAGAGCTAGTTCGGGCACAGTCAAGGTATGTTCCCTCGAAGGGGAAAGGTAGGGTAAACAAATCCAGAGCTCCCTGGATGACAAAAGAGGTAGAGATTAAGATAAAGAAGAAAAAGTGTGCTTATGAAAGATGCCAGGTAGAAAATGCTATTGAGAACCCGGCTCAATATTGAAGGTCCAGAGAGGAAGTGAAAAAACAAATAAGAGAAGCAAAGAGAGAGCATGAAAAGAGACTGGCAGCTAGCATTAAAGGAAATCCCAATGTTTTCTTAGACATATAAATAGTAAAAATGTGGTAAAAGGAGGAGTGGGGCCGATTTAGGGACCAGAAAGGAGATTCAAACATGGAGGCAGAGGGCATAGCTGAGGTATTAAATGGATACTTTGCATCTGTCTTTACCGAGGAAGAAGATGCAACCCAGGCAATGTTGAGAGAGGAGGTAATTCAGACACTCGAAGTGTTTAAAATTGATAGAGGAGTATTAGATAGGCTGTCTGTACTTAAAGGGGATAAAGCACCAGGACCTGATCAGATGCATCCAAGGATAGGGAGGGAAGTGAGGTTGCAAATCGTGGAGGTGCTGGCCATAATTTTTCCTTAGACTCTGGGGTGGTGCCAGACGACTGGAGAATTGCAAGCGTTACACCCTTGTTCAAAAAAGGGTGTAAAGATATGCCCAGCAACTACAAGCCAGTCAGTTTAACTTCGGTGGTGGGGACACTTCTGTAAAAAATAATTCAGGACAAAATTAATAGTCACATGGACAAATGCGGGTTAATTAAGGAAAGCCAGCATGGATTTCTTAAGGGAAATCATGCTTAACTAACTTGCTGGAGTTTTTTGTAGCATTAAGAGGGGGTTGATGAGGGCAATGCTATTGATGTGGTGTACATGGACTTTCAAAAAGCATTTGATACAATGCCACACAACAGACTTGTGAGCAAACTTATTGCTCTTGGAATAAAAGGGGCGGTAGCAACATGGATATGGAATTGGCTGAGTGTCAGGAAACAGAGTAGTGGTTAATGGATGTTTTTCAGGTTGGAGGAAGGTTTGTTGTGGAGTTCCCCAGGGAACAGTGTTGGGACCTTGTTTTTCCTGATATATATTAATGACCTAAACCTTGATGTACAGGGCACAATTTCAAAGTTTGCAGATGATATGAAACTTGGAAGCATTGTGAACTGTGAGGAGGATAGTGTAGAACTTCAAAAGGACATAGACAAGTTGGTGGAATGGGCAGACAGGTGGCAGATGAAGTTCAATGCAGAGAAATGTGAAGTGATTCATTTTGGTTGGAAAAACCTGAAGAGGAAATCTAGAATAAAGGGTACAATTCTAAAGGGGGTGCAGGAGCAGAGGGACCTGGGTGTATATGTACATAAGTCGTTGAAAGTGGCAGGAAAGGTTGAGAGATCGGTGAATAAACCATACAGTATCTTGGGCTTTATTAATTGGGGCATAGTGTACAAGAGCAAGAAAGTTATGTTGAACTTGTATAAGACACTAGCCTCAGCTGGAGTATTGCTTCCAATTCTGGGCACCATACTTTCGGAAAGACATGAGGGCGTTGGAGAGAGTACAGAAAAGATTCACGTGAATGGTTCCAAGGATGGGGAACTTCAGGTTTGTAGATAGATTGGAGAAGTTAGGACTGTTTTCCTTGGAGAAGAGAAGGCTGAGAGGTGATTTGATAGAAGTATTGAAAATCGTGAGGGGTCTGGACAGAGTAGATGGAGAGAAACTGTTCCCACTCATGAAAGGATGAAGAACAAAAGGGCACAGATGTGAAGTATTTGGTAAGAGAAGCAAATGTAACACGAGGAAAAACTTTTTCACGCAGAGAGTGGTTCAGGTCTGGAATGCACTGCCTGAGAGTGTGGCGGAGGCAGGTTTAATTGAAGCATTCAGAAGGGAATTAGACTGTTATATGAAAAGGAAGAATGTGCAGGGTTCCAGGGATTGGTGGGTGGGGAATGGAACTGAGTGAATTGCTCGTTCAGAGAGCTGGTGCAGACACGATAGGCCGAATGGCCCTCTGTACTGTAATGATTGTGATTCTAGATCTTTTGTGTCCACCTGAACGAACTGACAGGGCCCAGGTTTAATGGATCATCTGAAAGAAGGCACCTCCAACAGTGCAGCACTCCCTCAGTACTGTACTGGAATGTCAGTCTACATTTTTGTGCTCAAATCTCTGGAGTGGGACTTGAAGCCACGATCCTCTAACTCTAATGTGAGCATGCAAAGGTAGCTTTTTTCTCCCCCCCCCCCCCCCCCCACTTCAGATAGTAATGCAACATCTGTTCTTCAGAATTCATCACTTTTACTGAATGTTTGGATGCTCTTGCTCATGTCTAGCACCTGTCCTTTGCCAAGTACAAGTCTTGGGGCACTAAATCTGTCCCACATCAACTGTGGTTATAGTCATAGTGAGTGGTATATCAGAGCTGATGTGGTTGCAGCACAGTGCACTTTAGTAAATGAAAGACTCTCTACCTTTTTAAAACCTATCCCTGAAGACGCTTTTTAAAATTTTGTTTCTCCTGTACATCTTTAACTTTAGCTATAATGGCATATAGCGTATATACGCTTTTAATTATTGTTGACCATTGTATGTAAGGAAACATGAGGGAGAAGGGGTAGCAGGGTATGTTGATAGGATTAGATGGAGTGGAGGCTTATGCAGAGCATAAACACCAATCGGGCATCATGATCTGTTACTGTGCTGTAAATGCTTTGCAATACTTTGTATGCCTACCTCATGGGTGCTAAAAGTGGTAGCGAACGTTTACCAAAGCAGGGCAGATCTCCAATAAGTTAGCTGCCCATCCTGACCCTGGCCACGTTTTGTCCTATTGCCTTCCTGCACTGTTAACCTGCAGTCGATGGTACTGCTGCAAATGCTGAAGTGTTTGAAGACAGTTGCATAATGTATAAGCTTGTACATTAGATGATGGGTCAAATGGTCTTTGCTGTAAACATGTACATCTTTAAGACTGTCCATTAGCAGCTTCCACTTTGGAGGACTGCTGTGAAAACTATTTTCTCCCCCACCCACAGCAAACTATTGGCCCCTTGCGATCACTCCAGTCGTTGGTGGCCAGGTAGTGAAATCTGCAATCTACTGCATGAGAGCTGACCTTTTCAAAAGCCCATATTATTTTAACCTATCATTACATGCTACAGGTTTACTTGAAGTACATAATGGGTATTACTTTTGCTGCTTGCACTCCTCTTGCTGTTCAAATGATCTGAGTAGAGTATAAATGACATACCCTCAACAGCTTCAAATGGTCCAGATGTGTACTAAACGCAAAGCAGCAGGTTTGTAAATTGTACCACAAAGTGAAAGCAACAGGACATGTGATATCATCGTGTCCCAAATGCTGTGACTGTGCTCAATTTCTTTTATGACATGGGTAGAAAATATTTGCCGAATCGATGATTTGTGAATTGAGGGCAAGCTGAATTCTACATCACATTAAGTAACAAAGTGAAGGCCTTTGCTTGAAATCCTTCATAAAACCTGTTAATATCATGAAGATGTAAATAGGCTTCTGCAGTGCAGCATGTTTTATCTATTTTCCCTAAATGAGACACAATTAGATTGTTGGGAATAAACTGTAGCAAATCCATTATACTCTTATCGAGAAACGCTGCATTCATCAGAACTATAATCCTAGCAATTGAAGTAAACATTCAAATTATAACATGCTATCATGAGCATTGTTTAGGCCCAGACTTTTGGTCACTAATTTAAGTACTGTTTTGATTGCATGTTCTTGGATTTTTATTCATATTTGATTCTAGTTGCTCTTTGAAAACTGAATAAACTTGTTGGCAAGTTATTTTGTTGAATTTAGTCGTTACAAAGCTTAAGTGAAGCCTCGGTTTTTTTGATGGGCATTACTGGGTTAATGTTTGTGGGAATATTGCCAATAGGACATTTTGAGCTTGATGGTCGACTTCAGGGTCAAGTGACCACCAATACTTTGAAGATCAGCCATTGTGGCCGATCTATGTATTTCTTTGGAAGAGTATGTTCGTTCGGATATCCTGGAGGAAAGCTGCCCTTTTAGACTACTAAGATTTTAGATTATAAAATCATAGCTAGTGGAAAACACACAAACTGCAGCCATTGCTCGCAAGAATAAAGCCTCCCATTGCATCCTTAGGATGTCTTGTAGCACTTCACGCCTCATGAGTGAGAGAAGAGCATTGTGCACATCCATGCTCGCTATCTTTCCCAAATGCTGATGGTGCTAATTCTTGGGAGAGGGGTAAGAGACAAAAAGAGAAGTGGAGGGGGAAAAAAAAGCAGCTGATTTCTAGAAGGTCCCTGAAAAATTACCCGTCCCCAAACACACTAAAGCATTCAAGTAAACTCCCATGATGCATCACTTTGATTAACCCCTCCCCTCACCTGGGTCTCTGGATTTGTACAAAATCTGTCCATCGGTTTTGGATCCTCTTGTTTTCGGTAATGCTTAATGAAAGATTTGCATTTATACCTTTCACAACCTCAGGATGTTCTGAAGCCGATGAAGTGCTTTTTTTGAAATGTTGCCACTGTTGTCGGAAAGGTGGCAGCCAATTTGTAGATCATAAAAATCATAGAAAATTTACCACGTAGAAGGAGGCCATTCAGCCCATTGTGTCTGTGCCGGAATTTGTGCACAGCAAAGTCCCATGAACATCAACTTGATTGACCAGATGATCTATTTTGGTAGTATTGATTGAGGGATAAAAATGTTGGCCAAGACACTGGAGAGAACTCGACTCCCCTTCGAAATAGTACCATGGAATCTTTTATGTTTACCTTGCAGAGCAGACAAGGCCTCAGTTTAAAGTCGCGTCTGAAAGGCGGCACCTCCAACAGTGAAGCACTCCCTCAGTATTGCACTGAAGTATCAGCCTAAATCATGTGCTCAAGTCTCTGGATTAGGACTCGAACCCCACAACCTTCTGACGCTAAGGCAAGAGTGCTACCACTGAGTCATGGCTGACAGCTAGAAGATATAAACTGTACAATTTGCTTTTAACAGCGATGGCGCAGACCTGCTTTTTTTTTGTGTGTGGCTCCTGTGAATCAAATGCATTGGCTTTTTCCGCTCAGCATCTGATGAGTAACATTGTGGGAAGGAATTATAAGCAGTTATGTCGGGACCGCTGCAGGGTTGCTCTCCTGAAAGTTTGTATTACTACGAAAAACACCATTAAAAAAGCATCCCATCCTTGCTGCACGCGAACATCAATAGTATCTGACACCTTCTTTGAATGAAGGTGAGCAATGAATTGTTCAATTTAATGAAGAATAAAATGGAGTACACAGAATTTGTTATCACTGACCCTAATATATCTGGTTCAAACATGGACAAGAGAGCTGAGCTTGAGAGGTGAGGTGAGAGTGACCGCCCTTGACATCAAGGCAACATTTGACAGAGTATGGCATTAAGTAGCCCAAACAAAACTGGAGTCAGTGGGAATCCTGGAAAACTCTCCGCTGGTTGGAGTCATGCCTAGAGCAAAGGAAGATGGTTGTGGTAGTTGGAGGTCAGTCATCTCAGCTCTGGGACATCATTGTAGGAGTTCCCCAGGGTAGTGTCCTAGGTCCAACCATCCAGCTGCTTCATCAATGACCTTCCTTCCATCGTCAGATCAGAAGTGGGGATGTTCGCTGATGATTGTGCAATGTTCAGCACCATTCGTGACTCCTCAGATACTAAAGCAGTCCGTGAAGAAATGCAGCAAGACGTGGACAATATCCAGACTTGGGCTGATGAGTAACAAGTAACATATGTGCCACACAAGTGCCAGGCAATGACCATCTCCAACAAGAGAGAATCTAATCATCTCCCCATGACATTCAATGGCATTACCATCACTAAATCCCCCACTATCAACTTTCTGGGGGCTACCATTGACCAGAAACAGAACTGGAGTAGCCATATAAATACTGTGGCTACAAGAACAGGTCAGAGGCTAGGAATCCTGTGGTGAGTAACAACACTCAAGAAGCTCTATGCCATCAAGGACAAAGCAACCTGCTTGATTGGCACCCCATCCACAAACATTCACTTCCTCCACCACCGACGCACAGTGGCAGCAGTGTGTACCATCTACAAGATGCACTGCAGCCGTTCACCAAGGCTCCTTCGACAGCACCTTCCAAACCTGCGACCTCTACCACCTAGAAGGTCAAGGGCAGTAGATGCATGGGAACACCACCACCTGCAAGTTCCCCTCCAAGCCACACGCCACCCTGACTTGGAACTATATCGCCGTTCCTTTACTGTCGCTGGGTCAAAATCCTGCAGCTCCCTTTCTAATAGCACTGTGTGTGTACCCATCCCGAATGGACTGCAGCGGTTCAAGAAGGCAGCTCACCACCACCTTTTCAAGGGTAATTAGGGATGGGCAATAAATGTCGGATTTGTTGACAACGTCCATGTCCCATGCACGAATAAAAAAAATAACTTCTCTCAGTGAGTGTGATGCAAGTAGCATGTTAGAGACATGATGACGCCACCTTTTGCATTTGTGCTGCAGCATGGGAAAGGAGTAATGCATTGAGTCTGAAGTTGCAGCAGTAATAAATTGCAATTACAGTGGAGTGAAATGTAGCCAAATTGTGACGCTACATTCTCATTTAAACATCTACAGTTTATTCTTTAAACAGCCTTTCTGCAATTACAATTTCTGTTTCAATTTGGAAGGAAAAATAAAAGCTTTGCTTTGATTACCAAGAGATGCGTGAATTTTTTTTGTTCGCATATCTATATAGCACAGCAGCAAGACAAACCCTATCTCCTGGTACAGTGCTTGCTACTTATTCTGTACACGTTCAGCTGTGATATGGCTGGCTGCACCCCACAAAGTCTATCAAGGAAGTGCATCTTTAAGGGAATTTGTTCTGAAACACATGCTAGTCTAATTAGCATCTTGTGTGTGCTTTGTTTGAATTGATTGACTACTTGGAAATTTTTTTCAATAGTATGATGCACTGAAAGGGACCAGAGCTGCTGGGGGTTTGGGTGGAGGAAGGATCAGGGGCTGTATAAAATAATTACTAAGTGAACTGCCAAAGCTTTGGTTCCCCATTCAAAGTTTACTTTTCTATAATCCCACCATGATCTCATTCATGTGCATGGAGTATTATGGTTAAAGCTGAAGCAGATAGTGGCCCAAATTAGTGCACAGTGGGTGCCTGTTGAAATTCTGCATCAAATTTCTGTTTCTGTTGGCGAGGTGCAAAGGATCAGAGGAATGGCATGAAGTGTAGTTTAATATTGGAAGACCTGGATGATGCCCGTGGTAGGCCAAACTGACTGCTGTTGGTAGAGAGAAAACGAGGACAGGAATTTTACGGCCTCCCAAGCAAGCAGTCTGTTGGGGGGGAGGGGCAGTACGCCATTCCCAACCCCCCCTCTCTCCCCCGCTGCAATTTTATGCGGGGCAGCGGTGAGAAAGGGCCTGCCTGCCCCAGGTCAATCAAGTTCCTTAAGTAGCCAATTAACTGGCATTTAAGGGCTTCCTCCTGTCGCTGTGCGTATTTTACCTTCAGCAGCTGGACGACAAAGGCCTCAAAAACCCTAATAAAACCAGGCGGCCTCCTTGCAGGCTTGTGGTGGGGGGCCCTCCCGATCAGGCACCCTATGCCCCACAGAGGGCCGGCCCCGAAACTCCAGCCGGCACCCCCTCGCCTTGCTGGGGCCCGGCTGATTGTTCCCGGCGAGGCCCCAAAAACTTACCATAGTTCCAGAGCAGTCCTTCCTCTTGCTGTGGTGTGGCTGGGTGTAGTCCCAGCAGCGGCCACAGCTCCCAGTGGCACTGCTGGGGCTAAGAGCTGCCAGCCCGCTGATTGGCTGGCAGCTCCATTAGGCGGGACTTCCTGCCCAAGATCAATTAAGGCCCAGGATTTTTTTCCCTCCCTAATTGCCCTTGAAGGTGGTGGTGAGCTGCTGCCATTGCAGTCCATGTGGTGTAGGTACACCCACAGTGCTATTAGGGAGGGGGTTCCAAGATTTTGGCTTAGCGACAGCGAAGGAATGGTGATATCGTTTCACGTCAGAATGGTGTGTAACTTGGAGGGGAACTTGCACTTTTTTGCCTTTGTTCTTCTAGGTGGTCGTTTTTTTTTATTCGTTCGTGGGATGTGGGCATCGTTGGCTTGGCCAGCATTTATTGCCCATCCCTAATTGCCATTGAACTGTGTGGCTTCCTACACCATCTCAGAGGGCATGTAAGAGTCAACCACGTTGCTGTGGATCTTGAGTCACATGTAGGCCAGACCAGGTAAGGATGACAGATTTCCTTTCCTAAAGGACATTAGTGAACTGGATGGGTTTTTACAACAATCAACAATGGTTTCATGGTCTCTATTAGACTAGATTTTTAATTACGAATTTATTAATTGAATTCAAATTACACCATCTGCCATGGTGGGATTTGTACTAGTGTCCCCAGAGCACTAGCCTGGGCCTCTGGGCTACTAGTCCAGTGACATTACCACTACACCACCACCTCCCCATTGTGGGTTTGGAAGATGCAGCCGGAGAAGCCTTGGCGAGTTGCTAGTGCATCTTCCAGATGGTGTACACAGCAGCCATGCTGCAGTGGTGGTGGAGTAAGTGGATGGGGTGACAATCAAGCAGGCTTTTGGTCCTGGATGGTGTCGAAGTTCTTGAGTGTTGTTGGAGCTGCACCCATCCAGGCAAGTGGAGAGAATTGCATCACGCTCCTGACTTTGCCTTGTAGATGGTGGAGAGGCTTTGGGGAATCAGGAGGTGAGACATTCATTGCAGAATTCCCAGCCTCTGATCTGCCCTTATAGCCACAGTAGTTATGTGGCTAATCCAATTAAGCTTCTGGTAGTTGATGTTGATGGTGGGGGATTTGATGATGCTGATATTGAGTGTCAAGGGGCGATGGTTAGATTCTCTCTTGATGGAGATGGTCATTGCCTGGCACTTGCGTGGCATGAATGTTACTTGCCACTTATCAGCCCAATCCTGAATCTTGTCCAGGTTTTGCTGCAGGTGGGCATGGACTGGTTCAGTATCTGAGGAATTGTGAATGGAACTGAACACTCTGCAGTTATCAGGAAGCATCCCCCCCCCCCTCCTGACTTTATGATGTAGGGAAGGCTGTTGATGAAACAGTTCAAGGTGGTTGGGCTTAGGACAGTATCCTGAGGAATCCCTGCAGTGATGTTCTGAGGCTGAGATGATTGGCCTCCAATAACCACAACCATCTTCATTTGTGCTAGGTATGACTCCAACCAGTGCAGAGTTTCTCCCCTGATCTCCATTGACTTCAATTTGATGCCACACTCAGTCAAATGTTGGCTTGATGTCAAGAGCAGTCACTCTCTGTATGTCAGTGTGGTTCAATTGGTAGCACACTTGCCTCTGAGTCACAAGGTTGTGGGTCCAAGTCCCACTCTAGTACTTGAGTGCAAAAATCCATTGCAGTACTGAGGGAGTGCAGCATTATCAGAGGTGCCATTTTTCAGATGAGCTGTTAAAGTGAGGCCTCATCTGCCTGCTTTGCTGGATGTAAAAGACCCCATGGCACTATTTTTTTTTTTTAGAAGAGCAGGTGAGTTATCCCTGGTGTCCTGGCTAATATTTATTTCTAAATCAAGAACACAAAAACAGATTATCTGGTCATTTTCACATTGCTGTTTTGTGGGAGTTTGCTGCGCACAAATTTGCTGCCACATTTTCTGCATTACCGGTGACTACAATTCAGAAGTACTTAAATGTAAAGTGCTTTGAGCCATCTGTTTGGTCGTGAAGAGCGCTGTATAAATGCAAGTCTTCCTTTGTACCTGACCTCTGGAATTCAGCTCTTTTGTCCAAGGCTGTAATGAGGTCTGGAGCTGAGTGGTCATGCTGGAATTTAAACTGAGCATCAGTTAGCAGGTGAGTAAGTGTCACTTGATGTTGCTGTTGATAACACCTTCCATCAGTTGCCAGTCTTGGCTCTGCTGCTGTGGGACAGAGAGCCCCAGGTGCAGACCAGGCTGATACTGCACACGTTCTCAGTTATGTGTTTTATAAAGTGGCCTGGAAGTGGGTGTTCTGGCTGCAGTAAACATGTGACTGCAAGGGAAAATCATCATGCTTCTATAATAATCTGCCGTCTGCAACAGAAATTGTCTGACATATAGATGCTAGACCGCATTCTCACAGGTCTGAGAAATGGTGTTGAACATCTTACTCCAGTCCTTCCAAAAAGGGAACCTCTGTAATGAAGGGTGCATATTTGTGATAGAAAGAAAAGCAGTTTAAGATAGGTGACCAGTGTCCACCCTTTTTCTCCTCCAAATCCATGTTCTTGTATGATTGTTATTGGCTCCCACTGACATTTCAGTGAAATTTATAGTCTTGCGTCTCTCAATGCACTTCACATTTTATTGACTATTTTGAAGTCAGCAATGGTAGTCTTGTGAATAGCAAGACCCCATAAACATGAATGAGGAAAGTGAGCAGTTAATCTGATGGTTGAAGGAGATATGTTCACCAGGAGCCATGTGTAGAACTCCATCTTGCCACTTGTTCATCGTTGGCTTATACCCTTGCTGTTTATCCAAGAAGATTACACTTGTATGATTTAACAGTACATGAGTTACTGAAGCATGAGCATCATTTTCCTCCCTCATCTCCAGGTGAAGTTCAATCCTGTTGTGGAATAAGTTATTTTCCTCAAACTATTTTTTCAAACAGGAAACTGTCCAAAGCGATTGATGATGTAAAATCACATACATTGCTCCACCCTAACTTTCTTCTTGGCTTTATGTTAACAGATAGGGGCCTATTTTAGCAGCATCTTGGCAGAGAAACTTAAACTCAACACTTTTCAAGACACAGGGAAGAAGAAACCTCAGGTGAATGCCAAAGATAATTACTGGCTGGTGACTGCTCGCTCCCAGAGTGCAATTCACATCTGGTTCACGGATCTTGCAGGAAATAAACCTCTGACGGTTTTAGCCAAAAAGGTAGGATTCCAAAACGTTGCTTGACTTTTGCATTTACCATATATAGGTATATTTATATATGTGTATAAGAGTAAGGTTTATCTAAATTGTAGCGGCCAAACTGTATTTAGTAACTGAAGTTCATGGACTCATGGACTCTGCCATATGTGATTTGGAACTATTCGAGATTTAGTTTTGTTTCTGTTCTGAAGTATAGGATATCCAGATCAATGATGGATATGATTTAAAGGGTTAGGAAGTTACCTTTTTACTGTGAACTTTGTTTACTTTTTGCTGTATTATCTCCCCCACCACCCCCTCCACCTCTCCGCCATCCTGAAGGTGGTGAGTCCCTGCTTTTGGGTACAATACCATGGGTGTAACTCTCCCTCTGGTAGTCAGCCCAAAAGGCCACTCTTTGTTTGTGAACATTGATCATGAATGTGAGCAAGCTACCATGGAGTCATATCCTGCCTTCACCTGACCTACACTAAACCCCTTGCAGGTGTTACTAGATAGCAATTGAGATGGGGGTTGCTGAATTTCTGCCTCTTCTGAACAGGGTCAGTATTTTGGTGCAGTATGACCAACTGAATTGCATATAACCTTTATTCTACCCTTCTGCATAGGTCCCCATCCTTAGCAAGAAGGAAGAAGCCTTTGCTTACTTGGCTAAGTATTCTGTGCCGATGTTGAGGGGAGCATGGCTGATAAAGATGACCTGTGCTTATTACGCTGCTATTTCTGAAGCCAAGATTAAGAAGCGCCAGGCTACAGATCCCAACCTCGGTAATGATGTAAAAATGCCTGTTTTTTTTTCTGTCATTGCTTAGTAGTTGATCACTTGGATGTAAAGGGGAATATTATGGTTCAGCCTTTTCTCATAACATCGTGCCCGCAGGCAATGGCAGTTTCCATAAGCAGACTGAATCCTTTATGAACTGAAAAATAGAAACATGCAACACAGTGGCCATTTGGCCCATCTTGCCTGTGCCAGCTCTTTGAACATGCTCTCCAGTCAGTCCCACTTTCTCTCCCCTTTCCCCACAGCCTTGCAAAGTTTTCCTTTTCAAGTATATATCCAAATCGCTTTTGAAAGTTATTATTGAATCTAATTCCACCGCCCTTTCAAGGCAGTATGTTCCAGATCCTAACAACTTGCTGCATTTAATAAAAAATCCTCTCCCCACTGGCTTTTTGCCAATTATCTGAAATCTGTGTCCTCTGGACACTGACCCTCCTGTCAGCAGAAACAATTTCAATGATCAAAACCCCTCATAACTTTGAAAACTTCTATTAAATCTCCCCTTAACCTTCTGTGTTCGAAAGGAGAACAATCCAAGCTTCTCTAATCTCTCCACATAACTGAATTCCCACATCCCTGTTACCATTCTGGTAAATCTCCTCTGCATCCTCTCCAAGGCCTTGGCATCCTTCCTAAAGTGTGATTCCTGGAATTAGAGACAACACTTTCGGTGAGGTCTAACGAGTGACTTATAAAGCTTTACCATAACTTCCTTGCTTTTGCACTCTATGCATCTATTAACAAATCCAAGGATCCCATATGCGTTATCAACAGTCTTTTCAACTGTATTAATTCATTGCAGTGTTTTGTTTAACATACATAAATTTAGCATCTGATCCCTAAACTTGATCTTTGTCTTCTATATTTACCTAACATCTTTAAAGGTAGAAAATACCAGCTTGCCAGACAACAGTAACTTGTGATTACATAGCACCATTAATATTGTTAAATGTTCAATAGGAGCTTTATCAAACTGGGCCACATAATAGGAGGTAATAGGACAGGTGATGAAAAACTTGGTCAAAGAGGTAGGTTTTAAGGAGCATCTTTAAGTAAGGGAGAGAGTTCAAGAGACTGGGGTCTGGATAACGGAATGCATGGCTGCCAATGTTGGATTGATTAAAGCAGGGGATGTGCAAGAGGCCAGAATTGGAGGTGCACAGAGATCGGAGTTCTAGGATTGGAGGATGTTAGAGATGGGGAGAGGCGAGGTCATGATGGATTTGAAAACAGAGACGTGAATTTTAAAATTGAGGCATTGCTCGACTGGAAGCCAATATAAGTCCATGAGAATGGAGTTATGGGTGAATGGGACCAATGTGTATAGGTCACTGGTCAAATGGGCAATGGTGGATGCAGTGGAGTCGTCACTGACCTTTCACCACTGGAATCTCTGTTCAAATACAGCTCAGACTTGATGGGATGAACATTTCCACTGTCTGCTGACTGTTGGATTCTAAATGAAATGAGCCATCTGGATTCTGGTTCCAGTGGGCTAGGTTATAAGCACAAACCTGTCCCTAATTGGCAATGTCACTCCTAAGACTAGGAAATGGGTGGGGGTGGAGGGGGTGCTGGTGGGATTTTGGGGGACAAAAGCAGAAAACGGCAGAAACACTCGGCACGTCAGTCAGCGTCCGTGGACGAGTTAACTTTTCCAAACAAAAGGCAGATGTTGGAACGCAGTCAAAATTATTCCCGATGATGTACAGAACCAAAAAACAGACCAAGGTAATAAAAACAAGAAATGCTGGAACCACTCAGCAGGTCTGGCAGCATCTGTGTAAAGAGAAGCAGAGTTAACGTTTCGGGTCAGTGACCCTCCTTCGGAACTGACCCGAAACGTTAACTCTGCTTCTCTTTCCACAGATGCTGCCAGACCTGCTGAGTGGTTCCAGCATTTCTTGTTTTTATTTCAGATTTCCAGCATCCGCAGTATTTTGCTTTTATAAACATACCAAGGTATTCGTGTCGGGAATACCCTTGTTTTATGCACGTGAACAGAATTTTCCTTGAGAGATAAGACAATAGAGCCAGAGATGGTCTCACACAGCCCATATGAACACAAAGTGGTGAAACTAATTGGAAAGTTAAGACCCTGAGAAAGTCTCTCGCTGTAAGGGATCTTTTCCTTTTAAAGATCAAATACATTATCTTAACTGTGCAAGTAAAATTTTAACCACTTATTTTTAAGGTTTAAGTCAACAAGGCATAAACTGAGGTCTCAGAGCAGCTTAGCAGTTTGTTTTTGACCTCTTACAGCACATGGGAAATGCAGCTAGTCTTGTTTGGTTGAAGTGGAATCAGCATATTAAATACCCATATCCTTTTAAAGGCGCTATAATTTGATTAACTTGGGATCAAAGGCTTACTGGACTTACTGTGACGGCTCATAGTGTCGCAGGGAAGAGCAACATCAAAAATAACTTGTATTTATGTTGTAGAGTCATAGTCATTTACAGCGTAGAAGGAGGCCATTCAGCTCATTGAGTCCATGCCGGCTCTCCACAGAACTACTGTCAGTCCTCCTCCTCTGCTCAACCCCCGTAGCCCTGCAAGTCTATTTCCTTCAAGTGCCCATCCAATTTCCCCCTCAAGTCATTGATTGTCTTCGCTTCCACCACCCTTGTGAGCAGCGAGTTCCAGGTCATTACCACCCACTGCGTAAAACAACAAACTCTTCCTCATATTCCCCCTCCATCTCTTGCCCAAAACCTTTAATCTCTGTCTTTGTATCATTATTTAATGGATACAGTTTTTCTTTGTCTAATTTACCTAAGCCTGTCATAAGCTTGTACACTTCTATTAAATCTCCCTCAGTCTCCTTCATTCTAAGAACAACAAACCCAGTTTTTCCAACCTAACCTTGTAACTAAAATCCCCCATCTCTACAATCATTCTGGTGAATCTCCTCTGCACCCTCACATCTTTCCTAAAGTGTGGTGAGCAGAACTGGATGCAGTACTCTAGTTGGGGCCTAACCAGAGCTTTATAAAGGTTCAGTATAACTTCCCTGCTTTTGTACTCAATGCCTCTATTTATGAAGCCAAAGATCCCCATATGCTTTGCTAACCACTCTCTCAATATGTCCTGCCACCTTCAACAGTCGATGTACATGCACCCCCAGGTCCCTCTATTCCTGCACACTGTCTAGAACTGGGCCATTAAGTCTATATTGCCTCTCCCTGGGGAGAGCTTTATGCTTTCTCCTGTGGCGGGTACAGAGGTGGGGAGATCATAAAATCGGGTGGGGTTCCTACCACCATCCTGTCTCCGCAAAAGTTTAGTCTGGGGTGAGAAGGCCTATGAATGCCTCCAACCCCTGCCCCCCCCCCCCCCCCCCCCCCCACTACCCTCGCTGCCAATTGAGGCCCTTAACTTGGTAATTAACCCCCAGTTAAGGGCCTCTTCCCGCCGCAGCTTCAATTCGCCATGCGGTGGGCAGCCCTGTCGCTGCACAGGAAACATGCCACAGAAAACCGTGCGAGCTGCTTCCTGGCTTTGGTGGGGGGTGGGGAGTGGGTGGCAGGGGGTGGGGTGGGGGAGGGGGTAAGGAAGTTCGCTCATTCAAAGTCATCTGGTGCTTGAACGAGGGACCTGGCATCAGGAGAGTGGGGCGGGCGGGGGGTGTTGTTGGGGGGGCGGGAGGGGGGGGCCTGCTGAAGGCCACAGCCCTGCTCTTTGCTGTTGATCCTCCTCACCCGTGACCCCCACCTATCAAGACCCCTCCTGCCCTGACCTACCTGAGGCCTGGCTCCAGCGACGCCTCTTGTCCTCCAGGATGGTCATCTCCAGCAGCAGTCACTGGCCTCTGGCTGGCAGCTGTCTAAGTGCGGGACTTCCTGTGACAGCGTTCTAGATCCTACGGAGGGCCTGCCACTAGCCACATAAGTGCCAGATTGGCACTAAATTGGGTGGGCCTTCCAGGAAAGTGGCGACATGGGAATCTCGGCGCCAGTATCTCCCACTCGAGACCCCTGCCTCGAGGATAAAATTTCCCCCCCAGTCCTTCTGCCAAAATGCATCACCTCACATTAGTCAGTATTAAATTCCATCTGCTGCCTCTCTGCCCTTTCTGCTAACCTATCTGTGCTGTTGCAGGTGGTTCTTATCATCCTCAGTGTTTGCCACGCCTCCACGTTTGGTGTCATCGGCAAATTTTGAGATTCTAGTCTGTATTCCAAGATCCAAGTCATAATGCAAAAAAAAAAAGCAGTGGTCCCAGTACTGACCCTTGGGGAACACCACTGTCTAGCATCCTGCAGTCTGAAAAGCAACAATTTACCATGGTTCTGAAGAAGGGTCACTGACCTGAAACGTTAACTCTGCTTCTCTCTCCACAGATACTGCCAGACCTGCTGAGTATTTCCAGCATTTCTTGTTTTTATTTCAGAATTCCAGCATCAGCAGTATTTTGCTTCTAATTTACCATGGCTCACTGTTTTCTATCCTTAAGCCAATTTTTTAATCCAATTGGGCACTGACCCTCCTATTGCATGAGCCTCAATTTTGTTAATCAGCCTTTTATGTGGTACCTTAATCAAACGCTTACTTAAAATCCATATAGCCAACATTCACCGCATTCCCTTCTTCAACCTTGTCTGTTACTCCATCAAAAACTCAAGTAGTTTAGTTACGCATGATCTGCCATTTACAAATCCATGCTGTCTATTCTTAATTAACTCGAACCTCTGCAAGTGCACGTTGCTTTTTTTCCCTGATTATTATTTCTAAAACCTTAACCACCATTGATAAACTAACTGGCCTGTAGTTGCTAGGACTGTTCTTACACCCTTTCTTGAATAAGGGTGTCACATTTGCCACTCTGATCCTTTGACACCTCCCCCGTATCCAAGGAAAATGGGAATATTATGATGAGCCCTTCTGCTATCTCCACCCCCCACTTCCTTCAGTAACCTGGTATGCAAGCCATCTGGACCAGGTGACTTTTCTACCCGAAGCAGAGCCAACCTTTGTCAGACCTCCCCCTCTCAATTTTTACCCTATCCATTGCTCCACTTCTACTCCACTTCTACTGATATTTGGTCAGATTCCTCTTCCTTCGTGAACATTGATACAAAGTACTCATTCAGGATATTAGCCTGTCCTGTGCCTCAAAGCATATATTACCTTCTTTGTCCTGAATAGGCCCCACTCCACCTCTTACTACCCGTTTACTATTTACATGTGGTAGAAGATTTTTGGGTTCCCTTTTTTTGTTAATTGCCATTCTATTCTCAAATTCTCTCTTTGGCAGTCTAAATTTCCTCTTCACCTCCCCTCTCAACTTAATTTGGCCAGGTTCTCACTTGAAGAATTCACCTGACATGCATCCTCTTTTTAAAATTTCATCATCATCTCTATCTCCCTCGTCATCCAAGGAGCCCTGTTTTTGGGTCCCTTACCCTTCGCCCTCATTGGAATGTACCTAAAGCATCTCTTCCTTTATAGATAACCCATTGTTCCAAAACGGCTCTTCCTGCCAGTTCCATTCTACCCTGGCTAGATCCCTTCTCGTCGCATTGAAATTAGCCTCTTCCAATCTTGACGTTCTACCTTATTTTGTTCCTTGTTTTTCTGCATTATGAGTCTAAGCCTTATAATAAGATAGTCACTCTTTCTCAAGTGTTTCGTCACAGACACTTGATCCACTTGGCCCACCTCATTTCCTTTGAGAGTAAAATGTTCCAAGGTACTTGACTTGAGTGTTACCAAACAAAATTTGACACTGAGCCACTTAGAGATAAAAGATCAGAAGCTTGGTCAAAGAGGTAGGGTTTAAGGAGCGTCTTCAAGGAGGAAAGTGAGGCAGAGAGGTGTAGGGAGGGTGGTCCAGAGCTTTGGGGCCTAGGCAGCTGAAAGGGCAGCCATCAATGATTCAGAGATTAAAATTGGGGATGCTCAGGAGGCCGGAATTGGAGGAGCGCAGATATCCTGGAGGGTTGTAGTTGGGGGGGGCGGGGGCGGGGGCGGATATCGGGATGAAGCCATGGAGGCATTTGCAAAAAGGAATGAGAATTTTAAAGTTGAGGTGTTTTACTGGAAGTCAGTTTAGGTCGGTGAGCTCAGAAGTGTTGGGTGAATGGGATATGGTGCAAGTTAGGACATGGACAACAGAGTTTTGGATCACCTCAAGTTTACGGAGGGTAGAACATGGGAGGCTGACCGGGAATGTGTTGGAATAGACATGTCTAGAGGTAACAAAGGCATGGAAGAGAGTTCTTTCAGCAGCAGATGAGATGAGGCAGAGATGGAGTCGGCAATGTTATGAAGGCGGTAATTGGTGGTCTTTGAGATGGCACAGATATGTGTACGAAGCTCATCTTGGGGTCATATGTGACACCAGTGTTGCAAACAGTCTTGGACAGTTGCCAGGGAGAGGGAATGGGGTCTGTGTAGTAAACGGAGACAGTGGCTTCAGTCTTCCCAATATTTAGTTTGAAGAAATTTCTGCTTATCCGGTACGGGATGTCAGAAAAGCAGTCTGACTATTTATCCTGGCCAACATTTATCCCTCAAGCAATGAAAACAGAATATCTGGTCATTATCACATTGCTGTTTGATTAGATTAGAGATACAGCACTGAAACAGGCCCTTCGGCCCACCGAGTCTGTGCCGAACATCAACCGCCCATTTATACTAATTCTACACTAATCCCATATTCCTACCAAACATCCCCACCTGTCCCTATATTTCCCTACCACCTACCTATACTAGTGACAATTTATAATGGCCAATTTACCTATGTAGTAGCTTGCTTTTATTTCTTAATTCTGTCTCTTTTCCTTCTCTTTGCTTTAATTTCGGGGTAGTGTATTGCGATGGATAGAAAATTGGTTGGTGGACATGAAACAATTATCTTTGGCCTCCTTATTTCGAGAGACAATGGGTAAGCGCCTGGAGGTGGTCAGTGGTGTGTGGAGCAGTGCCTGGAGTGGCTCTAAAGGCCAATTCTAGAGTGACAGGCTCTTCCACAGGTGCTGCAGAAACATTTGTTTGTTGGGGCTGTTACACAGTTGGCTCTCCCCTTGCGCCTCTGTCTTTTTTCCTGCCAACTGCTGAGTCTCTTCGACTCGCCACACTTTAGCCCCGCCAGCTCTGGCGAACGCTGGCAACTGACTCCCACAACTTGTGATCAATGTCACAGGATTTCATGTCGCGTTTGCAGACGTCTTTAAAGCGGAGACATGGACGGCCGATGGGTCTGATACCAGTGGCGAGCTCGCTGTGCAATGTGTCTTTGGGGATCCTGCCATCTTCCATGCGGTTCACATGGCCAAGCCATCTCAAGCGCCGCTGACTCAGCAGTGTGTATAAGTTGGGGATGTTGGCCGCCTCGAGGACTTCTGTGTTGGAGATACGGTCCTGCCACCTGATGACAAGTATTCTCTGGAGGCAGCGAAGATGGAATGAATTGAGACGCCGCTCTTGGCTGACATACGTTGTCCAGGCCTCGCTGCCATAGAGCAAGGTACTGAGGACACAGGCTTGATACACTCGGACTTTTGTGTTCCATGTCAGTGCGCCATTTTCCCACACTCTCTTGGCCAGTCTGGACATAGCAGTGGAAGCCTTTCCCATGCGCTTGTTGATTTCTGCTTCGAGAGACAGGTTACTGGTGATAGTTGAGCCGAGGTAGGTGAACTCCTGAACCACTTCCAGAGCGTGGTCGCCAATATTGATGGATGGAGCATTTCTGACGTCCTGCCCCATGATGTTCGTTTTCTTGAGGCTGATGGTTAGGCCAAATTCATTGCAGGCAGCCGCAAGCCTGTCGATGAGACTCTCTTCAGTGTGAGATGTTAAAGCAGCATCGTCAGCAAAGAGGAGTTCCCTGATGAGGGCTTTCTGTACTTTGGACTTCGCTCTCAGACGGGCAAGGTTGACAACCTGCCCCCTGATCTTGTGTGGAGGAAAATTCCTTCTTCAGAGGACTTGAACGCATGTGAAAGCAGCAGGGAGAAGAAAATCCCAAAAAGTGTGGGTGCGAGAACACAGCCCTGTTTCACGCCACTCAGGATAGGAAAGGGCTCTGATGAGGAGCCACCATGTTGAATTGTGCCTTTCATATTGTCATGGAATGAGGTGATGATACTTAGTAGCTTTGGTGGGCATCCAATCTTTTCTAGTAGTCTGAAGAGACCACGTCTGCTGACGAGGTCAAAGGCTTTGGTGAGATCAATGAAAGCAATGTAAAGGGGCATCTGTTGTTCACGGCATTTCTCCTGTATCTGACGAAGGGAGAACAGCATGTCAACGGTCGATCTCTCTGCACGAAAGCCACACTGTGCCTCAGGGTAGACGCCCTTGGCCAGCTTCTGGAGCCTGTTTAGAGCGATTCGAGCAAAGACTTTCCCCACTATGCTGAGCAGGGAGATTCCACGGTAGTTGTTGCAGTCACCGCGGTCACCTTTGTTTTTAGAGAGGGTGATGATATTGGAATCGCGCATGTCCTGGGGTACTGCTCCCTCGTCCCAGCACAGGCATAGCAGTTCATGTAGTGCTGAGAGTATAGCAGGCTTGGCACTCTTGATTATTTCAGGGGTAATGCTGTCCTTCCCAGGGGCTTTTCCGCTGGCTAGAGAATCAATGGCATCACTGAGTTCCGATTTGGTTGGCTGTATGTCCAGCTCATCCATGACTGGTAGAGGCTGGGCTGCATTGAGGGCAGTCTCAGTGACAACATTCTCCCTGGAGTACAGTTCTAGGTAGTGCTCAACCCAGCGGTCCATTTGTTTGTGTTGGTCAATGATTATGTCCCTGATTTAGATTTGAGGGGGGCGATCTTCTTGATGGTTGGCCCAAGAGCTCTCTTAATGCCATCATACATTCCTCTGATGTTTCCGGTGTCTGAGGCCAGCTGAATATGACTGCATAGGTGTTGCCAGTAGTCGTTTGCGCAGTGCCTGGCTATTCTTTGTGCAGTGCTTCTGGCTGCTTTAAGTGCTGCGGATGTTAACTCGCTGGGGGCTTTCTTGTAGTTCAACAGTGCAATGCGCTTAGCAGCTATGACAAGTTCCAGTTCTTCATTATGAGATTGAAACCAGTCTGCATTTCGCTTCGCACTTTTGCCGTAGGTGGTCAAAGCTGACTCATAGATGGCGTCTCTGATGTGGGCCCACTTGGTCTCAGCATCCCCTGTGGGAGTGTTTTGAAGGGCTGTTACAAGTGAATTTAGAAATTTTTGTGACAGCTGTGGGTGAGAAATTCTGCTCGTGTTGATGCGCGGGTGGCCCTTCTGCTTGGAATGATGCAGTTTCTTTGGTCTGAGTCTAACCTTGCTGCACACCAGGGAGTGGTCGGTGTCGCAGTCCGCACTGTGGAAGCTGCGTGTGATTTGAACACTGTTTAAGGCGGCTCGCCTTGTGACAATGAGGTCTAGCTGGTGCCAGCGACGCGATCTTGGGTGCCTCCATGAAACCTGGTGACAGGGTTTAGTGTGAAAGAACGAGTTGGTGATGCAGAGGTTATGATAGGTACACAACTCAAGCAGTCTCTGCCCGTTCTCATTCATCCTTCCAACGCCATAGTGCCCAAGGCAGGAGGGCCATGAGTCATGGTCGGCCCCAACCCTGGCATTAAAGTCCCCCAGCAGGAAAGGTGTTCGGTGTTGGGGATGCTGCTAATGATGTTATGGAGTTCCTCGTCGAACTGATCTTTAGCTTCAGGTGGGGAGCAGAGTGTTGGAGCATAGATGCTGAGTAGGTGTACTGGACCAGAGGTGGTGAGCAGTCGGATGGACAGTATGCGTTCCGAGCCATTTGAAGGAGGCTCTATCATGCTGAGCAAGGAGTTTCTGATGGCGAAGCCCACTCCATGCTGTCTTGGTTCTTCAGGATCCCTGCCCTGCCAGAAGAAGGTGTAGTCTTGCTCTGCTAGAGATCCACTCGCGGGGAGGCGTGTCTCCTGAAGTGCTGCAATGTCTACGTTGAGTCTACTGAGCTCGTTGTTAATGATGGCGGTCTTCCGAGAATCGTTGATTTGTGTAAGGTCTTCCAACAGACCAGGACGCACAGTTCTGACGTTCCAGCTTGCAAAGCGAAGGGCTGGTACCTTCTTTCCTTTTTTCGTGTTGTTTGGTGCGGTGTATCAGTCCACCTTTCGGGCAATGACCCTGAGTTCCAAGCACCCATTGAAGCAGGTAAAACTGTGGCGGGACAGAACCTTATTGACCGGGGGCTGCCCGGTATGAGGCGGGCGGTAGCTGTCCAGTGAGGTGTGATGACCTCTCCCACCGACAAAGGCAACCCGTGGCGCCCAGTTTCTACGCCAATTTATCTGGACTTATAACCCGTAACTGCTGCCTTCTGTGTTGTTTCAGTCGCTGTGAGGCAACTATGGAGTGACCTCTCCATGGCGCATGCCTGGGCGAATTTATGGAGGTTGAGAGTTGCCCAGTCGTCAAAACCCCCCCCTCGGCCTTTCTGGTGGGGTCCAAAGGAGTGCAGAGCACGACGTTTGGCACCGGTATGGCTGCAGGAACTGCCAGAAACATGCCAAAGGTGACACATGACGGCCTAGTGGGTTCTTCTCCGGATTATCTGTTAGGGTTTACTCCCTTAGCCTTGGTCTCTCCCGAGACGCCCACAAGGCAGTGGGGTTGTTAGGGCCTCTACACAGGTGTAGGATGAGGAGGGGAGGGGATGGGATGGGTGGAGGGAGGGGGCTGCGAGGGGGAGCTGGAAAGGGGGCTGTAAGGGGGTGGGAAACAAAGAGTAAGGATAAATGGGTCTTTTTCCGAATGGCAGGCAGTGACTAGTGGGGTACCGGAGGGATTGGTGCTAGGATCCCAGCTATTCGCAATATACATTAATGATTTAGATGAGGGAACTAATTGTAATATCTCCAAATTTGCAGATGACACAAAACTGGGTAGGAGGGTGAGTTGTGAGGAGGATTTAGAGAGGCTCCAGGGTGATTTGGACAAGTTGAGTGAGTGGGCTAATGCATGGCAGATGCAGTATAATGTGGATAAATGTGAGGTTATCCACTTTGGTAGCAAAAACAGGAAGGCAGATTATTATCTGAACGGCTATAAACTGAGAGAGGGGAATATGCAATAAGACCTGGGTGTTCTCGTACACCAGTCGCTGAAGGTAAGCATGCAAATGCAACAGGCGGTAAAAAAGGCAAATGGTATGTTGGCCTTCATAGCGAGAGGATTCGAGTACAGGAGTAGGGATGTCTTGCTGCAATTATACAGGGCCTTGGTGAGGCCACACCTGGAATATTGTGTGCAATTTTGGTCGTCTTACCTGAGGAAGGATGTTCTTGCTATAGAGGGAGTGCAGCGAAGGTTTCCCAGACTGATTCCTGAGATGGCAGGAGTGACGTATGAGGAGAGATTGAGTCAGTTAGGATTATATTCGCTGGAGTTTAGAAGAGTGAGGGTGCATCTCATAGAAACCTATAAAATTCTAACAGGACTTGACAGGGTAGATGCAGGAAAGATGCCCCCGATGGTGGGGGAGTCCAGAACCAGGGGTCATCGTCTAAGGGTATGGGTTAAACCTTTCAGGACTGAGATGAGGAGAAATTTCTTCACCCAGAGAGTGGTGAGCCTGTGGAATTCACTACCACAGAAACCAGTTGAGGCCAAAACATTGTATGTTTTCAAAGAGGAGTTAGATATAGCTCTTGGGGTGAAAGGGATCAAAGGATAATGGGGCAAAAGCGGGAACAGGCTACTGAGTTGGATGATCAGCCATGATCATAATGAATGGTGGAGCAGGTTCGAAGGGCCAAATGGCCAACTCCTCCTATTTTCTATGTTTCTGAGGCAGTGGAGGGGTCAAGAGGGATGCTGGTGAGCAATGGCCCCATTAAACAATGCCCCCTCTAAATTTTTTAATGTTGTGCATGACCTATTCATGTAAGTGCATGGTACTTTTCACCCTTTTTAAGCAGCTGTGCACACGCAGTATCTGTTCTATCAACATCCTGGGGGTTACCATTCACCAGAAACTGAACTGGACCTGCCACATAAATGCTGTAGCTACAAGAGCAGGCTGGGAATTCTGCGGCGAGTAACTCACCACCTGACTCCCCAAAGCCTGTCCACCATCTACAAGGCTCAAGTCAGGAGTGCTCAAGTGATGGAATACTCTCCACTTGCCTGGATAATTGTAGCTCCAATAACTCTCAAGAAGGTCAACACCATCCAGGACAAAGCAGCCCGCTTGATTGGCACCCCCTCCACCACTGATGCACAGTGCCAGCAGTGTGTATCATCTACAAGATGCACTGCAGCAACTCGCCAAGGCTCCTTTGACAACCCCTTCCAAACCTGCGACCTTTTCCTCTGAGAAGGTCAAGGGCAGGAGATGCATGGGAACACCACTATCTGCAAGTTCCCCTCCAAGCCACATACTATCCTCACTTCAAAGTATATCGCCGTTTCTTCACTGTCACTGGGTCAAAATAGAGTTCCACATTTTAACCTCTGGACATAGAGGTTTCTCCTGAATTCTGTATTGGATTTATTCATGACTGTCTTATATTTATGCCCCCTAGTTTTGAAGTCTCTGACAAGTGGAAACATCTTGTCTATTTGTACCTTCGCAAACCCCTACATAATATTAAAGGCCTCTTATAGACACCTCAGCTATCTCTTGTCTGGAGGAAAGAACCATTTAGTCTTTCCGCTCCAGAGTTTTTGAAAAGGGAGTGTTCCCATAAAAGTAAACAAACAGTTTGAGCGTGAAACTACCAGGGTTCTGCCATTTGGTATGAAGAGCACATGTTGGACTGCCAACATCATCATTTCAGCAGTAAATAAAAGCTAAAGGATATGGGGATAGTGCAGGAAAAGTGGAAGATCAGCCATGATCTTGTTGAATGGCAAAGCAGGCGCAAAGGGTCAAATGGCCGTCTCCAGATCCTATTTCTCAGATCCTCATGTTCTCATATTTGTAGCATTCAGTGATGTGGATTTAATAACAAAAGGAATAACTTTCATGGCATAAAGTAAAAGTGCTCTGAAAAATAAAATGAGCAAAAGAAGCGATGCAAACTAATTTACAATATCAAAAGCACAATCCTGCAAAAGGAACGTTTTTGCACAAATACTAAGGGTTAACTAAGCATTGATGTGGCAGGTGTCTGATGAAACGGATGCATACAACATGGTGAGTGCCCATGCCAGTAATTGACATGCAAAATGAGGATGCACTTGTGAACAGGTCATATTTGGAACTAACAGAATATCTCATGTCATTCAAAGGAAGATTCAGCACTAGGACATGGGGCACAAGAAAGTCTTTTTTTATAGAAAGGGTTTCTGAACATGGGGAATTCCATGGAGGGTATCTGGTCTTCGATTTGTTAGGGGCATTTTTTCATAGCATGAGGGCAAAGAGTGGAGATTTTAAAAAACTCACAAAAACAGTATGTTACCACCAATATGAAACAGATACACTCCAAGGGAACTCCCCTAACTTGCATCACTCCAGTACATCTGCTCCTGTGGTTGGTTACAAGCATAAAAGATATTTATGGGTTTTTACAAAGGATGCCTGCATGTAAGTGAGGCACTCAAGACCAGGGGAATCATATGCTGCATTAGGAATAATAGGCCCAATACATTAAATGCAAAAGCTGTAAAGAAAACAAAGGAAGACTTGCATTTACGTAGCACCATTCATGACCTCAGGACATTCTGAAGCAGTTGAAGTATTTTTTTGTTCATTCATGCGATGCGGACGTCGCTAGGATAGCTGGAATGCCGTCCGGGCCCATGCCCTTTGCAGTATCCAGTGCCTTCAGTCATCTCTTGATATCATGCGGAGTGAATCGAATTGGCGGAAGTCTGGCATCTGTGATGCTGGGGACTTCAGGAGGAGGCAGAGATGGATCATCAACTTTGCACTTCTGGCTGAAGATTGTTACAAATGCTTCAGCCTTATCTTTTGCACTGATGTACTGGGCTCCCCCATCATTGAAGATGGGGATATTTGTGGATCCGCTTCCTCCAGTTAGTTGTTTAATTGTCCACCACCATTCACGGCTGGATGTGGCAGGACTGCAGAGCTTAGATCTGATCCGTTGGTTATGGGATCGCTAAGCTCTGTCTATCCCATGCTGCTTACGCAGTTTGGCATGCAAGTAGCCCTCTGTTGTAGCTTCACCAGGTTGACACCTCATTTTGAGGTATGCCTGGTGCTGCTCCTGGCATGCCCTCCTGCACTCTTCATTGAACCAGGGTTGGTCTCCTGGCTTGATGGTAATGGTAGAGTGGTGGATATGCCAGGCCATGAGGTTACAGATTGGGGTTGAGTACAATTCTGCTGCTGCTGATAGCCCACAGCGCCTCATGGATGCCAAGTTTTGATTGCTAGATCTGTTCGAAATCTATTCCAATTAGCACGGTCATAGTGCCACACATAACAATGGATGATAGCCTTAATGTGAAGGCGGGACTCCGTCTGCACAAGGACTGTGCGGTGGTCACTCCTACCAATACTATCATGGATTGATGCATCTGCGGCAGGCAGATTGGTGAGGATGAGGACAAATATGTTTTTCCTTCTTGTTCCCTCACCACCTGCCGCAGACCCAGTCTAGCAGCTATGTCCTTTAGGCCTCGGCCAGCTCGGTCAGTAGTGGTACTACCGAGCCACTCTTGGTGATGGACGTTGTAGTCCCCCACCCAGAGTACATTCTGCGCCCTTGCCTCCCTCCGTGCTTCCTCCAAGTGGTGTTCAACATGGAGGAGTACTGACTCATCAGCTGAGGGAGGGCGATAGGTGGTAATCAGAAGGTTTCCTTGCCCATATTTGACCTGATGCCATGAGACTTCATGGGGTCCAGAGTCGATGTTGAGGACTCCCAAGGCAACTCCCTCCCCACTGTGCCGCTTCCTTTGCTGAGTCTGTCCTGCTGGTGGGACAGGTCATACCCGGGGATGGTGATGGCAGTGTCTGGGACATTGTCTGTAAGGTATTATTCTGTGAGTGTGACTATGTCAGGCTGTTGCTTGACTAGTTTGTGGGACAGCTCTCTCAACTTTGGCACAAGCTCCCAGATGTTAGTAAGGAGGACTTTGCAGGGTTGACAGGGCTCGGTTTGCTGTTGTTGTTTCCGGCGTCTAGGTCGATGCCGGGTGGTCCGTCCGCTTTAATTCCTTTTTGTTGACTTTGGAGTGGTTAGGTACAACTGAGTGGCTTTCTAGACCATTTCAGAGGGCATGTAAGAGTCAACCACATTGCTGTGGGTCTGGAGTCACATGTAGGCCAGACCAGGCAAGGACAGCCGATTTCCTTCCCGAAAGGACATTAGTGAACCAGATGGGTTTTTACAACAATCGACAATAGTTTCATAGCCATCATTAGACTAGCTTTAAATTCCAGATTCATTAATTGAATTCAAATTCCACCTTCTGCTGTGGTGTAATTTGAACCCATATCCCCAGAGCAATAGTCTGGGTCTCTGGGTTACTAGTCCAGTGACAATGCCACTACGCCGCCACCTCCCCTTATTATGAATTTTATGAAATGTAATCATTGTTGGAATGTAGAAAACAGGGCCACCAATTGCGCACAGCAAGCTCACACAAACATCAATATGACGATGACCAAATAATCTGTTTTTTTTTAAAAGGAGTGATGTTGGTTGAGGTATCAATATTAGCCCTGACTCCAGGGATATAGGGATAGGGCGGAAAACTGGAGTTGAGGTAGAAGATCAGCCATGATCTTATTGAATGGCAGAGTAAGCTCGAGGGGCCATTTGGCCTACTCCTGTTCCTATTTCTTACATTGTGGAACACTGAAGAGTATTCCTCCACTCTCCTTTTATGCCCACCTGAGGCAGCAGACCGGGCCTCAGTTTAAACTCTCACCTGAAAGACAGTGCAGCGCTCAGTACTGCATAGATTTCATGCTCAAGTCTCTCGAGTGGGGCTTAAACCCACATCTTTCTCACTTAAAAGGTGAGAGTGCTACTCACAGAGTCACGGCTTATACAGCACATATACGCCTGTACAATAACCTGTCAGAATCTGAACTCATAATAGAACCATCGTCCAGATATGTCATACTAGGGGACTAATGAATGTCAATGCCAGTCAGCATTTGCATTCAGTTAAGTCAGGAACTGTACCAAGCTGAGGCAAGCGGACAATAGAGAAATGACTGGTTGGCTGGAGAAACACCCTATTGACTGACTGAAGAATGCGTTCAGCAAAGACCAGGAATCTGTCCCATCCTAACAACTTGGAATCAGGAGAAAACCCTGATGAGAACATTTTGCAAAATAAATTTTCATTATCTTAAGATATTTTGAAAGTTTTTTTTAAAATAAAAAACTTTTATTAAAGATTCATTTTGGAAGGTCGAATTTGAATGCAAAATACAGGCTTAAAGACAGGATTCTTGGTAGTGTGGAGGAACAGAGGGATCTTGGGGTCCTTGTCCATAGATCGCTCAAAGTTGCCACCCAAGTTGATAGGGTTGTTAAGAAGGCGTATGGTGTGTTGGGTTTCATTAACAGGGGGATCGAGTTTAAGAGCCGCAAGGTTATGCTGCAGCTCTATAAAGCCCTGGTTAGACCACACTTGGAATATTGTGTTCAGTTCTGGTCACCTCATTATAGGAAGGATGTGGAAGCTTTAGAGAGGGTGCAGAGGAGATTTACCAGGATGCTGCCTGGACTGGAGGGCATGTCTTATGAAGAAAGATTGAGGGAGCTAGGGCTTTTCTCATTGGAGCGAAGAAGGATGAGAGGTGACTTGATAGAGGGGTACAAGATGATGAGAAGCATGGATAGAGTGGATAGCCAGAGACTTTTTCCCAGTGTGGAAAGGGCTATCACCAGGGGGCATAATTTCAAGGTGATTGGAGGAAGGTTTCGGGGAGATGTCAGAGGTAGGTTCTTTACACAGGGAGTGGTGGGTGAGTGGAATGCACAGCCAGCGGTGGTAGTAGAAGCAGGTACATTAGGGGCATGTAAGCGACTCTTGGATAGGTACATGGATGATAGTAGTATGAAGGGTGTGTAGGTAGTTTGATCTTGGAGTAGGTTAAAGGTTCGGCACAACATCGTGGGCCGAAGGGCCTGTACTGTGCTATACTGTTCTATGTTCAAACAACTTTGAGTCATGGTGCATTATTTTACTGCCAACTCATATCAAAGAATCATAGTGCAGGGGGAGGCCATTCAGTCTCTTTGAAAAAGCTATCCAATTAGTCTCACTCCCCAACTATTACCAGTATCAGAAATATTAGTGTAACGATGACCACAAGTTATCTGTGGAACAGGATCCGAAAAGCCACATCAGATGTACTGGCTTTTCAAATTCTAATTTTATTCTTTATGTTCCTACACTTCTTTGGTTAAGTGCACAAGTCAGAAGGTCACGAACATGCTGTTCTCTACACCTGGCAAAAAGCAATTCAACATTGGGGAACATATTTACATAAAGTAACTACAGGAACTTCAGAAGGACAGGAACACGAGCATCTGTAAAAGAGGGACGTTGTAGCCAAGGCAAAGTCGGTGAACACCTTTCACAGAATCTTCAGTTATTTTAACTGCTTCTCAACTACATCTGTCCAATGCTCATTCTCCATCAGTTGAGGTACTTTCACTAGATAAGCACATGAGGGAGAAAGGAATAAAAAGATATGCAGATTGAGTTAAAATGGAAGGATTGTGTGGATTTTAGACAAAGGCACAGACTTGTTCCTGTGCTGTGCATTCTATGTAATTCTGTTGTACTTTAGTACAAGTGTGACTGCTGTTATCCATCCTATTAGCGAAGGTCCTGAAATTTTGGTCTTGTACGCTGGGCATGAAGTGTAAAGCAACATGACCTAATTAACAAAATAATATTGGTCTATGCTTTTCAATAAAATTGAGTTTGAAACTTACAAAAAAAAAATCCAGGCAAAACTTCTTCACCCAAATTATAAGACTTCATAGAATCGAATTGTATAGCCAAGGGGATCATTGGCCCATCTTGCCTGTGATCCCCTCTGAAAGAGCTATCCGATTAGTGCCACTTCCTACTCTTGCCCCACCGCCCTGTAAATATTTATGTTTCAAGTATTTATCCAATTACTGTTGAATCTGCTTCCAACACCCTTTCAGGCAGTACATGAAACATTTACTAGTAAAGGAATTGAAGCAGCCAGCATTAATGGTTTTTAAAAAAAACAATCGAGATGGGTTTCTAAAGTGAGAATGAATTAAGGGATGTGAGAAGATGGTTGACAAATGCATGGGGTTGATCAAAAGGGATGGTCTTGTTGTGTCTAATGGGCTTTAGCTGTTCCTAAAAACGCTTATGTTCTTGATTCAGATAAATTACTATTTATATAAATGCTGGAAACTTTACTGTCATTGACTATTATGCCATAAATTATGTGTTTCATCTTGGCAGTGACTGGCAAACTCTTAATACACAAACAAAGAAAATTAATCTCATTCTTTTAAACATGCACTGTTTTGGAGTCGGAACAATGCTGTGGGCAATTTGACATATTTTTGATCAGTTGAGAGCCCCCTTTTTTTGGTCAGTAACATTTTGTAAAATCACATGTTTTACCCTAGGGGGACCCTATATTTAGGTCTTTATTCTGAGTTGGACTTTACTGATTGGTTGATTTATTAATGCCACAGAGGGAGTTGGTAATCTCTGTGTAATTAAGTGCAGCCTGTGTGGAAAATGAAAACCACAATTGCAAAGTGCACCTGAGTTGCCACTGTTGAAAAATGTTTGCATCAATTTGGAAAGCTAACCAGAAATTTAATATTTAAGCATCAACCCAAGATAATAAAGCTACCCAGTCTTGTCATCAGATATTTTTTTATTTTACTTCAAAGAGTTGTGGGAGAAAAAGACATGCAGCGCATTGAAACTCATCTCTCCAGTACTCTGTCAGAGTTTCACTCAGTTGCATTTTGATTATCCCTAATGTCTTCTCACTTAGAGGGCCATACTTGGTAGATTATTCCAATGCTTATCATTTCAACAATGTCATTTTTATAATAGCGCTTTATTCATGTTCACTAAGCTGGCTTGATTGCTGTTAAAACATATATATTGATGAGGATCACTTCAGAATGTAAAACTTAAATTTCTTTTTTGTTGTGGCATATCTGTTTTGCTCTTGGAATCATTCTTGCGGTATTTCAATGCTTCTGTTACAGTCTGCACACCCCAGAGTGACTAAATTTGTATGATGCTCCACGTGATGTCTGGATAGTTGTAAAGTTGTTGTGTAACCTCTGTTAACTTGAGCTTTGCTGTTCTGGCTGTCGTCCCACCAATATTTTACTTGTGTTATAAATGCCATGTGTTATTACGGGTAATACAGAAACGGAATTTAATCAAAGTTGTTTTTTAAAAATACTAATGTAGTTAGACATTGGTATTCATTGTAGCTTAAATGAAATGTGATCCTTTAATGTGCAAGTTTTCTGATGAGGTTATATATTCCGTTACTTTAGTTAGTAACGGTTCAAAGTTCCCATAACCAACGGATCAGATCTAACCTCTGCAGTCCTGCCACATCTAGTCATGAATGGTGGTGGACAATTAAACAACTAACTGGAGGAGGTGGCTCCACCAATATCCCCATCCTCAATGATGGGGGAGCCCAGCACATCAGTGCAAAAGATAAGGCCAAAGCATTTGCAACAATCTTCAGCCAGAAGTGCCAAGTGGATGATCCGTCTCTGCCTCTTCCTGAAGTCCCCAGCATCACAGATGCCAAACATCAGCCAATTAGATTAACTCCGCGTGATATCAAGAATACTGAAGGCACTGGATACTGCAAAGGCTATGGCCCTGACAATATTCTGGCAATAGTACTTAAGACCTGTGCTCCAGAACTTGCCGCAACCCTAGCCAAGCTGTTCCAGTACAGCTTCAAAACTGGCATCTGCCCAGCAATGTGGAAAATTGGCCAGGTATGTCCTGTATGCAAAAAATAGGACAAGTCCAACCCGGCCAATTACCATCCTATCCGTTCTACTCTCAATCAACAGTAAAGTGATGGAAGGTGTCGTCGACAGTGCTATCAAGCGGCACTTGCTTAGTAATAACCTGCTCACTGGTGCTCAGTTTGGGTTCTGTCCTGACCTCATTACAGCCTTGGTTCAAACATGGACAAAAGAGCTGAAGGTGAGGTGAGAGTAACTGCCCTTGATATAAAGGCAGCATTTGACCGAGTATGGCATCAAGGAGCCCTAGCAAAACTGGCGTCTGTGAGAATTAGTGGGAAAACTCTCCGCTGGTTGGAATCATACCTAGTGCAAAGGAAGTTAGTTGTGATTGTTGGAGGTCAATCATCTCAGTTCCAGGACATCGCTGCAGGAGTTCCTCAGGGCAGTGTCCTGGGCCCAACCATCTTCAGTTGCTTCATCAATGACCTTCCTTCAATCATAAAGTTAGAAGTGGGAATGTTCACTGGTGCTGAACATTGTGCATTTGCGACTCCTCAGATACTGAAGCAGTGTAGAAATGCAGCAAGACCTGGACAGTATCCAGGCTTCGACTGATAAGTGGCAAGTAACTTTCGTGCCAGGCAATGACCATTTCCAACAAGAGAGAGTCTAACCATCTTCCCTTGGCGTTCAATGGCATTACCATCGCTGAATCCCCCACTATCAACATCCTGGGGGCTACCATTGATCAGAAATTGAACCGGAGTAGCCATATAAATACCATGGCTACAAGAGCGGGTCAGAGGCTAGGAATCCTGTGGCGAGTAACTCCCGTCCTGACTCCTCAAAGCCTGTCCACCATCTACAAGGCACAAGTCAGGAGTTTGATGGAATACTCTCCACTTGCCTGGATGGGTGCAGCTCCAACAACACTGAAGAAGCTGGACACCATCCAGGACAAAGCAGCCAACCTGATTGGCACCCCATCCACAAACATTCACTCCCTTGACCAGTAATGCATGGTGGCAGCAGTGTGTACCATCTACAAGTTGCACTGCAGCAACACACCAAGGCTGCTTAGACAGCACCTTCCAAACCCATGACCTCTACCACCTAGGACATGGGCAGCAATTGCATGGGAACACCACCACCTGCAAGTTCCCCTCCAAGTCACACACCATCCTGACTTGGAACTATATCGCCGTTACTTCACTGTCGCTGGGTCAATATTCTGGAACTCCCTTCCTAACAACACTGTGGGTGTACCTACCCCAAATGGACTGCAGTGGTTCAAGAAGGCAGCTCACCATCACCTTCTCAAGGGCAATTAGGGATGGGAAATAAAAGCTGTCCTAGCCAGTGACGCCCACATCCCATGAATGAATAAAAAAAAAGTTTGAAGTGCAAATTTCCCTTGTGCCTGTGTGTATGAATGTCCATGATGTACAGAACTGTTTTATTGGATTCTTTCGTAGTCTCTCTCCGCTGACCTCCCCATTTCAGAACCTTCAGCTAATCCAGAGTTGTCGCCCAAGTTCTTTTTTGCATGCCCAACAATTCCACTGGCTCTGTGTGTTTTAGTGATTTGATTTCAGATTTTGCCTTGTTTTCTCAAATTCTCTTCCCAAACTGCTTTGCAGTGCTACCTTTCCAGCTGCCTTGATAATTCTTTAAAAACTTATCTCTGTGATTTGACCTTCCATTCCCACCACCCCCCACCCCCCCAACCCAACTTCTTACTACTTGTTTAAGACACTTTTAAGTAGTTGTATATAAGGACCACTATATAACCAAGTAGCAGTACTAAATTAGTGCTTTTCCTTGGCATTCAATGGTGGTTCAGTTGTAAATGACGACTTTGCAATTGACAGTAATGGCAAATGGTTTGCATTATTCACCAGTTAAAACGTGGGTGGTTTAAGTAGTAGGGACTGCATATTTGTTGTGGCTGTTTTGTTTGCAGAAGCAAAGATGATAAATGTGGAGAAAAAAGGGAGCTAGTGCAGGATTTAACATTAAAATATCTGGGGTATTTTTTTGTTCAATCAGGATCACCAAACAGTGTGCAACATTAGGGGTCAGCCTTGCCTCGGTTTCTAACATTTCACATCTGAGTCAGAAGGTTGTGGGTTCAAGTACCGCTCCAGAGACTTGAGCACGATGATCGAGGCTTGCGCTCCAGTGCAGTACTGAGGAAGCGGGTGCATCTTTGTAAGTGGATTCTTTCGGATGAGACGGTAAAGCAAGGCCTCATCTATACTCAGGTGAAGGGAAAATATCCCATAGCACTATTTCAAAGATGAGCAGGGGAGTTCTCAATGGTGCCCTGGCCAATATTTATCCCTCAACCAGCACTAATAAAACAGATAATCTGATCAATACCGCATTGCTATTTGTGAGACTTTGTGTGCACTGGCTGCGGTGTTTCCTACATTGCAACAGTGAATACACTTCAAAACTACTTCATTAGTAGTCATAGAGTCATTTACAGCACAAAAGAAGGCCATTCACCCACTTTGAGTCAATAGCAGCTCTCTGCAGAGTAATCCAGTCAGTACCAACCCCTGCCTGATCCCTGTAGCCCTGCAAATTTATTTCCTTCCAATTTCCCTTTGAAATCATTGATTGCCCATGAGGGTGGTGGAAGTGGAAACAATGAATTCCAGGTCATTACCACTCGCTGTGTTTAAAAAAAACAAAAAACTTGTTTATGTTTAGAGATACAGCACTGAAACAGGCCCTTCGGCCCACCGAGTCTGTGCCGACCATCAGCCGCCCATTTATACTAATCCTACACTAATCCCATATTCCTACCACATCCCCACCTGTCCCTATATTTTCCTACCACCTACCTATACTAGGGGCAATTTATAATGGCCGATTTACCTACCAACCTGCAAGTCTTTTGGCTTGTGGGAGGAAACCGGAGCACCCGGAGAAAACCCACGCGGTCACAGGGAGAACTTGCAAACTCCACACAGGTAGTACCCAGAATTGAACCCGGGTCGCTGGAGCTGTGAGGCTGCAATGCTAACCACTGCGCCGCCCACATTCCCCCTGCATCTCTTGCCCCAAAATCTTCAATCTGTGTCCCCTAATCCTTGTACCATCAGTTAACAGGAATAGTTTTTCCTAGTCTAATTTATCTAAGTCTGTCATAATCTTGTATCCCTCTATTAAATCTCCCTTGCTCCAAGGAGAACAACCCTAGCTTCTCCAACCTAACCTTGCAGCTAAAACTCCCCCATCCCCAAAACCATTCTGGTACATCTCCTCTACACCCTCACATCCTTCCTAAAGTATAGTGACTAGAACAGGACACAGTACTTGAGTTGGGGGCCTAACCAAAGCTTTATAAAGGTTAAGCATAACGTCCCTGCTTTCGTACTCTGTGCCTCTATTTATGAAGCCCAAGATTCCCAATGCTTTGCTACCAACTCTCTCAATATGTCCTGCCACCTTCAAAATTCGAAGTGCATGCACCTCTGGGTCCCTCTGTTCTTGCATAGTCTTTAGAAGTGTGCCATTAAGTCTGTATTGCCTCACCCTATCCCTTCTGCCAAAATGCATTACCTCACACTTGTCTGTATTAAACTCTATCTGCCACTTGTCTGCTCATTCTGCTAGCCTATCCATGTCCTGTTGCAGGTGATTCGTATAATCCTCACTGTTTGCCACTCCTCCAAGTTCTGAATTTTGAAATTCTACACCGTATTCCAAGATCCAAACTATTTATATATAGCAAAATGAGCAGTGGTCGTAGCACTGACCCTTGGGGAACGCAACTGTCTACCATCCTCCAGTCTGAGAAACAACCTTTTACCATGACTCCCTGTTTTCCGTCCTTCAGCCAATTTTTAAAATCCAATTGGACACTGACTGTCCTATTCCATGAGCCGCAATTTTGTTCACCAGCCTTTTATGTGGCACTTTATCAAATACTGTCTTAAAATCCATATAGATAACATCCACTGTATTCCCTTCATCAACCTTCTCTGTTACTTCATCAACAAATTCGATTAAATTAGTCAAGCTTGATCTGCCTTTTACAAATCCATGCTGTTTGTCCTTAATTAACTTGAACCCCTCCAAGTGTGTTTTTTTCCCCTTATTCATATTTCTAAAACCTTTCCCCATAAACTAACTGGCCTGGAGTTGTTCAGACTGTCCTTCCATCCTTTCTTGAATAAGGGTGTCACATTTGCCACTCTCCAATCCTCTGGCACCTCCCCTTTATCTAGGGAAGATTGCAAGGTTATGTCAAGCTCTTCTGCTATCTCCACCTTAAGCAACCTGGGATGCAAGCATCTGGATCAGGTAACTTATCTACCCTAAGCATAGTCAGCCTTTCCAATAGCTCCTCCCTCTCAATTTTTACCCTATCCATTGCCTCTGCTCTCTCTGCTTCTACTGATATTTTGTCTGTTTCCTCTTCATAGGTAAACATCGATACAAAGTACTCATTAAGTATTCTAGCTTACCCTGTGCCTCAAACCCTCTTTGTCCCTAATAGGCCCCAATCCTTCTGTTACTATTTACATGTCGGTAGAAGATTTTTGCGTTCCCCTTTTTGTTAACTGCCATTCTATTCTCATATTCTCTCTTTGCCAGTCTTATTTTCCTCTTCACCTCCCCTCTCAACTTTCTTGTATTTGGCCTGGTTCTCACTTGAAGAATTCACCTGGCGTGTATCATACACCTCTTATTTTTTTTGTATCATCATCATCTTAATCATCATAATCTCACTCATCATCCAAGGAGCCCTGTTTTTCGTTTCCCTACCTTTCGCCCATATTGGAATGTACCTAGCCTGTACCTGAAGAATCTCTTCTTTAAAGATAACACATTGTTCTGTTGCAGTTTTTCCTGTCAGTCTTTGGTTCCATTTTACCTTGGCTAGGTCCCTTCTCATCCCAATGAAATTAGCCCTCTTCCAGTCTTGATATTCTACCCTTACATCATTCCTTGCTTTTCTGCCTTACTAATCTAAACCTTATGTTACGATGATCACTCTCTTGCCCAAGTGCTCCACCATAGACACTTTGCCCACCTCATTTCCCAGCACCAGATCGAGCAATGCCTCCTTTCTAGTTGGGCCGAGAACTTACTGATCAAGGATGTTCTCCTGAATGCATTTCAGAAATTTCTCCCCCCTCCTTTTGCTTTATCTTGACATTATCCCAATCGATATTGAGGTAATCCAAGTCCCCTAATCTCAACCCTATGGTTCTTGCATATGTCTGTGATTTCTCTGCAGATTTGCTTCCCGCCCTCTCCCGCACGTTCTCGAGATCTATAGACTGCCCCCTGTAGCATGATCTTTGCTTCTCAACTCTAACCAAATGGATTCTGTCCTTGCCCCTCAAGGACATCCCCTCTTTCCAATCCTACAATGTCTTCCCTAATCAGTCCTACCATCCCACCTCCCTTTTTTCCTTTTCTGGACACTTAATATTCTTGTATATTAATCCCCCAGTCCTCACCATTTTTAAGCCCTGATGCTCTGCACTGATTCCAGCTGCCCCTCAAGCTTAGAAATCCTGAGTTCGAGCTGAAGTAGCTGGAGACACTTCTTATACACGCCGTCCCTCAAGACAGGTGAAGTGTCCTGGAGTTCCCACGTGGCGCAGGAATTGCATGCAACAGGTCACAGCTGCCCATCCATGTTCTTAAAAAAAAAAAAAGCTCGATTCCCTCTTTCAGAATCGAGTTGGTAGCTTGTTTAAAATATAATTTTTAACTATTGCCTCAGACCTGCAATGTGCTACTATTTTTAATTCTTTCACTGTTATACTCACCCTGTTTGAGGCTATTAATTTCCTGGATCTGAATTTGAAGGTGAGAGAGAGAAATATGCCCGAACCATTCACTTACATGCTTTCCTGTGATGTCACACTTCGCTATTTTCTTGAACTTTCCCCAGTACTCTTTTATCCTCGCTGCTGGTCTCTCTCTGCTGTCACTTTGTGGGGCCAGTGTTTTATCCTCCCCACCGGTCTCTCTCTAAAGCACTTTGGGGCATGCTGATGCCATTGGAGGTCTATATTAAAGCAAGTATTTTTTTTCTCTGTACTCAGCTGGGAAATGGAAGGACACTTAGAACGATGATGCAGCCTGACCTGAGTGAGGTCCCTGATTTTTCAATTTGTTTTGCTTGCTTCTGCTACATGCAAATCCTGCAAATGCCATTACATGGTGCAGTCTCTCCAGCATATTTTTAAAAAAAATTACCACTTTGAATTTATCCACTCAAAGACTTTGTCAAAATTGCCACTCTAGAATGATTTGTCCACATCATTCATAATGCATTTTGCAATTCATCACTAAAGACGTGAGTTCTACTAATTTCACTACGGGAACAGTAATGCAGATCAGATCTTTCAAAACTTCCTAAGCCTCACTACTACTGTTGCAAATAGACCCTCCATCCCATTCCTGAACATAACAATAAAGATTTACAATTTTTTCGCCCTATTTTCTTTCTTTAAAAAAATGTTCAATTAGTTTCCTCACCCATTTCAATGAATGCAAGTCAGAAAAGGTTGCATTGATTGAATTTTGTGTGAAAATCGACAAGCAGTCGCTGGTTTGCAGTGTGGTATATATAATGCTGATGTCAAAATGATGCCGTCTTTTGCACAATGATTTTGATTTTGGAGTGTGGCTACTGTTAAATAGGCAAATGAGACACCTACTCTGCCCATAAATGGGAATGAGATGAATGACTTTTTGGTGGTGGTGGTGAGGGGAGACATGTTAACTTGCTACTCTTTAAATGATTGCTCACCTGCACAAGAAGTCTGAACTAATAACTTCATATCTGAAATAAGGTGTCCTACCCTGCTTGTGTTGTTCCGCTGTCTCTATAATTGTAGTGTAGAATGAACAAGGCAATGTATATACCTTTTGGAGGCACAGAGCATCACTTGGTGATTTCACTTACTGCCTCTGGGGAGACAAAGCACTATTGATATTAATGTAGATATTAATGGTTAGCTGTGCTGCTGTATTTTATTCTGCCTGTGGATATCTAAGCAGTTGCTGCTGTTTTATATCCATCCTATGGCTCGAACATGCTCACGTTCAGAAGAGTGTGGTGATGCAACTTGCCGTTTACAAATGTGTTTTGTCTCTCATCAATCCATGTCTTTCTAGGTGAGTGTCAATTTTAGGCCATGTCATGGCATTTAGAGGCTTATCCACTATCAATGTGGGATTGAGTGCTCTGCTTTTGGCTGGTTTATCTCTTGTTGAACTGAGGGTATTACATTGGCAGCCTCTGGCACCACTTTCACATCCAAGGATGTTTTGAAAGACTGTAGCCAGAACCTTTGATGCCTTCTCTTGGATATTCCGAAGCCTTCTAGGATGCCAACCATCAGGGACTTTTCTGATTTGAGTTGGAATGGTCCTTTTGAAGTCACGCCTTGATTTAATTTTGCCTTTTCCTCCTCCCTTTACAGAATGGACTCAGATTTTGACAAGGTACCTTCGTGAACAGCTGGTTAAAATTGCTGAATATTATCACGGACCTGCAGGCCAAGGCCCTACGTCTACAACAACAGTGCCTCCGGAGGTGGAACAAGCAATAAAACAGTGGGAGTACAATGAGAAGCTGGCGTTTTACATGTTCCAGGTAAATAGGGTTGCCACCTCTGGACATATTCCTGGAGACTTCATTGCATGACCTCTCGTCTCCAACCGCCCCACTCATTCAACAGCATTTTCTTCCCCCATCCGCAATATTTTTTATAACTAATAAAACTATTGAAAGAAAATGAAAAAAATCACGATTTCTCTTAATTCCCCAATGATCTTTCTCCTGGGTTGCTCGCAGCAGTGTCCTAGAGATTAGTCCTTAATTCCTGGTTACTCCAGGGCAATCCTGGAGGGTTGGCAACCATACCACGTTGATCAGAAAGAATGTAAACGTTCCTGTCTTCTCCTCTGTACTTGAAGGGCTGGGATATGATTGTATGGCCTCTAACAGTCCATAGGTACATATTGACACAAGGAATGGAGCATGAAAAGACCATTCTTCCCATCAATCCTCCTCTATCTCGAGTCCATTTATCATTATTCCACATCAAATATAAAAGATGAATTGAGATAGCCGACTGGTTATTGATTTGGTTGTAACTCTTCATTTTCTGAACCATGATCTGACAAGAGGCAACAGATGTTGACTGGCCTGTTGTGTATTTATAGATTTTTCTGCTTTGTTTCATTTTGGTTTATTCTATTGTGGACTTCTTTCCCATTTCAACTGTTCATCCACCTATATTTAAATTCTTTCCCTCAACTCGTGCTGAAGAAATCTAGCAGTGCTATTAATGTCTCTCTAAGCTTCATGGACCAGCCTCAGCATTATTGGTCTAGCTCCCTTTTTAAAAGTGTCATTTGACCCTGCACCGAATACTTTTTGAAAGTAATTTGGGACAGGAAAGAGAAGGAAGGAGGAGGATAAAAGTTTACCGTCTCTATCTTTGCTTCAGGCTTGTGAATTCAGTGCTGTGGCTCATTGGGTTGCATTCTCACCTCTCAGGCAGGAGGTTGTAGTTTCAAGTCCCACTCCAGAGATTTGAGCATAAAGATCTAGGCTGAGACTCCCATTGCAATATTGAAGGAGTGCTGTACTGTCAGATGTTAAACCGACGCCCCGTCTTTCCTCTCGGGCGGATGTAAATTTGAAGAAGAGCAGGGGAGATAATTTCTCAGGTTTTCTGGCTAATACTTATCCATAGTCAACATCACTAAAAACAGACTATTTGCTCATTATCACTTTGCTGTTTTTGGGAGCTTGCTGTGCGCAAATTGGCTCCGTTACAACAGTGACTACACTATGTGATTTGTTCAGGTGTTAACTTTTAAAAATAACAGATGTTTGCCTCGATAGGGAATTGAGGTGATGGGTGTACACTGGAAAATTCAATGGGAATTGATTCTTCTCAGCATTACTTCTGTACCAGCTTCGTATTGTGTATGATCTTTTAACCACCAAGCTACTGTCATTTCGAGAGTGAGTAATGGGTTAGATTTCAAAGCAACAGAGTGCATTCCTGTGTGAGGAAGTCTTTTGTGCATAAACCTTAGATTATTTTAATTGCAAATATGATTTTATCTTCAGTGCCTTTTCTGTTTGGTACAGTCACGATCTGTGACCAAACCATGGCAACGCAGTCTTCTAAACTAGTGTGTTTTGCACTGAGGCGAGAAGGAGTAGAAAGGAGAGCAGCAATTGTTCAGAACAACTAACACCTAAAGAGGAATTACCTGGTCATTATCACCTTGCTGTTTGTGGGACCTTGCTGTGCATAAATTGGCTGCTGTTTCCTTCATTACCACTCGGCTTCAGAAGGTGTTTAATTGGCTGTCGAGCACTTTGGGCATCCAGAGGTCATGAAAGGTGCTATATAAGTGCAAGTCTTTTTTGTCCTTTTTGTCTCTGACTTTCTCTAGAAATACTTGGGTTCCTAATAGTAACTTGAATGAGATGAAAAAACATGCCCTTGTTATTCCATGCTGCAACGCAATCACAAGATCATTATTGAGGAGGATAGTCATTCAGCTTATCTTGGTTGATCCATCCAGAAAAACCCTTCGGCTCCCCCCCATTTGCAGCAGCCGATTATTCCTTAAATGATTCATGGGTTTTTCACCACCACTCCTCTTAATTCTATATATTGATCACTCCTTTATGCAAACCGTTTCATACTAGTCCTAAAGTTACCCTTTACTAGCTTGAATCTGTGCCCCTTGTGCTAACTCTTGCAATTTAGTTTAATGTAATTTACTTGAATTACCTTTTCCGACCATATTTAGCTACTGTGGACATGCATCTTGGTTGCCTCTTTCATAGGCTGAAAAGCCTAAGAGTCTCCAGTCCTCTTCATGTGTTGCTAAGGATTACTCTTGTGGCTTTTCTGTGCATTGTCTGCAGCATTTAAATGTTTGACCAAAATTGCACCAGGTTTTCAAGCTGTGGTCTGACCAGAGCACTAACTAACAAGTTTGATTGTGACTACTTCTGATTTATATTCATATTGGAGTAATGGTGTCCTATAGTGATCCTGAGAAGTGAACACACTTTTTCTGCCATCCATACAAGGTCAAAAAGCCACTGTATGCAGCATAATTGTAGCTTTTTTTTAGTTATCCATTCATGGGGTGTGGGTATTGGCAAGGCCTGCACTTATTGCCCTTCCCTAATTGCCCTTGACAAGGTGGTGGTGAGCCACCTTCTTGAACCCCTGCAGTCACTGTGGTGTAGATACACCCACAGTGCTGTTAGGTAGGGAGTTCTAGGATTTTAACCCAAAGACAATCAAGGAACGGCCGACATATGACCAAGTCTGGATGGTGTGGGGCTTGGGGGGAACTTGCAGGTGATGGTGTTACCTTGCACTTGCTGCCCTCGTCGTTCTACGTAGTACAACTTGTGAGTTTGGGAGGTGCTATCAAAGAAGTTTTGGCGAGTTGTTGCAGTGCATCTTGGCTCTAGACAGTGCGACAGAAACTTCACTCACATTGGTTAATGCTGCTTTATCTTTTCTCACCACGCTGCATGCTTGTATAAAAAAAAATTATCACTTATCACATGCAAAATACAAAGGATATGCAGAATTACTGAGTATTTCTCAAATGGCACCTTTAGATTGTACAAATCAATGTTCTAATTCCTTTGCTATCCAACCAAAATATGGTCTCTGTTTTGCATCTTGCTTGGTAAATGAACAGGTTTGTGTATGTTGCTGACTAAAGATACTCTTGATGCTCACAGAACAGTAGAGATCATGTTGGATGGTTTTGTGAATTGGATCTTCATTTAATGTGTATTTCCTGCTAAGATTGGATGGAATAATGGAAACTCAGATTAATCCTCTGGGGTTTAGAGTTACATCGGTCCCAATTAAATCTTTCAACATTATATAAGCTATTAATTTATTTTCTGTGCTGTAAAATACACCATTGTTCTGACAGTTGGAGTTGACTCACTTTACAGAACTTTCTGGTGCTGGTAACGATGTAGTGTTGGATCAAGAAAATTCATGGTGCTGGGAGAAATTTACAAAAGATTTTGTGCAGGCTAGATATGACTTGGTCACCCTGACTCCTTCATGGGTATTTTATTCTTGCAGAAAATAGCACAGTGGCTTATTTAGATTACTCCTTAGTGTAATTTAGTGAGCTGTGTAGCTCTCCTGGTTTTGCAGGCTCTGATCAGCTCTGATGTGCAGTATAGGAACTTTGCATCTGCATTATGATGGATGCAAACAACTGCAGTGGCTCTGCCTTGTCATTTAGTCATCAGTACCTCCCAAATCCATGACCATTGCCGCCTAGAAAAGCAACAGCAGCAGGCCCATTGGAACACCACCACCTCCAAGTTCCCCTCTAAGTCTCACACTGCCTGGATTTATATATCTATTCATTCATTGTCTCAGGGTCAAATTCCTGAAACCCCTACGTAACAGCACTGGTGGAGCATATCCACTGTGTGGACTGTAGGGGTTCGGGAAGATGGTCCAATGCTATCTTCTCAAGAACGTCTAAGGATGGGCAGTAAATGCTAGTTTTCTTTGTGATGCTCATATTCCCAGGAAGAATAAAACAAATATTATAGCCCTATTGTATTACGGTCCTGACTTTGGCACTGCAATTTTAAATGAGGGATATTCATGGTAGTGGAAGAATGTGGATCTAGTTCAGGGGTGGCTTTTGAAGGCTCTTCCAGAAGCACGAGTGATGCTCACAGCACTTTCAAATAGTCATTGTTTTTTGTTGCCTGTTGGACGGATAATTGCTCATTGATGCCACAGTGAATGGCAGTTCAATTTTCGCATTATTCACCACCTCTCTCACTAGCCAAGAATGTCTAGTCAAAAACTGAAAGTTACAATCCTGACATTCTTTATATGACTGTTTCTTCCTTTCTCGCTTGTGCTGGGGAATTTGTCCCACCAATGTAAATAGGATAGGATAGGATTTGGGCGGCGCAGTGGTTAGCACCGCAGCCTCACAGCTCCAGCGACCCGGGTTCAATTCTGGGTACTGCCTGTGTGGAGTTTGCAAGTTCTCCCTGTGTCTGCGTGGGTTTCCTCCGGGTGCTCCGGTTTCCTCCCACATGCCAAAGACTTGCTGGTTGATAGGTTAATTGGCCATTATATATTGCCCCTAGTATAGGTAGGTGGTAGGGAAATATAGGGACAGGTGGGGATGTGGTAGGAATATGGAATTAGTGTAGGATTAGTATAAATGGGTGGTTGATGGTCGGCACAGACTTGGTGGGCCGAAGGGCCTGTTTCAGTGCTGTATCTCTAAACATAAACATAAACATTAAGTAACAGCAGGAGCCCTGCCACATTACAGAGCTGCTTCATGTAGAAGGTGTTCTACAGTATAAAGGGGGATGTCGGTGCAAATCAGTTGGAAACTCACAGCTGTCGAGCAAGTGGGACTTAAAGAAGGGTTTTTGGCTTCAGTTCCCCTTTTCGAAACTGAACCGTTAACAAAGAATTATTATTAACACACTGTTTGTCTTTTTTTTCAGTTAGTTTTACTTTTGGTGGAATATATTTGTTTAAACAGTGTTTTGTTGACCTAGGGTGATGGGGGAGGGATGACTTGCTGGATAAAGTTGCTGAACTATAACTCGGTGTTCGACCATAAAGCATAAGGATCTTTAAATGATCCTGCCATTTGAATTGTGCATTCTCTGATTTAAACTCTGCACAATTGGGACTTTTACTCCATTCCCTACCCCCACGACTCAACTTTTTAAAACTAAAATATTCAAAAACAATTAATGGAAATGACTTTCTTTTATCATTTTGGGTTGTAATTGTGCTTTGCAATATTAGTAGTAAATACATTGAAGTGTTCGTAAGAAATTTCTTGGCTGGCTCTAACAAAGGAGTAGCCCTTTATTAACGGACATGTTAACGGGTTTCTAATGAATATTGCAGGGTGAGTTTCAATCCCCCATACCTTTTTAAATACTGTGCCTGTATTTGTAGATTTCTAACGCCCGCCTCCCCACCCCTTCTACCACCGCCTTGTAAAAGTAAAACATGAAAGACTATTTAAAAGTTTCTGTTTTTGAGGCAACAAGCGGAACGCTTTTGTCCCTCTGATGCCCTTGGCTGACAGCCACATGAGGACACAATGATGCGCTGCTTTTTTAGCTTATGATCATGTCAGCGTAAAACATGACCTAATTCAGCATTAGAGCTTGATCTGTAATGTAATGACTCAGTGAAGTGAAAATTAGGAAAGTAACAGACCTATTCCCTAATGTGCTGAGCTACATCAGATTAGTTAGCTGAGAGTTTGTGTTAAATAAGTTCAGAAGAATAGCCACTGACTCTTTGCTGGGCTTTTTGATGGTTCTTTTTCTTGTACAATATACTCTCTCTTTAAATCCAATTATACTCTACTCATATAAATGTTCTAAAGATGCGTGTAATTGCTGCTTGTGCTAATTTGTGCTAAGATCTTCTAATCCAATATCATCCAAGTGTTCCCTCACCCCCAGCACATGCTGACAGTTGATGCTTCGGAGACAGAGATAGAATAACATAATCACTGTTGCGCTCGGTCTTTTGTCAGTCCCAACACCCTTTCCACCTGCACAAACTTGTACTTTGTTTTCCCGCACCCACTCTTTGATATCATGATCATGTTTGTGGACTGACCTTATCATTCGTACCTTGTGTCCTTAAGCTGCTGGGAGGCAGAGAGAAGTTACCACGTCACCAACTTCTGGATTGAGGTCTGGATCATGACAGCCCATTGTTAGTAGAACTGAATAGAGAATTCCCATTAGAAGTGTGGACATAGATGTTGACATTATAGCTAAACCATAGTCAGGCACCCTTACTGTACTATCTGTTACCATGACTACTTTGCTTTCCATCATCACTATGTCCCTACACCCTTTCTCTTCTGTGTCATTCCCCTTGTCTCTCCCATCCCATGGGAAATGTCAGTGAATTTATTTACCTCTTACCAACTCTCTATGCACCCCGACCTTCATCCTTGTGGAGGGGGAGGGTGGGGAATGGGAGAAAAATTCATTGATCGGGCCAGCTGTCTAGTGTCCTGTCAGATCTTCTCCTGCTGTCTGCTACTGCTGACTCTCTTCATCAAGTGTCCTTTCCTCCCCCCTACGGTGGGCTTCCTCATTTGTCCACCCTCCTCTTACCCCTCCCCAGAGGTCCATGGTAACTGGAACAGGGTGTGGAAGGGGTTGCTGGTAGCAAGAGTGGGCAGGGAAGAGCAAGGCAGAGTGGGGGTTACCTGGTCTGGCCTACATGTGATTCCAGACCACAAAGCAATGTGGTTGACTCTTAACTGCCCTCCTAAATGGCCGAGCAAGCCACTCAGTTCAAGGGCAATTGGGGATGGGAAATAAATGCTGGCCAAGCCTGCGACGCCCAAATCCCACAAATGAATAAAAAAAAATAAACATTTCTGTCCGCATTTCTAATGGGAATTCTCTATTCAGCTCCATCAACCATGAGCTGCCACAGTTCAGGCCTCGATCCAGTAGTTGGTGGTGTGGTAGCTTCTCTGCCTCCCAGCAACTTAATGTTTAGCACCAATACTTAAAACTGTCCTTGTCCTGGTGCAGCAATCCCCGCAAAATTCATGTAAGTTTTCAATATTTAGAACCATTTTAAAAACTTTTTGTGACTGTCTTTTCGTATCCCATTTAGGGCATTTTTTTGTGTTAAATATGTTATTCAAGTGCATGTTACCATTTTCTTCATATTTGTCTTCAACTTTCTTCTCTTTCTCTGACCCTCACCAGGGCTCTGCTCTTCAAGAATTGCGGGCAATCCCATAGGCAATTTAGAATCATAGAAATTTACAGCACAGAAGGAGCCCATCTGGCCCATTGTGTCCGTGCCAGCTGACAAAGAGCCATCCAGCCCAATCTCACTTTTCAGCTCTTGGTCTGTAGCCTTGTAGATTGCGGCACTTCAGGTGCATAATCCAAGTACATTTTAAATATTATGAGGGTTTCTGCCTCTACCACCCTTTCAGGCAGTGAGTTCCAGATCCCCAGCACTCCCTGGTAAAAGAAGTTCCGCCCCCTCTAAACCTCCTACATGTAGAAATTTGCTTGTAATATATTTTCAGAATGTATGTCCATCCTGTGCATGAATCACATTTTATTTTCTGATGTTTTGTCTTTATTTTAAAAGAAAAGTGATACAATTGCCTGGTTATGTTAGATTTGAAACTGGGGTCATTACTAAATGATATTAGCAAGTTCACTACCACTCAAGTGCCTCAACGTTCCTTCCCCCAAATCACTGTTCCTGTCTTTTATTTCGTGCTATCCATCTCAAGATGACTCAGTGTTTGAGTGCTACGGGAAGTTGTAATGTATCATGATATTAGAATATGTAAACTCTGTAGGCAGTTTGTTAGAAACATTTAAAAAGATTTTGACATGGGCGTGGGAGCATATGTTTTAACGCACTGCCTGGTGGCAATTGCTATTACCCCCTTCCCCGAATTGAGTTGACTTTCTTTTTGACGTACTACACTGAAACTTAGTCATGTTAGTGTTGAGGTCAAAATCTTTGGGGTGCTGATGCAACGCGACAGAACCAGAAGCAAATTATTGATTTGTCATCATTCAGGCTGTATTGATAAATCTGTGTTTACAGCAAATGACCCATATGTCTTCATGTCACTGCCAAGGCAGTCGGTTAAGTGATGCTGATGCTCAACACCTTGAGCTGGATTTTTTTTTAAACCATAGAATAATCAGATCGTCGTAAGCAGCACCATTATTAACTGTCAATGGGAGGGCTTGGCTTTGGGCAGTCATTGATCCTAATATATTTCCTTTTCTGTAATAATTATTTACTTTTCTTCCTCTCAGAAGTTGCATCACATTTGGCACTGACTGACCTTCTGTGACGCATTTTGAACATTTCTGCAGTTATTCTGTGATATGCTGCCCGAGATCTGCATTAGCAGTTCTTACAGGCACTGGAAACATTGGGATCCAAGTTGCTTGCTTTAGCTGTAAAAGACGATGCATTGATTTGCTAAGCACGAAGAGCAGAAAAAAAGAAGCTTGTTTTAACTTGCATGCATGTCATGTTATAGGACGGGATGTTGGAGAGACATGAGTATTTGACCTGGATCCTCGATGTTCTGGAAAAAGTCAGACCAGTAGATGACGAGCTCCTTAAGTTGCTGTTGCCACTAATGTTACAGGTAGGCAAAATAAGTGTTTCCCCTTTCCCCATCAAGTTTTGTGTTCTTAAAAAAAAAGTCTTCCATCATTCTACTTTCTATCTGATACAAACTGTTTGGAGTTGGGGATTCTTGGCTCCAAATTGTCTACTCTGTTGACAAAGCTCTTTTAAAAGAAAAAAATCCACACACACAATTTTTTTTTGTTTGAACATTGCAGAAACTTAAAAAAAAATGTTTGGGAATAAGTCCTCGGGTTGAATTAAATTCCTATTTAAAATGACGCAAATACGTTCATACTTACACTTTTGCAGTCGAAGGATGATATTTTGACAACTGTTTTTTATTCGTTCGTGGGATGTGGGCGTCACTGGCTAGGCCAGCATTTATTGCCCATCCCTAATTGCCCTTTAACTGAATGGTTTGCTTGGCCATTTCAGAGGGCATTTTTAAGAGTCAACCACATTTGCTTTGGGTCTGGAGTCGTATGTAGGCCAGACCAGGCAGGGGCTGCAGATTTCCTTCCCTAAAGGCCATTAGTGAACCAGATGGGTTTTTACAACAATCAACATGGTTTCATGGTCACCATTAGACTAGCTTTTTTTAAAATTCTAGATTTATTAATATAATTCAAATTTCACTATCTGCCATGGTAGGATTCGAACCCATTTCCCCAGAGCACTAGCCTGAACCTCTGGATTACTAACCTGCCACAAGGCTTCCTGCAATATTTAATATATCTGTAACCTTACCTCCATACAGTGTTATACAGACTGGGTTTGAATCCAGTACAGTGTGTAGGATTGAAAGTCTGCTCTCTGCTTGGAGGTATTGGTTCTATGTTAACTGAGGTTGGAATTTAAGTCCAGTTCCGGTATGGAAACTCATCACCAGTCTGTCCCTAATTTGGCAATGATTGACTGGCTGAGAGGCCACGAGGGGTGGCTATTCTGGGAAGTAGAAAATTGACCCGGTTCTTGAGTAAGGCATGATGGGCCTGGTTGAGAAAGAGAAGAATGTTTTACTGCTCAAAAATCCAATGCTGTGCTAATCTGTGAGTGTCTACAATGGCATTCCCAAAATGGATCATGAGTTCTTCTTCTCAGCACTGACAACCATCGCCTTGATGAGCAGAAGAAAATAGTATCCTAAATAGGCTGGTGTGCAATAGATCAAAGTTGAAGATTTATTACTTTTGGTGTTCTACATGAGTTACTCTATTACGTAGAATCCTTTGATAAGTATCTGCATAATTGTGATTTAAAATTTACATATTGACACAGGGGCCCATCTTGCATTTGTAGAGTCTGTGTCACTCTCATACTTGACTGGTTGAAATGTAATTCATGGAATTGCAACAAGTTACAGTAGAATGAATGAGAAATTGCGAGCCAGAAAACAGCTACAACTAGCTAATGAAGGATAGAACTGGAACCAATTGAATTGTTCTGAGTATTTCTTGGAAAATCTTTTCTGCTTCCATCTTGTTTTCAGTAGCTCGAGGACACAATACTAAAGACAAAGTTTCTAACATGATTGAACACATTACATAGTGAAGATCATCAGACTTACCTGGAGTTGTCTTTGTGTGTTTCCGTTTGGAGGCTTGTCTCTGCCACAAAAGCCTGGGACTTAATAAGGTCCAATTAACTAGACACTCAATGCAGCCATGTTACTATTACTGTTGCATATGTGAACTTCAACTCCCAGAATGCATAAATGTGAATGGTCCAGAATGTACTGTAACCGGCTAATGAATGATGTCCAGTTAGTTAGAAATGCCCTAGCCTGTTAATTTTCCATGATCCACGAAAAGTTGCTGCATGTAGGATATCGAAATGGCATGGCATCTTTACAGGGCATCTGGGACCTGTGCGAACAGGTTCAGCAACTCTGTATTTCCTTTTTTATTCGTTTGTAGGCTGTGGGCGTCGCTGACTAGGCTAGCATTTATTAACTATGCGTTAAACTGTACCAGCCACATAAATATTGTGGCCACAAGAGCAGGTCAGAGGCTGGGAATTCTGTGCCGAGTAACCCACCTCCTGACTCCCCAAAGCCTATCCACCGTCCACAAGGCATAAGTTAGTGTGATGCAATACTCACCACTTGCCCAGAAGAGTGCGGCTCCAACAACACTCGGGAAGTTCAAAATCATCCGGGACAAAGCAGCCCGCTTGATCGGCATCCCATCCGCCACCTTAAACATTCACTCCCTCCATCACTGAGAGTGGCAGCAGTGTGTGCCATTTACAAGATGCACTGCAGGAACTCACCATGCCTGCTTCGACAGCACCTTCCAAACCTGTGACCTCTTCCACCTAGAAGAACAAGGGCAGCAGATGTGTGGGAACACCACCATCTGCAAATTCCTTTCCAAGTCACACACCATCCTGATTCGGAAATATATCACTGTTCCTTCACTGCTGCTGGAGCAATTCCTGGAACTCCCTCCTTAACAGGACTGTGGGTGTACACACACCTGATTGACTGCAGTGGTTCAAGAAGGCAGCTCAGCAGCACCTTCTTGAGGGCAATTAAGGATGGGCAAGAAATGCTGGCCTTGCCAGTGTGTCCCACATCCCATGAAATAAATTTTAAAAAAAGGTATAAAAGAGACACAAAAAAGTAAGATGTTTTAAAATCTTGAACAACAATTAAAGGCTGAATGAGATTCCACATTTGTAAAAGCATTTTCAGTGCCGGAGATCTAGTTTGGTAGTAATTAGTTAGGCCGTTAAATGGTTACATAGACTGAAATGGGCAAGCCCTAACTCGCTTTGGTGAGTGTAGTCCATATCTGTGATCTAAGTAGGGGAACTTCATGCTGTTTAATATATTTGAATGGGACAATGCCGTTTTTGTGGGGTGGCATATCTTGGACAACAATTTCCAGATTTTTGTGTTTAACTGTACATCTGCACTTGCCAGAATTTGTTGCCTGATTCATGCATAAATAATGAGCACTGTTAACCTAGTTAGTTTTAAGGTAAATTCTGGCCCAAGGTGTTTATCAGACTGATAGACTACAACTCCAATAAGGCACCTTAAGGTTGACTTCTTTCTCAATCTAATGCAATATCGTGCAGTTAGACTAGGATTTGCAATTAGGAAGTGAGTTGCTCTGTAAGTGGCCAGTTTTGGTATCAATCATGACAAAAAAAATGGTACTTAAAGCCAAATTCCTATTTCCCAATAGGATAAAACAATCATCTGTAGTTTTTTGATTTTAAACCCTTTGGGGGCGGAATGGTGCTTTTGCTATTGGGTGACTACTGTTTTTTCCTTAAAGTTGGTAATTCTAAGTTTAAAATTCATGCACAGTTCATCTTACCCCATTATTGCTGAACCTCGCTCCTCAAACCCCTGCTAATCTCTGCTATATGGTTCAGAATGGACCATGTTAAACAACATAATTGTGCTCTAATTGCACTCCAGATCTCGATCTCAGTCTGAGCAAAGCCACAGGAGATTGTTTCTCTTTCCTAACATTCTCACCTCCGTTAATGCCTACATGATATAATTATGGCAGACAAACTCATTACAGTTTCTTAGGTAGGTATGACCTTTTGGATTTTTGGAATAGGTTGAAGTTATTTCATAGCTTTGTATAGCAGTCAAGTGGTGTATGTCTAGCAAGCTGCCACTCTTCACAGTTTTAAAAACTCATGGAGACTTGTCGCATTCCCTGCACAAACGCAGGATGGAAACTGACAACTTTGACTCTAATTTCATGTTCCTGCGATTGTTGATTTATCTCCCATCCTTTTATATATAATAAAAATATAAAAAATTTAAGATATTGATTATTATCATGAAACTGTGTGATTGTGCTCTTACAGAATGTATTTAGAACTCAAAGTTGCTCCAGAGATGGCTCTGTAGGTAAATAAACTGCCTGCTGAGGATCTGAACTTGAAAGACTAGGTACCAGAATGTATCCTTGCATTGGGGTTGACATTGGCAGATTATAATCTGTGTTTTTTGTGTTTAAAAAAAAAACAAAACATTTTTTTTTGAGATTTGTGTGTCACTGACAAGACAGCAATGCCCGTCCCTAAAATGAAAGCTTAAATACTGCGGATGCTGGAAATCTGAAATAAAAACAAGAAGTGCTGGAAATACTCAGCAGGTCTGGCAGCATCTGTTGAGAGAGAAGCAGCGTTAACATTTCAGGTCTGTGACCTTTCATCAGAACATGCCCATTCCTAATTCCCTGAGATGGCGATGGTGGGCTTCCTTCTTGAACTGCTGCTTTTATGCAACTGAGTGGCTTGCGAGGCTACTTCAGAGGGCAGTTAAGAGTCAACCCATGCTAGTGTGGAACCGGAGTCGCATACAGGTCAGAATGCGTGAGAATGGTATGTTCCATTCGCTACAATATACCAGTGAACCAGTTGGGTTATTATGACAATCTAATGGCTTTGTCATCATGTTTACTGATCCCATATTTTTATTTCCAGATTTGATTTTTAAACCGTTTTGATTCCCAAACTACCTTGGAGGGATGCGTACAACTGTTCTCTGGATTATTCATGTAGGCTTCTGTATTTCTCGTTCGGTAACATAACCGCAACAATACCATACCCTATATGTATAAAGAGGTATATTTGAGTGCAAAGTTAGGCTGGGCCTCCTCTCTTTTGGTCGATCTTGTTATGGCTATCTCACTTGATACCTGGCTAGATATTTGTTTTATTTAGATTGAAAAGGAGCTCAATTCAAGGCTGCTCTTTCCCTTAACAGGAGTAGGAAAGAAGGCAGAAAAATTGATCATGAACCATAAATGTTGTAGGTAATTAACATGATCTATCTAACGACTGCTCCTTTCTTTCTTTCAGTATTCTGAAGAGTTTGTTCAGTCGGCCTATTTGTCTCGTCGCCTTGCTTATTTCTGTGCCAGGAGGCTTTCTGTTCTTCTGAGTGAAAACTCTTCAAACCTTGTTCCCACGCATTCACCTCATCTGATTATTGGACCAAATAACCCTCCTCTGGCTGCTCCTGGTCCTCCTGCTCCTGCTGTAGTAATGAGTCCAGTGCAGTCGGCCTTCTCGGATTTCCATTCATGTCCGCAGCATCGTCCTTTAGTTTATGGCCTAAGTTGCATGTTGCAGGTGAGTGACTTCTCCGTATTCAGCAAACTGTGTTCCACTGTCGCGATTATTGAAGCTTTTATGAATTTTTCTTCAGATTACTTTTGAAACAGTAATTGCATCTATTGAGGACAACTGGCCAATGGAAAGGGGAAGTAACACTTCAGCTGTGGTTGTGCTTTAGTTACCAATATCAGGTTTTTTTATTTATTCAGTCATGGGATGTGGGCATCGGTGACTAGGCTGGCATTTATTGCCCATCCGTAGATGCTTTTTGAGAAGGTGGTGGTGAACCGCCTTGAACTGCTGCAGTCTATGTGGTGAAGGTATACCCACAGTGCTGTTCGGGATGGAGCTGAGTAGCTAGAGTATTAGTTTGCAGCTGGCCGTACCTTATTAATATTAACTAGATGGGGAATCTGATTCCACCAGACAGGAGAGAGTCCTGTGTAAGTCCTAGTGAATCATTTTTTTTTTAGAGAGTGCAGCTTACAGTAGTCACACTGCAACCATTTAATATTGTTTTAATTTGATCTCCGGATATGGACAGCACTGGCAAAGTTGTATTTATTGCCTTGAGCTGGGGCCTCCTGAATCTCTGCAATCCTTCTAGTGTGGAACCATTATTTTTACAACTGAGTGGCTTCCTAGACAACTTCAGAGGGCACTGAGCCAACTACATATTGAGAAACTGGAGTCATGCATAGATTTGACAAGGTTTTCTTTCTTTGAAGGCTATTAATTAATCATTTGGTTCACACGACAGTTTTGATCATTTTCATAGTGCTAGCCTACTAATTAAAAGGTTTATTGAATTTACTTTCATTACTTCCCATGCTGGGAGTTGAACTTCCAACTTCTGGTTGCTCATCTGATGCTATTACTAACTACCTGACTTGTTAGAGTTTTTAACCAAGTGGGTCCAATGAACCCCCTGAATATGCTCTCTTTCAAATCCATAGTGACACAATACTAGAGTTATATTTCAAGATGGGTTGCAGGGTGGTTTTCTGTTTCTCTGGAGCCTTCACAGGTTGCACTGTGAAGTCATGGTGAGAAGACTCCTTTCCCTGTGCAGAATTTCAGTGCCTGGATCAAACTGAAGAAGTGTGAAATAAGAACAGAGTGCTGGAAATATTCAACAGGTCTGGCAGCATCTGTGGAGAGAGAAACAGAGTTAACATTTCAGGTGTGAAACTGTCTCCTCAAGGGCTTCAGTCTGTGGTAATTCTAGATCTAGAGTATATAGCACTCCAAATGATAGCGTAAGTGCACTCTAAGATGTTGTTGAATGTCGTGCAAAATATGAATATGGAAGAGAATGGTTGGTATGTGGATTGCTAGTTCCTTTCTACTGTCAGGAGGTTCGTTCCATTCTCTCATAAATTCTCTCCCCCTCCCTCATATTTGTGTGCTCTCCTTCTCCCTTTTCGCTCTCTAAAGGGCCTGGCCATATCTCAACTTGCTTCTTCAGAGGTACATGTCCACAAAATGCCCATATCACAGAATTCTTACAGTGCAGAAGGAGGCCATTTGGCCCATCGTGTCTGCACTGACTCTCCGAAAGAGCAGTTCACTCAGTTCCATTCCCCTGCCTTCTCCCTGTAACCCTGCACTTTCTTCCTTTGCATATAACTGTCTAATTCCCCTTTGAAAGCTTCAATTGAACCTGCCTCCACCACACTGTCAGGCAGTGCATTCCAGAACTTAACCACTCTCTGCATGAAATAGTTTTTCCTCATGTCACTTTTACTTCTCTTACCAAATACTTTAAATCTGTGCCCTCTCGTTCTCGATCCTTTCATGAGGGGGAACAGTTTCTGTCTATCTACTCTGTCCAGACCCCTCACAATTTTGAATACCTCTATCCAGTCACCCCTCAGCCTTCTCTTCTCCAAGGAAAGCAGTCCTAACTTCTCCAGTCTATCTTCATAACAGAAATTCCTCATCCCTGGAACATTCTTGTGAATCTTTTCTGTACTCTCTCCAATGTCCTCACGTCTTTCCTAAAGTGTGGTACCCAGAACTGAATGCAATGCTCCAGCTGAGGCTGAACTAGTGTCTTATACAAGTTCAACATAACTTCCTTGCTCTTGTACTCTATGCCCCTTTTAATAAAGCCCAGGATATTGTATGCTTTAGTGACTGGTCTCTCAACCTGTTCTGCCGCCTTCAATGACTTATGCACATATACACCTAGGTACTAAAATAAAAGCAAAATAGTGCAGATGCTGGAAATCTGAAATAAAAACAAGAAATGCTGCAAATACTCAGCAGGTCTGGCAGCATCTGTGGAGAGAGAAGCAGAGTTAGCTTTTCATGTCAGTGAACTGACAAATATTAGAAATGTAAAAGATTTTAAGCAAGTGAACCAGGGGTGGGGCAAAAGATAACAAAAGAGAAGGTGTTGATAGGACAGGTCACGGAGCATAACTGAACAGAAGGTCATGGAACAAAGGCAAACAATATGTTAATGGTGTGGTGAAAGACAAAGCATGAGTACAGAGAGGGTGTTAATTGACAGTAAAATGAACAGCCCTGGCCCCAAGCACAAACATGAAAAAAAAAACAGTGGGTAAACACAGTAGAAACAAACTAAAATAAAATAAAGAAAAAAGAAAAAATAACTGAAAATGGATAGGGGGACCCCTCATGCTCTGAAATTATTGAACTCAATGTTCAGTCGGGCAGGCTGCAGTGTGCCAAATCAATAAATGAGATGCTGTTCCTTGACCTTGCATTGATGTTCACTGGAACACTGCAGCAATCCCAGGACAAAGATGTGAGCATGAGAGCAGGGGGGAGTGTGGAAATGGCCAGCAACCGGAAGCTCCAGGTCATGCTTGCAGACTGAGTGGAGGTGTTCCGCAAAGCGGTCACCCAATCTGCGTCTGGCCTCCCCAGTGTAGAGGAGACCACATTGTGAGCGGCGAATACAGTATACTAAATTAAAAGAAGTAAATTGCTGCTTCACCTGAAAGGAGTGTTTGGGGCCTGGGATAGTGAGGAGACAGGAGGTAAATGGGCAGGTATTACACCTCCTGCGATTGCATGGGAAGGTGCCGTGGGAAGGGGACGAGGTGGTGAGGGTAATGGAGGAGTGGACCAGGGTGTCACAGAGGGAATGATTCCTTTGGAATGCTGACTGGAAGGAAGGGGAAGATGCGTTTGGTAGTGGCATCACGCAGGGTGTGGCAGAAATGGCAGAGGATGATCCTTTGGATATGGAGACTGTTGGGGTGGAAGTGAGGACAAGGGGAACCCTATAGCGGTTCTGAGAGGGAGAGGAAGGGATGAGGGTAGAGGTGTGGGAAATGGGCTGGACACGGTCGAGGGCCCTGTCAACCGCAGTGGGGGGGAATCCTCGGTTGAGGAAAAAGGAAGACATACCAGAAGTGCTGTACTGGAAGGTTGCATCATCAGAGCAGATGCATTGGAGATGGAGAAACTGGGAGAATGGAATGGAGTCCTTACGGGAGGCAGGGTATGATGAAGTGTAGTCGAGGTAGCTGTGGGAGTCGGTGGGTTTATAATGAATATTAGCAGACAGCCTATCCCAGAGATGGAGACAGAGAAGTCGAGGAAGGGAATGGTAGTGTCGGAGATGGATCATGTGATGGTGAGAGAAGGGTGGAAATTGGAAGCAAAGTTGATGAAGTTTTCCAGTTCGGGGCGGGAGCAGAAAATGGCACCGACCGTCATCAATGTACCGGAAAAAGAATTGGAGGAGGGGGCCTGAGTAAGACTGGAACAAGGAATGTTCGACATATCCCACAAAAAGACAGGCATAACTAGGACCCATGCGGGTACCCATAGCAACACCTTTTACCTGAAGGAAGTGAGTGGAGTTGAAGGAGAAGTTGTTCAATGTGAGAACAAGTTCAGACAGGCGGAGGAGGAGGAGGGCGGTGGTGGATGGGGACTGGTTGGGCCTCTGTTAAAGGAAGAAGTGGAGAGCCCTCAAACCATCCTGGTGGGGGATGGAGGTGTAGAGAGATTGGACATCCATAGTGAAGAGGAGGCGGTTAGGGCCAGGAAACTGGAAATTGTCAAAATGATGTAGGGCTTCAGAAGCGTCACGGATGTAGGGGGGAGGCGGTGGACTAGTGGTATTGTCATTGGACTAGTGACCTAGAGACCCAGGGTATTGCTCTGGGGACATGGGTTCAAATCCCACCACAGCAGAAGGTGGAATTTGAGTTCAATTAATAAATCTGGAATTAAAAAACTAGTCTAATGATGGCCATGAAACCGTTGTCAATTGTTGTAAAAACCCATCTGGTTCACTCATGTCCTTTTAGGGAAGGAGATCTGCTGTCCTTACCTGGTCTGGCCTACATGTGACTCCAGACCCACAGCAATGTGGTTGACTCTTGTATGCCCTCTGAAATGGCCCAGCAAGCCAGTTGTATCTAACCGCTACGAAGTCAATAAAAAGGAATGAAACTGGACGGACCACCTGGCATCGACCTCGGCACCGGAAACGACAAGGGCGAACCCAGCCCTGTCGACCCTGCAAACCTCCTCCTTACTAACATCTGGGGGCTTGTGCCAAAGTTGGGAGAGCTGTCCCACAGACTAGTCAAGCAGCAGCCAGACATACTCACGGAATCATACCTGACAGACAATGTCCCAGACACTGCCATCACCATCCCCGGGTATGTCCCGTCCCACCAGCAGGACAGACCCAGCAGAGGAGGTGGTAGACAGTAGGGAGGGAGTTGCCCTGGCAGTCCTCAACGTTGACTCTGGACCCCATGAAGTCTCATGGCATCAGGTCAAACATGGACAAGGAAACCTTCTGCTGATTACCACCTACTGCCCTCCTTCAGCTGATGACTCAGTAATCCTCCATGTTGAACACCACTTGGAGGAAGCACTGAGGGTGGCAAGGGCAGAAAATGTACTCTGGGTGGGGGATTTCGATGTCCATCACCAAGAGTAGCTTGGTAGCAGCACTACTGACCGAGCTGGCTGAGTCCTAAAGGACATAGCTGCTGACTGGGTCTGTGGCAGGTGGTGAGGGAACCAACATGAGGGCAAACATACTTGACCTCGTCCTCACCAATCTGCCTGCCGCAGATGCATCTGTCCATGACAGTATTGGTAGGAGTGACCTCCGCACAGTCCTTGTGGAGACGAAGTCCCGCCTTCACATTGAGGATACCCTCCTTCGTGTTGTGTGGCACTACCACCGTGCTAAATGGGATAGATTTTGAATGGATCTAGCAATGTAAAACGGGGCATCCATGAGACGCTGTGGGCCATCAGCAGCAGCAGAATTGTATTCAACCACAATCTGTAACCTCATGGCCCAGCATATCCCCCACTCTACCATTATCAAGCCAGGAGACCAACCCTGGTTCAATGAAGAGTGCAGGAGGGCATGCCAGGAGCAGCACCAGGCATACCTCAAAATGAGGTGTCAACCTGGTGAAGCTACAACACAGGACTATCTGCGGGCCAAACTGCGTAAGCAACATGTGATAGACAGAGCTAAGTGATCCCAGAACCAACAGATCAGATTTCAGCTTTGCAGTCCTGCCACGTCCAGCCGTGAACAACTAACTGGAGGAGGTGGCTCCACATATATCCCCATCCTCAATGATGGGGGAGCCCAGCACATCAGTGCAAAAGATAAGGCTGAAGCATTTGCAACAATCTTCAGCCAGAAGTGCCGAGTTGATGATCCATCTCGACCTCCTCCTGAAGTCCCCAGCATCACAGATGCCAGACTTCAGCCAATTTGATTCGCTCCACGTGATATCAAGAAACGACTGAAGGCACTGGATACTGCAAAAGCTATGGGCCCTGACAATATTCCGGCAATAGTACTGAAGACCTGTGCTCCAGAGCTTGCCGCGCCCCTAACCAAGCTGTTCCAGTACAGCTACAACACTGGCATCTACCCTGTGATGTGGAAAATTGCCCAGGTATGTCCTGTGCACAAAATGCAGGACAAGTCCAACCCAGCCAATTACCGCCCCATCAGCCTACTCTCAATCAGTAAAGTGATGGAAGGTGTCATCAACAGTGCCATCAGGCGACACTTGCTTAGCAATAACCTGCTCAGTGAGGCTCTGTTTGGGTTCCACCAGGGTCACTCCGCTCCTGACCTCACAACAGCCTTGGTTCAAACATGGACCAAAGAGCTGAACTCCAGAGGTGAGGTGAGAGTAACTGCCCTTGATATCAAGGCAGCATTTGACCGAGTATGGCAACAAGGAGCCCTGGCAAAATTGAGGTCAATGGGAATCTGGGAAAACCCTCTGCTGGCTGGAGTTATACCCAGCGCTAATGAAGATGGTTGTGGTTGTTGGAGGTCAATCATCTGTGCTCCAGGACATCACTGCAGGAGTTCCTCAGGGTAGTGTCCTAGGCCCAAACATCTTCAGCTACTTCATCAATGACCTTCCTTCAATCATAAGGTCAGAAGTGGGGATGTTCGCTGATGATTGCACAATGTTCACCATTCGTGACTCCTCAGATACTGAAGCAGTCCGTGTAGAAATGCAGCAAGACTTGGACAATATCCAGGCTTGGGCTGATAAGTGCAAGTAACATTCGTGCCACAAAAGTGCGAGGCAATGACCATCTCCAACAGGAGAGAATCTAACCATCTCCCCTTGACATTCAATGGCATTTTCATCACTGAATCCGCCACTATCAACATCCTGGGGGCTTTCATTGACCAGAAACTGAACTGGAGTAGCCATATAAATACTGTGGCTACAAGAGCAGGTCAGAGGCTAGGAATCCTGTGGCGAGTAACTCACCACCTGATTCCCCAAAGCCTGTCTACCATCTACAAGGCACAGTCAGGAGAGTGATGGAATATTCTCCACTTGCCTGGATGGGTGCAGCTCCAACAACACTCAAGCAGCTCGACACCATCTAGGACAAAGCAGCCCACTTGATTGGCACCCCATCTACAAACATTCACTCCCTCTATCGCTGACGCACAGTGGCAGCAGTGTGTACCATCTGCAAGATGTACTGTAGCAATGCACCAAGGCTCCTTTGACAGCACCTTTCAAACCCGCAACCTCTACCAACTAGAAGGACCAGGGCAGCAAATGCATGGGAACACCACCACCTGCAAGTCACACACCATCCTGACTTGGAACTATAACGCCGTTCCTTCACTGTCGCTGGGTCAAAATCCTGGAACTCCCTTCCTAACATCACTGCAGCAGTTCAAGTAGGCAGCTCTCCATCACCTTCTCAAGGGCAATTAGGGATGGGCAATAAATGCTGGCCTGGCCAGCGACGCGCCACATCCCATGAATGAATTTTTTAAAAAAAAAGGTGGGAAGAGACTGGAGCAGGGGAGAAAAGATAGAGTCAAGATAGGAAGAAATAGGTTCAGTGGGGCAGGAACAGGCTGAAACAATGGGTCTGCCGGGACAGTCCTGTTTGTGGATTTTGGGATGGAGGTAGAAGCGGGCTGTCCGGGGTTGCGGGACAATGAGGTTGGAAGCTGTAGAGGGAAGATCTCCAGAGGAGATGAGGTCAGTGACATTCCTGTAGATAGTAGCTTGATGTTCGGTGGTGAGTTCATGGTCCGGGGGAAGTAGGAAGAAGTGTCTGAGAGTTGGCGCTGAGCCTCTGCAAGGTCGAGGTCGGTACGCCAGACAACAGCACACCACCCTTGTCTGCAGGTTTGATGACGATGTCGGGGTTAGACCTGAGAGAATGTAGTGCGGCAGGCTCAGAGGGGGGCAGGTTAGAGTGAGTGAGGGGGTCAGAGAAATTGAGTCAGCCGATGTCTCGCCAACCGTTTTCAATGAAAAGATCAAGAGTGGGTAAGAGGCCAGAGGGAGGGGTCCATGTAGAGAGAGAATGCTGGAGGCGGGTGAATGGGTCTGCTGGTCGGGAGGAGGACTCCTGCTTAAAGAAATGAGCCCGGGGGCGAAGGCGACGGATGAAGAGCTCAACGTCATGCTGAGGACAAAATTCATTGAGGTGAGGGTGTAAGGGGATGAAACTGAATCCTTTGCTGAGTCCAGAACGTTCAGCCTCAGAGGGGAAAGTCAGAGGGTATAGTGAATACACGGCAAGGGGTCAGATCAGAAGGGTTGGGGTCAGAGGGAACTGAAGGGGAAGAAGGATACGGAGGGGCATTAGTCCACATCAGTTGCTGGAGCTTGCGTTTGTTAACACCTGAAAGGAAGAAAAAATGTTTTTTGTTAATGCGTCGGATAAGACGAAGGATGAAATGAAACTGCGGAGTAGAACATCTTTGAGCTAAGGCGAGGTGGTGTTTCTGGAGAGAGAGGTCCAATGTGTACATGTGGCGGCGCATGGCACTGAGTGTGGATCTCAGGATGCGACGAAAAGCAGTCTGAGGAACGTTATATTTCTGGGAGATACCTGTAATCCTGGGTGGATTCAAAACATGAAGGGTGAAACTTCAGTTGGAATCCACGTGGGATAAGTTGGAGCCGAAGACAGTCACTGAGGAAGGAGATGTGGCTGTGAAAACGAGTTTTGGTAGATACTTTATCCAACTGCAGGAAGGAAATAGAAAGCAATGAAGGTGGACAAAGTAAAAGCGACGAATGAAAATCCCGTCGGAGAGAAGAGCAGAACTTCTTCAAGCTAGGTAATCCTGGAAGAGCAGTAGCACTGAATTAAGCACTAAAATACACCTAGGTACCTCTGCTTCTGCACCCCCTTTAGAATTGTGCCCTTTGTTCTATATTGGGTCTCCATGTTCTTCCTACCAAAATGAATCACTTCATATTTCTCTGCATTGAACTTCATCTGCACCTGTCTGTCTATTCCACCAACTTATTCTGCAGTATCCTACTCACTGTTCGCAATACTTCCAAGTTTCGTATGATCTCAACACTGACCCCTGGGGAACTCCACTACAAACCTTTCTCCAGCCCGAAAAACATCCATCAACTACTACTTTGTTTCCTGTCACTCAGCCAATTTCATATCCATGTTGCTACCATCCCTTTTATTCCATGAGCTACAAGTTTGCTCACAAGTCTGTTGTGTGGCACTGTATCAAACGCCTTTTGAAAGTGCCTGTCCACCACATCAACAGCATTGCCCTCATCAACCCTCTGTGTTACCTCCTCAAAAAACTCCAGCAATTTAGGTAAACATGTTTATCCCTTAAGAAATTGATGCTGGCTTTCCTTAATTAACACTCATTTGTCCATATGACCATTGATTTTGTCCCAAATTACTTTTTCTAGAAGTTTTCCCACCACCGCAGTTAAACTGACTGGCCTGTAGTTGCTGGGCTTATCTTTATACCCTTTTTTGAACAAAGGTGTAATGTTTGCAATTCTCCCGTCCTCTGGCACCACCCCCCGGGTCGAAGGAAGACTGAAAAATTACTGCTAGTGCCTTCGCGATTTCCACCCTCACTGAGCACTTTACTTAACAATCTAATTTGAATGAGGTGGTTCAGGTGGCTGATATGTGAAAGAGAACTGGAGCTTGGGTGTAGTCTAGTGAGCTATGATCTTCTAATGCTCAATTTTCATCACTTTTGGCATGCTTGATGCATATGTCAAATCTAAAAATGCTCAAACCTCGCTTTTTCTTGAATACATTCTAATAATCTAATGCAATATGACATCATAACTCCAATGAAAGGAAAAAATGAACTGATACAGAACAGACTAGTTTTAGAGCTAGTTATTTTTTACATTGCATGTGGGATTATAGTGATTGTGTTTTCAAGTTGGGTTACCTGAAGTTTGGGGAGAGCTCTACTAGATATCTATATATTTTTTCTGCATTTGTTGATTTATCAGCACATTGGTTCTTCTCGCAGTTTGTGCTTTGAGAGGTTGTAACGAAGTTTACAGGAGTGTGTTGTTTGTGCTTGCCGTGAGGCCCCAAAAGGAAGAAGTTTGAATGTCTATTCTGGGATCCAAATGGGTAGGATTTAGAATGTGAATCCAACAAAGTGCATGTCTAAGAAAAAAAAAATTACACTCCAACCAAGGAAAAAGTTTCAACGTATTGAATGGGCAATAAATAAAACAAACTCTACCTGCTAAATAGAAGCATTCACTGGGTATTCCTGAAAAAGATGATGTACATGTGGACAGTACTGCTTGCTCCTGAGAAACAGCAGTGCTGGAAGTTCGAAATACAAATAAAAAATGCTGGAAGGATGCAGTCGGCCAATGATAAAGGGAGGCTAATGTTTTGGGAATGAGGGACAAGTGGCATTTCAGGTATATATCCATCATCCTGTTTTTTTTTAGGGTGTCAGCCATTTCTCAGTGGGTCGTGCTCCAGAAAGTTCTGGATGCAAGCGCCACTCCAGGGGCTTGAGCAGAAAATCTAGGCTGACACTCCAGTGCAGGACTGGCGGTGTGCTGCACTGTCAGAGGTGGCATCTTTCGGACGAGATGCTAAAAAATGAGGCCCTGACTGCCCCCTCAGGTGGATGTAAAATATCCTACAGTACTATTTTGAAGAGGAACCAGGGAGTTCTCTGCCGTGTCCTGGCCAATATTTATCCTCACTCAACTTCAGTTTGAAAACAAATGTTTTGGTCATTAGCACATTGCTGTTTGTGGGTCCTTGCTGTGCACAAATTGGCAGCCATGTTCCCTACATTATGACAATGACTGCATTTCAGAAAGAAACTAATTGGCTATAGAGCGCTTTGTGATATCCTGAGGTCATGAAAAGTATGATATAAATGCACGTTCTTTCTTGCAAGTTCTTGCCCATTGACCTGCTGTGCCTTTCCAGCATGCTGTCTCTTTCAACCATGCCGTCTGGCTTGGGATGTAGAAAGAATTACAGAAATATGGAGCTGTGGCCCATCGCAAATTAAATATTTACTACATCGTGGCACTTTGTTTTACCCTGGGTCTGTTTTAAAATGTTTGGCATTCACCATCAAGGTCAGATGTGAGCTTTTTTGTTTAAGCAAATATTTAGCTGCTTTGACAGGGGCAACACAATATGTCAGGAGCTGGGCTTAATGTCGCATGGGTCTGATTTAAACACGTGCCAGTTTAACAGATCATTGCTCTTGTGTTTTGCTTACAAATGTGGCTTAAGAGTATCTTTTGTGAAGTGTGCTGCAAATTTTTTTTTTTTTAAAGTGTGAATCTAACTGGAAAATAGTGACTGGAGTCTGAACACAGGCATGAGTTAACCTCTGTAACCGGTCATGGTGAACTGCCAATCACAATAGCCGCTAGCTGGTGAAGCATTAAATTGGGACCAGCTGCTTCCTCCATATAGAAGGACGTTGAGAGAAATTGGAGGGTCAGTCAGCTTGGCTGCTTGACCACATCTCCCAGCTTCCTGCTCAGATTAGAAATGAAGTTGGTGGATGCAGTGTGTGGTAGTGCAGGGGGAAATTGTAACACTACCATGTGGGGTTTGTAGCCTTCAAATACATAGGCAACATGTACAACTTGCATTTGCATGGCGCCTTTAATGTAGCAAAATGTCCGAGGTGCTTCACGGGAGTGTTATCAAGCAAATTTTGACACCGAGCCACGTAAGGAGATATTCTAACAGGTTTGGTCAAAGAGGGAGTCTTTAAGGAGCGTCCTAAAAGCGGAGAGAAGGTAAGAGGCGGAGAGGTTAAGGGAGGGAATTCCAGAGCTTAGGGTTTTAGGTAGCTGAAGGCATGGCTGCCAGTGCTGGAGCAGTTAAAATTGGGGATGTGCAACAATCCAGAATTGGAGGACTGCAGTGATCTTGGAGAGTTGTAGGGCTCGAGGAGGCAACCGGGATAGTTGGCAGGGGGTGGGGGGGATTGGGGGAAGAGGGTGGGGTTGGAGCTTGGTGTGGTCGAGGCCAACTAGGGGTTTGAAAACGAGGATGAGAATTTTTAAATCGAAGCATTGCTAGACCGGGAACAAATGTGGGTCAGTCAACACAGGGGGTGGGGTAATGGGCGAGTGAGGCTTGGTGTGAGGTAGGATATGGACAAAACAGTTTTCGTTATGCTCTTGTTTACGGAAGGTGGTAGATGGGAGGCAGCCAGTGCCTTGGAATAGTCAACGTAGAACAGAAACGTGGAGGACATGAGTGAAGGCTGTTGTGTATAAATGTATTGGGTGCACTTCTTCTGCAGTAAGTCTCTGAAGTGTTGTGCGGTCTAAAGGGAGCTTTGGCTAATATCTAGTGATCGTTTTGCAACCCTCATAGCCAAACCCAAAGCGTGAAAACATTAGAACATGGGAGCATGTCTTAATAAAATCTTGACTAAGCTGGAAGACTAAATTGATTTGTTTCCCTAGAATGAGAGAGTCCAGACTAAAGTAAGTTGGACACACTGTTGCCAAACTTGTTCTGTTGGGAAACTAGGCGAAGGGCCAAGGTTCATAGTGCAGGACACCACCAAGATTGGAAAGAGTACAATAAGTCAATGAGTAAAAACCTAGTGATGTTAAGTTTCAGATCTAATAGGCTGGAGATTATGGGAAGAAGAGCAACTCAGCGAGGTGAGTTTTCCAACAGTCTTGAAGCAAAGAATGAATTCAAGAAAGAAAGACTTAAATTTATATAGTGCCTTTCACAACGTCAGGATGTTCTAGAGCTCTCCACAGCCACTGAAGTACTTTGGAGCAGTAATCACTGTTGTAATGTAGGGAAGTATGGTAGCAAATGTGTGCACAGAAAGATCCCACAAACATCAAAATAAATCTGCCTTTGTGATTGAGGGATAAATCTTTGGCAGGATACTGAGGGAATTGTCCACCTCTACTACTTGTGCCATGGAGTCTTTTGCATTCGGCTAAAGGGGCAGATGGGGGCCTTGATTTAACGTCTCATCCGAAAGGTGGCACTTTCAACAGTGCAGCACTCCCTGAAGCGCTGCACTGAAGTGTCATCCTGGATAATGTGCTCAAATCCCCAGCGTGGGTCTTAAACTCATGCCGTCTGTCTCAGAATCAAGAGTGCTACCGCTGAGCCAAGGCTGATGCATTGAATTAGAGCAGGAGGTACGCTGTGTCTAAATTACTGTACAACAAAGGTGTAAGGAGAAGGAAGATTATACAGAGCCAGTAGAAGTTATCTTTCCAGTTGTCAAATTTTTGTTTGCTTTAACTGGAGGGAATTAATCCTCCCCCATTAGCAAGAGAAAAAATGGGCAACTGCAACTCGTGGAGGAGTTCAGCACTGGGAGGGAAGTAGAGATGGGGGTAGGAATGATCAGTGGTGCTGAAATGATTCATATTAACTTATTTTTTCTTTTTAGCTCAGGAAAATTGAAAATTAAGGCACCTAAGCCCAGCTGGCGAGTGCAATTATCTAGTTCCATCCTCCAAAAAAAAAAGGAATTGTGTTGCATTAAAAAAAATCTGCTTCAAAATGTCTTAAATTCCCTCTGGCAAGTTGTTGTTGTTTCCTTGTGTACAGTCCCATAGGGGCCTGAGCCATTGTCTGTTACCTTGCCCAGTTGTCCATTCGTCATGACTGAACCTGAAAAGCGAATGCCAGCAGGGCAATAAGGATTTGCACAATAAGCATTCCCTAATTCTATTTTCTATGTGCTGCGGCTTTGGCAATGGCACTGTTAAGCCAGGCGTGCAAATAAACTCTTTTGCCTTTTCAGTCTTGGGCTGGATTCCACAGCTGAGTAGGCTGTGTTCTGCTGCTCTATAGTTGGCCACCAGGGGGTGTGAGAAAGGGTAAATCTCCCAAATAAAGATCTATTTGATGCTGCAAAGTTCATCCCCTTGTTTCAAATCCCTTGTAATAACAACCAGATGCCTTTTGAATGACTCCAGTGCTCGTGTTGCTTCTGACACTTTGGCAGATCACTGAGAGTGATAATTGTTGAAATAAAGAAATTCTTCCCAATATCTCTTATTTGCTTTCCATTCATTTATATGTATCATATGTTTTTCTGGTTGAAGTTTGATTTTGAAGTGGTGGTCTAGATTTATGTGATCTGTGACATCTCCCTTTCTTTCTCTTGCCCTCTCTCTCCTTTTTGTTTTCATTTCATGCTTTCAATGTAGCTCATACTTTATGCCTGTGATTTGAATAGATGCTGCCTCGTACTCTGGCCATAGCCCAGTGACCTGGCCAGCATTGATGACCTTCTGTGGGACAGTTCAGGATACCAGCTTTTGTCCAACACCCTGTGATCTGGCATATGGGTCCTTCGCCTCCTGTACTACCTTCTAATAGGTCTTTATTAATAGTGCTCAAGCACATGAAGCATGGAATGAGACGAAACTCATCAGGCCCGTCCTTCCAGATATCATTTACAGTCTAACCTCTCATGGTCTGTACCACCCATTTCATCTCCTTCAGGGAAAGTTCTGCATTATCCTCCCTGATTCTCAAATTGTCGGGTTGATCTTTATGTTGTTGGTGCGGAGGATACAGATATTTGAACATTCAAGGCCTAACTAGAGAATTATGCAATTTTTACAGACTTGCATATTTTGCCACAAAAATGGATTGAGGAAATTTATTTGGTGTGGAATCTATTTTCCTACGTCCAAAACAATTTATTTTATAAGGTTACTCCTGTGCACGATGACCTACATTGTTTCCTGCTCCAAAACAGCATTGTGGTTTTCACATTCTCATCCTTGTATCCAAAATCTCCATGGCCTCATCAACTCCCCCCAACCATCCCTGAAACCTCCACTAGCCCTACAACCCTCAGAGGACTCTGCACTCCTCCAAATCTGGCCTCTTGCGCATCGCTCACTCCCTTCACCCCACTATTGACAACCATGCCATCAGTCATTTATCCCGAAGCTCTGATCATAATAAGAAATAGGAGTAGGCCATTCAACCACTCGAGCCTGCTCCACCATTCAATAAGATCATGGTTGACTGTGGCCTTAACTCCACTTTCCTGCCTGTCCCCCATAACCCTTGACTCCCTTGTAGATCAAAAATCTGTGTCTCAGCCTTGAATATATTCAATGACCCTGCTTCCACTGCTCTCTCAGGAAGAGAATTCCACAGACTAACGACCCTCTGAGAGAGGAAATTCCTCCTCATCACTGCCTTATTTTGAAACAGTGCCCCTTTGTTGTAGATTTTCCCTAATGAGGGGAAACATCCTCATAGCATCTACCCTCAGAATCTTTTATGTTTTAATAGGAACTGGAATTCCTGCCCTAAACGCCTCTGCCTCTCCTTTTTAAGATGCTTCTTAAAACTTACTTCTTTGACTGAGCATTTGGTCACTTATCTCTTTAGTTAGCATGGTGCCACTCTTTTGATCGATTACGCTCCTGTGAAATTAAAGGTGCTATATAAATGAAGGTTTGTGATACTAAAAAAAAGTCCTGGAAATACTCAGCAGGTCAGGGAGCACCTGTGGACAGAGAAGCAGAGTTAACGTTTCCGGTCGATGACCTTTCATCAGAACTCTAATATTGGAGCGGCTCTGACCCCTGACCGATCGATTGGCGTACAACGCATTCTCTTGCCTCTATCACCATAGCTTTCTGCAGATTCCAGGTGAAGTGTCTGTGCATTCGGAGTCATATGCTATATTGTGTGCAAAACAATTTGCTCACTTAGAGCTATCGTTGCTGAAGAGGTTAATCGTTGGAGGAAGCCCCAGAATAAATCTATTTTGTGTATTGGAAATCCGTGCGGTCTGCTTTAATGGAGTTTGTTCCTGTAACGGTTTGTCTTGCAAGTAATGAAGTAAATTTGCTTATTCCAGCAGCTGTATTGAGCCTGTGGGTGCTTTGCCAATGTAGTTTGTGCGTTGACATGCGGAGGTGATTTAAGTCAAATTGAAATCTGGAAATGAAATGATTTCCCCTGAGGATGCATTTCTATTGATATTAAATTGATTTTTTTTATTTTGCTGGCATGTTTGTGAAGATTTCTCAAAAATAAATAGTCGCAGTTTCAAACTTTTAGAAGTTTGGTTTGATTTTACATGGTGAAACATTGCAACCAGTGTCTAACAAATCCATGAGATTTAAAGATTAAAATATCCAAAGTTTAAATGCATTTTGTTTTTACCTGTGATGCCGGTCTTTTTGCCTTCAGGTTCTTTGGTTAAATTTCAAATCATGTTTTCCTTTCCCACGTTAGTTTTCTCCTCACCTTCCTGAAGCCAGTCGCCTGGACTCTGGGTGTTGTAGCTGGACATTAAATGTTGACAGGCAATTTGACCATAGGAAATGTCACAGCTGAGCTTGTCCAAATTGCTGTGCATTTTCCAGCAAGGGTTTGTTAGATAGATTAGAATCAGGAACCTTGGCTTTTAAAAAAAAAATCCTTCTTGGTTCATGAATGTTGAATCCAATTGTTACATTTCTCATTACCCCATCCCAAACCCAGTGTTTTTTTTTTGAACCTCCCCACATTGTGAGGTCAAGTTATTCTCCTCCTCTATGAATGCAGACAGGTAGAGTCTGGACAACACTCCCTCATAATCAGAGCAAACCTGAGTCACAGCGGTAGGACAGAAATCCGAAAGCACTGCATGTAGAGTCATTAGCAGTCGGCATAGTGTTCTGTTGGGTATTAGCAGCAAAAACCTGAGTTTCATTCAAGGGATGGTTAGATGACACGATGGGACTGTAAATGCATGATTTATATTCCCTTGTAGTAAGTCATGGAGGAGGTATCGGTGGCGGTTGCTGAGATGAACATCAAACCATCCAGCTCTCCACAGCATGAAGCTTGGGGATTCTCGAACGCGGGGACACAGTCTCAGGGGCCGATCATTCAGGACTGAGGGGAGGAGAAATTACTACACTCAAAGGGTTGTGAATCTTTGGAAGTCTCTACCCCAGAGGGTTGTAGATGCTCCATCATTGAATATATTTAAGGCTGAGATAGATTTTAGGTCTCGCAGAGAATCAAGGGGTATGGGGAGTGGGCAGGAAAGTGTTGAAGCACAAGATCAGCCATGGCCATATTGAATGGTGGAGCAGACTCGATGGGCCAAATGGTCTATTCCTGCTCCTATTTCTTGTGTATTAACTACCGGGGCACATATAAATGAGCCACATTCAACTCGGTCCTGGCAGACAGCATTCGCTTGCTGGAGGGCAGGAGGAGCCTGATTTTGGGTCGCTGGAAGCTGCTGCCAGGAACGTGAGCAAATGGTTCTGGTAATTTGAACTGTGGCGGGTAGCCAGAAGAACATCTGTGGTTACAGGAGGGGATGCAAGCCTAGATCAGGGCGTCCTGGGTGGGAACTCGGGCTGCTCCTGGACCACAAGGAATTGAACACAAACAAGTGTGAACGTTTCCCATGCTTCCTCTGGCTCTGGCTCCTCGCTGACAGGTTGGCCTGGAGGGGAGTGGCCTTTCTTTGCAGGCCTTGGGTTAAAATAGCATTCAGGCCTTGATGAAATTATTGAAGCCCAATCTGCATATTTAATGAAGAACCTTCCTCCTGCCCAGCAAGAGTATCTCTTTTTTTTTCCTCCCACTTGCTCACGCTCGCTCACGCACGCAGGCATGTGCTCACTCACTAAAAAGAACAGGTTGAAATTGCGACCTATAGGTAGGCAGCAGGGGGTTAGTTGCTGCAGACGTTTTAACTCAGGGTTAAAATCCATCCGTTGCTCTCCATTCTGAATGGTAGAGAAACGATGGGCCGAATGTCCTCCCTCTGCTGTGTTTGCTGCCTCGGGATAAAAGATCCGGTGAATGTATTTTGAAGAAGAGCAGGGACGTTCTCCCCAGTGTCCAGGACAATGTGTAACCCTCAACCAACATCATTGAAAGCTGGAACCTTGCTGTGTGCAAATTGGCTGCCACGTTTCCTACATTACAACAGTAACTATATATCTTTAACGAGGTAAAGAAAATTAAGAATACTTCTTCGGCTGTAAATACCTTGAGATATCCTGAGGTTGTGAAAGGTGCTATAGAAATGCAAGTCTTTTCGTGCTTGTACTTAAATTTGGGAGCTAATGCATCTGAGCCTCTACTACTGTTGCTGTGACAGAATTACAAGTAACCCATTCTGTCAGGGTTTATTCAGGCTGCAAAAATGCCATTGCTGTACGAATTACAGTACTTAGATGCAACTTTTGCATCCTGCTGAGAAAGGGGTTTTGTAATTTATAGGGCAGATATCATAGAAGCCTTTGCCTTTCTAAGTGTTGGAAGTTGAAACTATACTGACCAGCCAGGCAACATGTCATCAACAGGTTTCTAAACACCGAGGTTCAATCTTCAGTTTTCTACTGTGCAGAAGATGTCTGATATACACCAGTAATTTGGGACACCTGGTAGAAGGCGTCCTTTTGAAATAGATGGCTTTTTTTGCTTCATCATTTCCGCACTAACCACTTGTTGTGGTGTCAGTACGGTTTCTGACAATTGTTGTTTCACTGTTGGAGGCTTGTCTGCACGAACGCAAGTACTGAGTAGTTGTCATGATCCAATCGTTGAAACAGATGGCCACTTTTTTTTTTGTTGAACATGTGAGTTGCAGACAGATGCTAAAAGTGACAGGATTGATTTTATGTGATTGCAAGTGAGGCTCCACCACTTTAAAAACTGCTGCAGCAAATGTCACTGAATTTAATTTTTTGGTACCTCCCATGGAGACCATTTGAAGACTGTGAATTTAATGGCTTGTTTTTATAAAGATTCTTTTATTTAAAAAAAGAACCTTGAATCTCTGCCTTTCACTTCCGTCCCTTCTCCCTCTTCTATCTTTGATCAAAGGGGTTATTAATCAATCTGGTTTGGTCCATGATGCTTTATCCAGGAAGTAAAAGAAAGGAAGAGCTTGCATTTATATAAAGCCTTTTGCAACCCCAATGTGTGCCAAAATGCTTTATAGCAAATGATGTACTTTGGAAGTGTAGTCACTGTTGCAATGTAAGGAAATGTGGCAGCTAATTTGCACACAGCAAAGTCCCACAAAGTGTAATAGAACCATAGAACAATCGAAAAATTACAGCACAGAAGGAGGCCATTCAGCCCGTCGTGTCTGTGCGGCCGAAAAAACTAGCCGCCCAATCTAACCCCACCTCCAGCACCTGGTCCGTAGCCTTGCCGGTTACAGCACTTCAGGTGCATGTCAAAGTACCTTTTAAAAGAATTGAGGGTTTCTGCCTCCACCACCATCCCTGGCAGTGAATTTCAGACACCCACCGCCCTCTGGGTGAAAAAGTTTTCCTCATGTCCCTTCTAATCCTTCTACCAATCACCTTAAATCTGTGCCCCCTGGTAACTGATCTCTCTGCTAGGGGAAACAGGTGCTTCCTGTCTACTCTATCTAGGCCCCTCATAATTTTGTATACCTCAGTTAAGTCACCCCCTCAGCCTCCTCTGTTCTCGGGAAAACAACCTTAGCCGATTCAATCCTGCCTCATAGCTGCAACTTTCAAGCCCTGGCAACATTCTTGTAAATCTCCTCTGCACTGTCTCCAGAGCCACTATGTCCTTTCTGTAATGTGGCGACCAGAACTGTACGCAATACTCCAACTGTGGCCGAACCAGTGTTTTATACAGTTGCAGCATTGCATCCCTGTGTTCATTTTTCAAGTAATCGGTTTTGTGATGTCGGCTGAGGGATAAATATTGGCCAGGGTTCCTGGGAGAACATCCCTGCTTTTTTTTTCCAACTAGTGTCATGGAATTCTTTACCTCCTCCAGACAGGGCAGACGGGGCCTCATATTAATGTCTCATCTGAAAATTGGCACCTTTGCCAGTGTTGCAGTCCCTCAGTGTTGCACTGCAGTGTCAGCCTAGATTAAGTGCCAGTATCAAAAGGCACAATATTACAGCAATTTTTTCCCCTCCCTCGCCCCTGTTGTTGTGAAAACACTGACTATTGCTGAGGTACAGTTCTATTGGATCTGATCATTTACCAGTATTTGCCCCACTGGCCATTCTTTATCAAAAGCAAAATACTGCAGATGCTGGAAATTTGAAATAAGAACAAAGTGCTGAAAATACTCAGCAAGTCTGGCAGCATCTGTGGAAAGAGCGTTACATTTCAGGTCAATTACCCTTCTTCAGAACTGAGATAAGTTAGAAGTGTAATAGGTTTCAAGGTGGAAAATAAATAAAAGGGAAGGTCTGTGATAGGACGGAAGACAGGAGACATTAAATGACAAAATTGCTGGTGGGGCGGAGCCAAAGGGAGTGGTAATGGGACAAGTAAAGAGACAAAAGATGTGCCCAGAAGAGAGTGGCAGAATAATGAACAGCTGTTGTCTGAAAGCAAAAACCAGAGAGAAAAAGAGAAAAACAAGATTAAGGCTGAAACATGCAAAGAAAAGGAATCAAAATGGGGGCAGAGATTACGTTCTGAGATTGTTGAACTCCCTGTTGATCCCGGAAAGCTGTAAAGTGCCTAATCGAAATGTGAAATGTTGTTCCTCAAGCTTGCATTGAGCCTCATTGGAACACTTCAGTAGGCCGAGGACAGAGAGATATGAGAGCAAGGTGGAGAATTAAAATGGCAGGCTAACCAGCAGCTTGAGGACTGAGCTATCACAGATCTTCCCTTTTTAATCTTCTTCCACCCTCCCCCATTTGACCGACTTAAAACCTATTACATTTCTAACTTGTCCCAGTTGTGATGAAAGGTCACTGACCTGAAACGTTAACTTTTTTTCTCTCTGCACAGATGCTGCCAGACTTGCTGAGTATTTCCAACATTTTCTGTTTTTGTTGGTCATTCTAAATGTTAGCATTGGAATGCCTTTCCATTACAGACAAACCTAATCGTGTGTTCTCTTGATGGTCTTGTGCACGTTCCACAGTACATCCTTGGCTACCAATTGGGAGTGGAATCCCAGGTACCCTGGCCCAGGTGTCCTGAGATCAATTGTTGCATCCCTCAAACAACTGACCACAACTAGGATCATCACGTAAATCATCACAGACCGAATGTGGAACCAGTGTGATATCCTAACATGAATCAAGTCCTGTTCACCTGTCACCCCTGTGCTTGCTGACCTACACTGGCCCAATTATGCCTTGATGGGGGGTGGTGGCATAGTCATTATGTTACTGGTCTAGTAATCCAGAGGCCTGGCTAATGCTCCTGAGTTCCAATTCCACCTCGGTAGCTAAATAGCAGAAACATCATGTGATAGACAGAGCAAAGCAATCCCACAATCAGTGGATCAGATCAAAGCTCTGCAGTTTTGCCACATTCAGTCGTGAATGATGGTGGACAATTAAACATCTGACTGGAGGAGGAAGTTCCAAAAACATCCCTTCCTCGATGATGGAGAGCCCAACACCTCCGAGCAAAAGACAAGACTGAAGTGTTTGCAACCATCTTCAGCCAGAAGTACCGAGTGGATGATCCATCTCGGCCTCCATCTGAGGTCCCCAGCGTCACAGATGCCAGTCTTTAGCCAATTCGATTCACTCCGCGTGATATCAAGAAATGGCTGAAGGCACTGGATACTGCAAAGGCTATGGGCCCTGACAACATTCTGGCAATAGTACTGAAGACCTGTGCTCCAGAACTGGCCACGCCCCTAGCCAAGCTGTTCCAGTACAGCTTCAATGCTGGCATCAATTGACTGTGTGGTAAATTACCCAGGTATATCCTATCCACAAACAGCAGGACAAATCAAATCTGGCTTTTACTGCCCAATCAGTCTACTCTCAAACATCAGCAAAGTGATGCAAAGTGTCATGGATAGTGCCATCATGCAGCACTTACTCAGCAATAACCTGCTCACCAGTGCTCTGTTTAGATTCTGCCAGGGGCACTCAGCTCCAGACCACATTACAACCTTGGTCCAAACATGGACAAAAGAGCTAAATTCCAGAGGTGAGGTGAAATGACTGCCCTTGATGTCAAGGCAGCATTTGACTGAGTGTGGCTCCAAGGAGCCCTAGCAAAATTGAAGTCAATGGGAATCGGGGACAAACTCCCCACTGGTTGAAGTCATACAGAGCACAAAGGAAGATGGTTGTGGTTGTTGGAGACCAATCAATTTAGTCATAAGAACATAAGAAATAGAACAAAGAACAAAGAAAATTACAGCACAGGAACAGGCCCTTCGGCCCTCCAAGCCGACGCCGATCCAAATCCTCTATCTAAACCTGTCGCCTATTTTCTAAGGGTCTGTATCTCTTTACTTCCTGCCCATTCATGTATCTGTCTAGATACATCTTAAAATAGGAGCAGGAGTAGGCCATTCATCCCCTCAAGCCTGCCCCGCCATTCAATAAGATCATGGCTGATCTGAACCAGGCCTCAGCTCCTCTTTTGGGCCTGGTCCGCATAACCCTCGATTCCCCGAGATTTCAAAAATCTGTCTACCTCCTCAAATGCATTTAGTGACCGAGCCTCCACAACTCTGAGGCAGAGAATTCCAGAGATTCACCATCCTCTGAGAGAAGAAATTCCTTTGCATCTCAGTTTTAAATTTGTGACCCCTTATTTTGTAACTATGTCCCCTAGTTTGAGTTTCCCCCACCAGTGGGAACATATTCTCAACATCTACCCTGTCAAGCCCCTTTAGAATTTTTAAAGTTTCAATAAGATCACCTCTCATTCTTCTAAACTCCAATGAATAAAGGCCTAACCTGTTTCGCATTCTTGATAAGACAACGCCTTCATCCCAGGAATCAGCCTGGTGAACCTTTTTTGAACTGCCTCCAATGCTAGTATATCCTTCTTTAAATATGGGGACCAAAACTGTACGCAGTACTGCAGGTGGATTTCACCAACACACTGTACAGTTGTAACAAGACTTCCCTATTTTTAAACTCTAACCCTCTAGCAATAAAAGCCAAAATTCCATTTGCCTTCCTAATTACTTGCTGCACCTGCATGCTAACTTTTTGTGTTTCATGTACAAGAATATTCAGATCCCTCTGTACTGCAGTATTTTGTAGTCTTTCTCCGTCTAAATAATCTGCCTTTTTATTCTTCCCACCAACTTGGATGACCTCACACTTTCCCACATTGAACACCATCTGCCAAATTTTTGCCCACTCACTTAACCTATCTATATCCCTTTGCAGATTCTTTGTGTCCTCATCACAACATGCCCTTCCCACCTATTTTTGTATCGTCAGCAAATTTGGATACACTACACTCTGTCCCTTCCTCCAAGTCATTAATATAGTTAGTAAATAGTTGAGGCCCTAGTACCGATCCTTGTGGCACCCCACTAGTTACGGCTTTCCAACCTGAAAAAGACCCATTGAGCTCTAATCTCTGCCTTCTGTTTGTTAGCCAATCCTCAATCCATGCCAACACATTACCCCCAATACCCTGAACTCTTATTTTGTGCAATAACCTTTTATGTGGCACCTTAACGAAAGCCTTCTGAAAATCCAAATACACTACATCTACTGGTTCCCCTTTATCCACTCTGTTTGTTATATCCTCAAAGAACTCTAACAAATTTGTCAAACATGATTTCCCTTTCATAAAACCATGTTGACTGTGTTTGATTGCATTATGTTTTTCTAAATGTCCTGCTATTTCTTCTTTACTAATGAACTCTAGCATTTTCCCAATGACGGGAGATAAGCTGACATAGTCTATAGTTTCCTGCTTTCTGTCTCCCTCCTTTCTTGAATAGGGGTGTCACATTAGCAGTTTTCCAATCCGCTGGTACCCTACCAGAATCCAGTGAGTTTTGGTATATTATGACCAATGCCTCCACTATCTCTGCAGCCACTTCTTTTAAAACCCTTGGACACAGGCCATCAGGTCCTGGCAACTTGCCTCCTTTAGTCCCATCAGTTTGTCCAGCACCTTTTCCCTCGTGATAGAGATTGTTACCAGTTCCTCCCTCCCATTTACACCCTGCTCATCTATTATTGTTGTCCCAGGACATTTTTGCAGGAGTTCTTCAGGATAGTGTCCTAGGCCCAAACATCTTCAGCTGCTTCATCAATGACCTTCCTTCAATCACGAAGTCAGAAGTGGGGATGTTCGCTGATGATTGCACAATGTCCGGCACCATTCACTTGTCAAGTTTATTTCATGTAGAACTCCCTATAGCCAGCAAGGTGAGCACTTCACATTATTCAGGGCCGGTTTGAAATCCAGGATCTGTGGAAGGACACTTAAGTAATAGTGGCATTTATCTTCCTGTGTACTGTTCAAGTAGCATTAGGATTTTACAAGGCTTGTCTGTAAGTTAGGCTTTAAAGCAGCTTTCTGTTTTCTGTTAAGTGTAGTAATTCATGTTGAAGGTTATGATCTTGAATGTAATCTTTGTGCTTGGAGTAGAATTTTGCAGTGTCTTTTGATGCTCATGTAGATTAAAACCCATCTAATCTAAGTGAATAGCATTTTTTTTTGGGGGCAATTGGTGATGGCGTCGAGTTCAGACTTTAAATTGCTACAGGTTAATTTTCCAAGTCAGTGTGCTCTTTTTAAGTATGCCTGATTTCAGGTTCTCCAAGATTCATCTGGATTTATATTTACAGCCTTTTGAAGAAATTCTCATGAAATCTACCAGTTGATGCTTTAACAGCAGTCCTGTACTGTTGGCGACTCTGCCTTCAACTGCTTAGGTTATAGCTCTTGAATTCCTTCCCAAAACCTCGCTGCCTCTCTATCTTCCTTTTAAGGCACTGCTTAAAACCTACTTCTTTACGAAGCGTTTGGTCACATGTCCTAATATCTCCTTTGGCTAGGTGTCAGATTATGTTCCTGTGAAGGGCCTTGGGACATTATATAAATGCAAGTTGTAAACAAGAGCTTGCATATGCACGGTTGTTTCAAAGTTGCAGTTTGAGACTTCTTTTTGTTGGACCTTTCTCCAATGGCTTGGTTAAGATCTGTGGAAATCAGTGAAACCCCGCTCTCGTGGCTGTAAAGGTGCTGGGCTGGCCCTGGGGACGGGCTTTGGTCATTACCTACTTGGGGGGAGGGACATGGTAGTTAGATCATAGAACATAGAAAAAATACAGCACAGAAGGAGGCCATTTAGCCCATCATGTCCGCGCTGGCCACATAAGCTATCCACCCAAACTAATCCCACCTTCCAGCATCTGGTCCATAGCCCCGCAGGTTACAGCACCTGAGATGCAGGTCCAGGTACCTTTTTAAAAGAATTGAGGGTCTCTGCCTCCACCACCAATCCTGACAGTGAATTCCAGGCACCCACCACCCTCTGGGTGAAATAGTTTCTCCTCACGTCCCCTCTAATCCTTCTATCAATCACCTTAAATCTGTGTCCCCTGGTAACCGACTTCCCTGCCAGGGGAAACCAACCGAACCTTCCTGTCTACTCCATCTGGGCCCCTCATAATTTTGAACACCTCAATTAAGTCATCCCTCCGCCTCCCCTGTTTGAAGGAAAACAACCCCAGCCTATCCAACCTTTCCTCATAGCTGTAATCCTCAAGCCCTAGCAACATTCTTGTAAACCTCTATTGCACTCTCTCCAGAGCAATTATGTCCTTTCTGTAATGTGGTGACCAGAACTGCACACGGTACTCCAGCTGCGGCCTAACCAACACTCTGTACAGCTCCAGTATCACATCCCTGCTTCTGTACTCTATACTTCGGCCAATAAAGGAAAGCAATCCATATGCCTTCACCAGTCTATCTACCTGTCCTGCCGCCTTCAGGGATCAGTGGACTTGCACTCCAAGGTGTCTCCTCTTCTACCCCTCTCAATATCCTCCCGTTTATTGTATATTTCCTTGCTTTATTTGCCCTCCCCAAATGCATCACCTCACACTTCTCGGAATTGAATTCCATTTGCCACTTTTCCGCCCACTCAACCAAACCATTGATATCATTCTGGAGTCCACGACTCTCCTCCTCACTATTAACTACATGGCCAGTTTTTGTCATCAGCAAATTTCCCAATCATGCCTCCCACATTTAAGTCCAAATCATTCATATATACCACAAACAACAAGGGACCCAACACTGAGCCCTGTGGAACACCATTGGAAACCGCTATCCATTCACAAAAACATCCGTCAGCTACTACCCTTTGATTCCTGTGATTAATTGTAGAAGGGTTGGTGATTCTAAGAGAAGGCGGTACTGTCTTACTCACGTCACAGCACTATCACTACAATTTGACTGGGACTGTTGGCAGTGTTGTAAGGAGGTTGTGAAATTCATTCAAAATATAATACAGGTCTGTTCCGAGAAGTGCTTGGATATATTTACAGTACCAGTATTATAATTTACAGTTTACAAAAAATGTTGGGGAAGTGAAATTCCTCTTATTACTGTTACAGAAAAAGTAAAATGTGTTGGGAGTTTTACTTTCTGACTCTTCAGTAATTTTATTCCAACTTTTCCGGTTGTACACCGGTTCAAGTGGTGACCTTGGCTATGGTTGTGGTGCAAATGCAAATGAATTTTGAAATAGCTTCCTGGTGGGTTTTCTTGTGTTGTAGATTCTGTGCACTCCATCGTCTCCTGGTTTATACTTCTGTATCGAAGTGCAGCCAAAACCATGTCATGTTAAACGTTAAAGTGGGAGAACAACTGCAGCTGTAGAGCTGGAGATCTGCTCTCGAGCCTTTGCTCTTCACCCCACCAGCCCCTGCTCTTGGGAAATCACAGGCACAAGCTTGTACCTTATTGCTGCTGCGTGGTATGTCAGTTGGAGCTGACATATGCCAACCCACTGTGTAAAGTGTTATGCCACTCATTTAAATGACCTTTGGTGTTATGGATCTTGCAGCAGCTTCTGAGGGAGTGCTGCCCTATCAGATGTTGCTTCTCAGATGAGACGCTAAACTTAGGCCCCATCTGCTTCCTCGGGTGGTTGTAAAAGAAGCCATGCCACTATTGAAGTCGAGCAGGGACGTTCTCCTTTGTGTCTTAACCAGTATTTATCCCTCAACCAACATAGTTAAAAGAAAAACAGATTACCTCTTTGATATCTCATTGTGGGATCTTGCTTTGTGCAAATTGGCTGCCACATTTCCTGCATTACAGCAGAGACTACAGTTCAAAAGTACTTCATGAATTGTGAAGTACTTGAGGATGTTCTGAGGTTATGATAGATGTTTCCGAAATGCAGATCCTTTTTTTTCCTGTAGAAATGGAGGCAATGCAATTTTAGTTGTATTTTTTAAACAGAAAAACACTTCATTGAAGCTGCTGTTGTCAAAACTTAACGGTATTGTCTGTGGTACCTGTGCTATAGTGACATGCGAGTGATCAGCTTGGTCCATTTAATTGGGATAGCTGCCAGTATCTGGGAGTCTTCCATCTCCAAGAATTTTTTTTTTGGACTGTATGTGTAGGTTTCAGTAATTCTTCACATCTCTACTATTTTTTGAACCGTTGTGAAACTGTCACTTGGGATTGTGAGCACCATTTCTAGCACCTCAACTTTGAGAAAACTATCACACAACAGAAGTGAGGGGAATGGTGGTTTAGAGGGAAATAGACCACTTGGCATAACCCACTTGGCTGCTGGATGTGCCACTTTTAAAGTGTAACCTGTTTCTTGTTTTCAAAACCATTTAATCCAAAAATACATATTGAGAGTTTTTGGACTGTATTCCTGCAATCATCGCTCTATCTGTTTTTGTAGGGCAGCATGAATACAGCAGGTTGCTATGCTGGAGTTGTAAGCCCAGAGCTCATTGGCCCTTGATGTGCAGTGAATGAGTTCTATCGCCCTCATTCTTCGGCAGGCTGCATTTAGACACAAAAATAAATGCCAGCATTATCTTGGGCTAGAAGCATCGAAGGAGGCCCTTCAGTCCATCGTGTCTGTACTGTAAATTGCATCACACTCAGGTGTAAGTTCCATAGAGTTACATAGAATATACATCACAGAAACAGGCCATTCAGCCCACCAGTCCATGCCAGCATTTATATTCCACTCGAGCCTATTCAGCACATTGCAGACCAAAACTCCTAAACTTGTAATGGAAATAGTCGATGGAAAAAAAATGATTCAAGTCTATTTGTGCAGTCTAAAAGATTTTCTTGGGAGACTCCAAACTCTAACTGCTTGTTCCAGTTATATAGATCAATTATATATCTAGTGTCCACAACCATACAAATCCTTCTAAATCTCACTGGTTCCGAAGGCCGATTTGTAACTGGGTGAAACCTTTTTGACTTCAATTCAGGCTTATGTGTATTTTTGGGTATGTGGTTTTGACAAGAGTGCACGACTTTACAGTGTCAGTTTGTAAAGCTATACTTTTTTTTTATTCATTCATGAGATGTGGACGTCACTGGCAAGGCCAGCATTTGTTGCCCGTTCCTAATTGCCCTTGAGAAGGCGGAGGCCTTCTTGAACCTCTACAGTCCATGTGCTGTAGGTGCACCATTGGGAAGGAGTTCCAGGTTATTGACTCAGCGACAATAAAGGAATGGTGATATAGTTGCAAGTCAGGATGGTGTGTGGCTTGGAGGGGAGCTTGCAGGAAGTGATGTTCCCATGTGTCTGCTGCTTTGTTCTTCTTGGTGTTAGAGGTTGCGGGCTTGGAAGGGGCTATCGAAGGAGCCTTGCAGAGTTGCTGCAATGCATTGTGTAGATGGTACACACTGCTGCCATTGTGCGTCGGTGGTGGAGGGAGTGAATGTTTAAGCTAGTGGATGGGGTGCCAATCAAGCGGGCCTCTTTGTCCTGGATGGTGTTGAGCTTCTTGAGTATTGTTGGAGCTGCATTCGTCCAGGCAAGTGGAGAGTATTCCATCACACTCCTGACTTGTGCCTTGTAGATGGTGGACAGATTTGGGGAGTCTGGAGCTGTTACTCGCTGCAGAATTTCCAGTTTCTGATCTCTTATTTATGAGGCTGGTCCAGTTAAGTTTCTGGTCAATGATAACCCCCGAGATGTTGGTGGGGGATTCAGTGATGATGATGCTTTTGAACATTAAGGGGAGATGATTAGATTCTCTCTGGTTAAAGACGGTCATTTCCTGGCACTTGTGTGGTCTGAATGTTATTTGCCACTTATCAGCCCATGCCTGAATGATGGGTCTTGCTGCATGCGGGTACAAGCTGCTGCATGCGGGTACGAGCTGCTTCAGGCTGAGGCCGGGTGGTCCATCCTTTTTTTCTACTCTTCAACGTTTTTATAGTGGCTTGATACAACTGAGTGACTTGCTAGCCCATTTCAAAGGGTAGTTAAAAATCAACCACAATGTGTGCATCTGGAGTCAGATGTAGGCCAGACCCTAAAGGACATCAGTAAACCGGATGGGTTTTATGAAATCCAGTTGTTTCATGGTCACCACTACTGAGACTAGCCTTTTATTCTAGATTTATTAATTAATCGAATTTAAACTCTATTCCTGCCATGGTGGGATTTGAACTCATACCTCTGGAGGGTTAGTCTGGGCTTCAGGATCACTAACATTAACACTGTGCTACTGTTTCCTTAATGATATGCTAATAATGTTGGTATACTTCAAGATCTAGGAATTTTTTTTTGCATTGTGCACTGGGGAGTGGGAGATAGTAATGCTGAGCAGAGGTGTGTATTGGATTATCCAAACTTTTTCTGAGGTGATACTGAATTGGATCAGGATAGTTTTTTTAAAAATTCATTACAGGATGTGGACATTACTGGCCAGGCCAGCATTTATTACCCATCCTTAATTATCATTGAGAAGGTGGTGGTGAACTGTCATCTTGAATAAGACCATAAGAAATGGGAGCAAGAGTAGGCCATTCGGCCCTTTGAGCCTGCTCTGCATTCAATAAGATCACGGCAGATCTGATTGTAGCCTTAACTCTACTTTTCTGCCTTCCCCCCCCTTAACCCTCGACTCCCTTGTGGATCAAAAATCTGTTCAACTCAGCCTTGAATACATTCAGTAACCCAGCCTCCTCTCTGGGGAAGAGAATTCAAAAGATTAACGACCCTCAGAGAAGAAATTCCTCCTCATCACTGTCTTAAATGGGAGACCCTTATTTTTAAACTGTGGCCCCTAGTTCTAGATTTTCCAATGAGGGGAAACATCCTCTCAGCATCTACCCTGTGAAGCCCCCTCAGAATCTGATGTGTTTCAATCAGATCACTTCTCATTCTTCTAAACTTCAATGAGTATAGCGGGGCGAGGCGGTGGCGTAGTGGTATTGTCACTGGGCTAGTAAACTGGAGACCCAGGGTATTGCTCTGGGGGCATGGGTTCGAATCCCACCACAGCAGAAGGTGGAATTTGAATTCAATTAATAAAAAATCTGGAATTAGAAAGCAAGTCTAATGATGGCCATGAAACCATTGTCGGTTGTTGTAAAAACCCATCTGGTTCACTAATGTCCTTTAGGGAAGCAAGTCTGCTGTCCTTACATGTGACTCCAGACCCACAGCAATGTGGTTGACTCTTACATGCGCTCTGAAATGGCCTAGCAAGCCACTCAGTTGTATCTAACCACTATGAAGTCAATAAAAAGGAATGAAATTGGATGGACCACCCGGCAACGATCTAGGCACCAGAGATGACTACGGCAAACCCAGCCCTGTCGACCCTGCTAAGTCCTCCTTACTAACATCTGTGGGTTTGTGTCAAAGTTGGGAGAGCTGTCCAACAGACTAGTCAAGCAACAGCCTGACATAGTCATACTCACGGAATCATACCCTACAGACAATGTCCCAGACACTGTCATCACTATCCCCGGGTATGTCCTGTCCCACCGGCAGGACAGACCCAGCAGAGATGGCGGCACAGTGGTATACAGTGGGAAGGGAGTTGCCCTGGGAGTCCTCAACATCGACTCCGGACCCCATGAAGTCTCATGGCATCTGGTCAAACATGGGCAAGGAAACCTCCAGCCCCCAGCTGATGAGTCAGTACTCCTCCATGTTGAACACCACTTGGAGGAAGCACTGAGGGTGGTAAGGGCACCGAATGTACTCTGGGTGGGGGACTTCAATGTCCATCACAGAGAGTGGCTCAGCTGCACCACTACTGACCGTGCTGGCCGAGTCCTAATGGACATAGCTGCTAGACTAGGTCTGCGGTAGCTGGTGAGGGAACCAACAAGAGGGCAAACATACTTGACCTCGTCCTCACCAATCTGCCTGCTGCAGATGCATCTGTCCGTGACAGTATTGGTAGGAGTGACCACCGCACAGTCCTTGTGGAGACGAAGTCTCGTCTTCACATTGAGGATACCCTCCATCGTATTGTGTGGCACTGTCACCGTGCTAAATGGAATTGATTTCGAACAGATCTAGCAATGCAAAACTGGGCATTCATGAGGCGCTGTGGGCCATCAGCAGCAGCAGAATTGTATTCAACCACAATCTGTGACCTCATGGCCGGGCATGTCCCCCACTCTACCATTACCATCAAACCAGGAGACCAACCCTGGTTCAATGAAGAGTGCAGGAGGGCATGCCATGAGCAGCATCAGGCATACCTCAAAATGAGATGTCAACCTGGTGATATTACAACACAGGACTATCTGCATGCCATACTGGGTAAGCAGCATGCAATAGACAGAGCTAAGTGATCCCATAACCAATGGATCAGATCTACGTTCTGTAGTCCTGTCACATCCAGTCGTGAATGGTGGTGGACAATTAAACAACTAACTGGAGGAGGTGGCTCCACAAATATCCTCATCCTAAATGATGGGGGAGCCCAGCACATCAGTGCGAAAGATAAGGCTGAAGCATTTGCAACAATCTTCAGCCAGAAGTGCCGCGTTGATGATCCATCTCGGCCTCCTCCTGAAGTCCCCAGCATCACAGATGCCAGACTTCAGCCAATTTGATTCACTCCGCGTGATATCAAGAAACGCCTGAAGGCACTGGATACTGCAAAGGCTATGGGCTCTGGCAATATTCTGGCAATAGTACTGAAGACCTGTGCTCCAGAACCTGCCGCGCCCCTAGCCATGCTGTTCCAGTACAGCTACAACACTGGCATCTATCCAGCAATGTGGAAAATTGCCCAGGTATGTCCTGTACACAAAAAGCAGGACAAATCCAACCCGGCCAATTACCACCCCATCAGTCTACTCTCAATCATCAGTAAAGTGATGGAAGGTGTCATCAACAGTGCCATCAAGCGGCAATTGCTTAGCAATAATCCGGTCAGTGACGCTCAGTTTGGGTTCCGCCAGGGCCACTCAGCTCGTGACCTCATTACAGCCTTGCTTCAAACATGGACAAAAGAGCTGAAATCGAGGTGAGGTATGTGACTGCCCTTGACATCAAGGCAGCATTTGACCGGATATGGCATCAAGGAGCCCTAGCAAAACTGAGGTCAATGGGAATCGGGGAAAACTCTCTGCTGTTTGGAGTCATACCTAGCGCAAAGGAAGGTGCTTGTCGCTGTTGAAGGTCAATCATCTGAGCTCCAGGACATCACTGCAGGAGTTCCTCAGGGTAGTGTCCGAGGCCCAACCATCTTCAGCTGCTTCATCAATGACCTTCCTTCAATCATAAGGTCAGAAGTAGGGATGTTCGCTCACGATTGCATAATGTTCACCATTTGCGACTCCTCAGATACTGAAGCAGTCTGTGTAGAAATGCAGCAAGACCTGGACAATATCGTGGCCTGGGTTGATAAGTGGCAAGTAACATTTGCGCCACACAAGTGCCAGGCAATGACCATCTCCAACAAAAGAGAATCTATCCATCTCCCCTTGACATTCAATGGCATTATCATCACTGAATCCCCCACTATCAACATCCTAGGGGCTACCATTGACTAGAAACTGAACTGGAGTAGCCATATAAGTACTGTGGCTACAAGAGCAGGTCACAGGCTAGGAATCCTGTGGTGAGTAACTCATCTCCTGACTCCCCAAAGCCTGTCCACCATCTACAAGGCACAAGTCAGGAGTGTGATGGAATACTCTCCACTTGCCTGGATGGGTGCAGCTCCAACAACACTCAAGAAGGTCAGCACCATCCAGGACAAAGCAACCTGCTTGATTGGCACCCCATCTACAAACATTCACTTCCTCCACCACCGACGCAAAGTGGCAGTAGGTTGTACCAACTGCAAGATGCACTGCAGCAACGCACCAAAGCTCCTTCGACAGCACTTTCCAAACCCGCGACCTCTACCAACTAGAAGGACATGGGCAGCAAATGCATGGGAACACCACCACCTGCAAGTTCCTCTCCAAGTCGCACACCATCCTGACTTGGAACTATATCGCCGTTCCTTCACTGTCGCTGGGTCAAGATCCTGGAACTCCCTTCCTAACAGCACTGTGGGAGTACCTACCTCACATGGACTGCAGCAGTTCAAGAAGGCAGCTCACCACCACCTTCTCAAGGGCAATTAGGGATGAGCAATACATGGTGGCCTAGCCACTGGCGCCCATATCCCATGAGTGAATAAAAAAAAAAGCCTAGTGTACTTTCTCTGAACTGCTTCTAATTCAAGTATATCCTTCAAGTAAGGAGACCAGAACTGTACACAGTACTCTAGGTGCGCTCTCACCAATGCCCTGTACAGTTGTTGCAAGACCTCCCTACTCTTGTGCTCCATCTGCCTTGCAGTAAAGCCTAACATTCCATTTGCCTTCCTAATTACTTGCTGTACCTGCATGCTAACTTTTTGTGATTCCGGTCCAAGTACACCCAGATTCTTCTGTACCGCAGTGTTCTGCAGACTTTCTCCAAGTAAATAATCTGCTTTTCTATTCTTCCTGCCAATGTGGACACCTCACATTTTTCCACATTATACTCCATCTGCCAATTTTTTGTCCGCTCACTTAACCAATTTATATCAGCTGAATGGCTTATTGGGCCATTTCAGTGGGCAGTTAAGAGTTACCACATTGCTGTGGGTCTGGAGTCAATTTTTGGCCAGACGAAGCAAGGACTGCAGATTTCAACAATAGCAACTTCTATTTATATATTGCCTGTAACGTAGTAAAATGTCCCAAGGTGCTTCACAGGAACATTATAAAGCAAAATTTGACACTGAGCCACATAAGGGTAGATGGCCAAAACCTTGGTCAAACAGGTACATTTCCTAAAGGACATTAGTGAACCAGATGGGTTTTTACGACAATCCAGTAGTTTCATTGTCACCATTACCGATGCTAGCTTTTTGCTTCAGATTTATTTAATTAATTGAATTTAAGCTCTCCAGATGCCGTGGTGGGATTTGAACTCATTAGTCCAGGTCTCTGGATTGCTAATCCAGAGTTATAACCACTATACCACTCTCTCAACTGTTTGGTTTAGTGGGTCAGTGTCTTTCATGCCCTGCTGTACAGACTTTGGATTGGAATTCCAGAATTTTAAATTTAATTTTAAACCCCTAAAGTTGGTTGTGTTTTAGTCCTGTGAGACCGTCTTTGAGCTGCAGGTAATGGAATTGTAAGATGCAGCAAAATAAAAGTCTAGAATGCAAGCATCAAATTATGTATTTTTAAAATAAATCCGCTTTAAATGTGTAGGTTTGAGAAGTGTGGGAACAGCAACAAATGAAAACACATTCCAGACCAAAACTCCCAAAAGCTCATTTTTGTTTGATTTTTGAGCTGGAATTCTTAAAAATAAATACACTGGGAGCTCAATATAACACGATCCGCCAAAGCGTGGAACTCGGTATAGGACGGGTCCATCTTGGATCCCAAAATTTTCATTTAAATTTATTTTAAATTCTGAATGTATTTCAGAACGTTGTTGAAGTATAAATGCTCTACAAATGATTTAGAACCAGCCAATGCGATAGCAGCCTCATGACTAATTAAGGCACCATTTTTCTCTGTGTAAATATGGGTCAAACTTGCACTGATGCCCTTAAAACAATCGACGCAAAATCATGTGTACTGAACCACAAAAAGGAAAATCTTGCACCATCACCGAGAAGCTGAAAATCATCATCCAGAGTGGGGGTTGCTGAATCAACGCTTCATGGGTGGCTTAAAGATGATGAGAAGGTGTTGATGGAGATGGATGATGGTGGCCAAGCAAGAAAGAAAATGTGAAATGCCAGTAACACCTCTCAACTCAGCTGCATGTGTGTGGTTTACCCAGCAGAGAGCTGAAGACATACCCATATCCAGTCCTGTTGTTCAAGCTCAGGCTCAGAATTTTTGCCACCAAATGAATGGAAATACTAATGCCCCTGTAGACTTTGGAGCCAGCAAAAGATGGTTAGCAAGATTCAAGAACTGGCATGGCATTTCGCATCTTCTTATAAGAAGAGAACAGTAAGGACAATGTGACAACTGGCCTCGATGTGAAATAGGAAATGTATATAGGTGAGCGTGCTTGGCAAGGAGTGACGATCAACTATATCAAACTCGTGGAAACACGCTGGGTACTGCATTTGAGATGGAAAACAACAGTGACGATAAGGAGGACTTTGGAGTCATCACTGAACGACATCAAACTTGGAGGTGCAGCAAACATTGAGGATGATATGAATCACCTGCAACAGGATATAGATAGGCTAGCAGAATGGGCAGGCAGGTGGCAGATGGAATTTAATACTGACAAGTGTGAGGTGATGCATTCCAGCAGAAGGAATAGGGAGAGGCGATGTATATCTCCTGGCACAATTCTAAAGAGTGTGCAGGAAGAGGGACCGAGGGGTGCATGTGCATAGATATTTGAAGGTGGAAGGATATATTGAGAGAGTAATTAGCAAGCCTATGGGATCTTGGGCTTCATAAATAGAGGCATTGAGTACAAAAGCAGGGAAGTTATGTTGAACCTTTTGTAAAGCTCTGGTTAGGCCCCAACTAGAATATTGCATCCAGTTCTGGTCACCACACTTCAGGAAGGATGTGAGGATCCTTGAGAGGGTGCAGATGAGATTTACCAGAATGATTCCAGGGATGGGGGATTTTAGTTGAAAACGAATGTTGGAAAAACTGTATTTTTTGTGGTTAGAATGAAGGAGATTGAGGGGAGATTTAATAGAAGTGTACAAGATTATGATGGGCTTGGATACGTTAGACAAGGAAAAACTGTTCCCATTAACTCATGGTACAAGGACTAGGGCACAGAATAAAAGATTTGGGCAAGCGATGCAGGGGGAATATGAGGAAGTACTTTTTACACTGTGGGTGGTAATGACCTGGAACTCGCTGCCCACAAAGATGGTGGAAGCGGAGACGATCATTGACTTCAAGAGGAGGTTTGATGGCCACTTGAGAGAAATAGATTTGCAGAGCTACGGGGATCGAACTAGGGAGTGGGACTGACTGCATAGCTTCGTGGAGAGCTGGCGTGGACTTGATGGGCCGAATGACCTCTTCTATGCTGTAAATGATTCTATGACTCTATGAAGAAATACTTGAAAGTGGGAGTTGTGGACTTCAATGGATTCAATGCCCACGATCTAAACAATGTCAGGTGTGTACTTGGAACCGAATTAGGTACAGATGACATCAATGTATGGCTGAATATTAATGCCCAAGACATTCAGCAAGCTGAGGATGACAGAGACTGAGCCCCTGCCATTCTCCACTAACTAGAAGAATCGCTGAGATGGTTGGAAGCCACGAAAAATCTATGGCTGCAAGTGTGCCACAACTTCAGAACATCCTACATTGAGCAAAAAGGCAGAGGCGGGGAGTAAATGTAAACCATTAAAATGACTGATTTCTTCAACACGTATCCATCTGCTCAATAATCGTCCAGTTTTAAATAGTCCGATTGTGCATGTTTATTCACATTTCTGTGACCAGATGAAATAAAATTTATTTGAATTGATTGTCTTCATTTGTTTGTTTGCATCAGATCAGATGGTATGTCCCTTTTGAGGCCATTTTAACCAGTGTATCTGTAGGGTCTGTATTATTCTGGCTACTGGCTTGGTGCTTTCGAAAGGACTTTGTTATAACACGGTCTCACCTATAACATGGTCGCCGGATAATATAGCAGGGCTTCATAATGTTATAAATAAATACAGAACATAACTATGTCTGGCACAGACACAGTGGGCTGAATAACCACGTTCCGTACTGTAGAATTCTATGAAGTTTAGAGTCTTTTTCTTCCTCTTTCTCCTTCCCCTCCTTCCCCTCCTTCCCCTCCTTCCCCTCCTTCCCCTCCTTCCCCTCCTTCTTCCTTTTCTCGAGAGACGATGGGTAAGCGCCTAGAGGTGGTCAGTGGTTTGTGAAGCAGCAGCTGGAGTGGCTATAAAGGCCAATTCTAGAGTGACAGACTCTTCCACAGGTGCTTCAGATAAAATTGGTTGTCGGGGCTGTTACTCCCCCCCCCCCCCCCCCCCCCCCCCCCCCCATAATGCAGGTTTGATCTAGAAAGGAAATCAAGCAAAATACTCCAGATGCTTGAAATTTATAAAACATTAGAAAATGCTGGAAAAACTCAGGTAACTGCCCCTGGAATCTAAAGAGTTATGGGGTGATTTTATTAAAGTCTTCAAGATATTAAGGGGAACAGAGAGAAAGAAGCTATTTCCTTTGGTTGGGAACTCTAGGACGAGGAGGCTTAGTGTAAAATTTAAAGCCAGACCTTTCGGAAGCAAAGGTAGGAAACACTTCTATACACAAAGGGCGGCAGAACTTTGGAGCTTTTTTTCTGCAAACCACAATTGTTGGAAGATGAATTGTTAACTTTCATCCTGAGATTGATAGATTTTTGATATCCATCGGTATGAAGGGAAATGGGGCAAAGGCGAGTATATGGAGTTCGGTCGCTGTTCAGCCATGATTTCATTGCTTGAGGGGCTAATGGACTCCTCCTGTTCCTGTGTTCCTAAGGCAGAATCGGTGGAGTATGGAAAACTGGCAAACTTTATCCTGTTGTGAGACAACTTCGTCAGAACTGGAAGATCTTGCAGATAGACAACTTTCTCAGGATGATCAGAGCAAGGGAAAAAGGATGGGGGGGGTGGAGGTGGGGTAAATGACCATTACACACAGAAAAGAAAAAGAACAATTATTAAGTACTTGGGTAGAAAATAGCTGTTTGAATGACAAGTGCTAGTGCAAGTTGAAAAGGAGGCATGGTAAGAGAAATTAGACAGTATAAGATGTGCGGGTTTGTACCGTGCGTCATGAGTTACCAATCTTTGCAATGGTTGGGAGATCAATGAGCAAGAGGCTTCTACATGAAGCAACATCATATCAGTACTATTGGTGTGGTTATGGTGGTGCATTTTTTTAAAATTCATTTTTGTGGGATATGGGTATTGCTGGCTAAGCCAGCATTTATTGCCCAGCCCATCCCATCCCTAATTGCCCTTGCACTGAGTGGCTTGCTAGACCATTTCAGAGGGCATTTTAAGAGTCAACTACATTGCTGTGGATTTGGAGTGAAATGTAGGCCAGACCAGGTAAGGATGGCAGATTTCCTTCCCTAAAGGACATTAATGAACCAGTTGGGTTTTTACAATGAAAGACGATGGTTTCATGGTCATCATGAGACTAGCTTTTAATTCCAAATTTATTAATTGAATTCAAATTTCACCATCTGCTGTGGTGGGATTCGAGCCCATGTCCCCAGAGCATTAGCCTGGGCTCTGGATTACTCGTCCAGTGACATCACCACTATGCCACCGTCTCCCCATTTTGTTCAGGGTCGGTACTTGTGGTGACTGAGGAGCAGGATTGTCCACATACTCTCTTAGCTAGGAAAAGATCAGCCAGTGTCTTATATGACTGAAATTCAGTCTTTATTACTTGGGATTCTAGAATTGAAACTAAATTCTTCTGCGGATCTCATTCTGCTTTATTACATTTAGTTTCCTATGAGACTGCAAAGCTGGAGCTTCACCTACATTGTGCAAAGGGGCTTCCGTTCCTTGTAAGAACATTACATAAGAAATAGGAGCAGGAGTAGACCATGTGGCCCCGAGCCTGCTCAGCCATTCAATACAACCGTGACTGATCATCTACCTTAAATCTGTTTTTCCGCCCACTCCCCCATATCTCTTGATTCCCTGAGAGACCAAACATCTGTATCTCAGCCTTAAATATATTCAACAATGGAGCATCCACAACCCTCTGGGGTTGAGAATGCCCAAGATTCCCAACCCTATGAGTGAAGAAATTTCTCCTCATTTCAGTCATAAATGATCTGTGCCCCAGCCAAGGGAAGCAGCCTCTATCCTGTCGAGCCATAGAGGCTACTCGTTTCTGATGCCAGAATAAGTGAAATTCCATTTCTGTTTGATTGGATTCTGAGATTTTCCCATTCTGGGGATGACCCTTTGTGATTTCATCCATTCTCCATGCCATCGAAACCAAAATTGTTCATGTTATATTGATGGGAATGGGAAGCAGGAAGGTAGTGAGGATGGGATGAAATTTTATTTAATAAGTTGGCAGTATGTGGCAAGTATTTGAAGATCCTGATTTGCTGTTCAGGGTTATTAACTGTTGTAGTTTTAAATCGCACAGTAAATTTCAAATTTTGTTTACCAAGATGTATAAGAATCAAATTCAAAGTCTGTTTCTGTTCTTCCTGCAGACAATAACCTTATGTTGCCCTAGTGCCTTGGTGTGGAATTATTCCATGAATGATAGCAAAAGCTGCAATCCTGGCTCACCTCTTGATCTGCTCCAAGTGGCCCCGTCATGTTTACCTATGCCAGGGGGTAATTCCGCCTTCAATCAGCAGGTATCCTTTGTCATGGGGTATTGTCCTGTACATGACTTACTATCTTAACTATTTTTTCCAATAAATTCAGTGTTTCTCAGCAGAAATGTCGTCGCATAAAAATTAACGCAAACTGGAATTTTGCGTGTATAAGTATATCAATGGGAAGAGGATAACCAGGGAAAGAGTAGGACCCATTAGGGACCAAGGGGGAAATCTGTGGCTGGAGCTAGAGGACATTGGTAGGGTGTTGAATGAATACTTCACATCTGTCTTCACCCAAGAGAATGAGGAAGTAGAGATGGAACTCAGAGAGAGAGAGAGACTGTGAGGTTCTTGAGCAAATTGTCATAGGGAGTGACAAGGTATTGGAGGTTTAGGCAGGCTTAAAAGTGGACAAATCTCCAGGTCTGGATGATTTGTGTCCCAGGATGCTGTGGGAGGCGAGGATGGAGATTGCAGGGGCTCTGACCCTAATTTTTAATTCCTTTCTGGCCACGGGGGAGGTGCCAGAGGACTGGAGAACAGCTAATGTGGTCCCACTATTTAAGAAAGGTTGCAGAGATAAGCCAGGGAACTGTAGACCAGTGAGTCTCATGTCAGTGGTAGGGAAACTATTAGAGAAAATTCTGAAGGAGAGAATCTATCTCCACTTGGAGAGGCAAAATTTGATTAGGAATAGTCAGCATTACTTTGTCAGAGGGAGGTCATGCCTAACAAATTTGATTGAATTTTTTGAGCATGTGACCAGGTGTGAGAATGAGGGTAGTGCAGTTGATGTAGTTTACATGGATTTCAGCAAAGCCTTTGACAAGGTCCCACATGGGAGACTTATCAAGAAAGCAAATGCACATGGGATACAAGGTAACTTGATAAGGTGGATTCAAAATTGGCTTAGCTGTAGGAGACAGAGGGTGATGACAGATGGCTGTTTTAGTGACTGGAAGCCAGTGTCCAGTGGCGTACCACAGGGATCTGTGCTGGGTCCCCTATTGTTTGTCATTTATATAAACGAAGTAGATGACTATGTGGGGGGTAGGATCAGTAAGTTCACGGATGACACAAAGATTGGCCGAGTGGTTAACAGTGAGGTTGAGTGTCTTGGGTTCTTCTTTCTTTTGGGCCTCCTTATCTCGAGAGACAATGGATACGCGCCTGGAGGTGGTCAGTGGTTTGTGAAGCAGCGCCTGGAGTGGCTATAAAGGCCAATTCTGGAGTGACAGGCTCTTCCACAGGTGCTGCAGAGAAATTTGTTTGTTGGGGCTGTTGCACAGTTGGCTCTCCCCTTGCGCCTCTGTCTTTTTTCCTGCCAACTACTAAGTCTCTTCGACTCGCCACAATTTAGCCCTGTCTTTATGGCTGCCCGCCAGCTCTGGCGAATGCTGGCAACTGACTCCCACGACTTGTGATCAATGTCACACGATTTCATGTCGCGTTTGCAGACGTCTTTATAACGGAGACATGGACGGCCGGTGGGTCTGATACCAGTGGCGAGCTCGCTGTACAATGTGTCTTTGGGGATCCTGCCATCTTCCATGCGGCTCACATGGCCGAGCCATCTCAAGCGCCGCTGACTCAGTAGTGTGTATAAGCTGGGGGTGTTGGCCGCTTCAAGGACTTCTGTGTTGGAGATATAGTCCTGCCACCTGATGCCAAGTATTCTCCGAAGGCAGCGAAGATGGAATGAATTGAGACGTCGCTCTTGGCTGGCATACGTTGTCCAGGCCTCGCTGCCGTAGAGCAAGGTACTGAGGACACAGGCCTGATACACTCGGACTTTTGTGTTCCGTGTCAGTGCGCCATTTTCCCACACTCTCTTGGCCAGTCTGGACATAGCAGTGGAAGCCTTACCCATGCGCTTGTTGATTTCTGCATCTAGAGACAGGTTACTGGTGATAGTTGAGCCTAGGTAGGTGAACTCTTGAACCACTTCCAGAGCGTGGTCGCCAATATTGATGGATGGAGCATTTCTGACATCCTGCCCCATGATGTTCGTTTTCTTGAGGCTGATGGTTAGGCCAAATTCATTGCAGGCAGACGCAAACCTGTCGATGAGACTCTGCAGGCATTCTTCAGTGTGAGATGTTAAAGCAGCATCGTCAGCAAAGAGGAGTTCTCTGATGAGGACTTTCCGTACTTTGGACTTCGCTCTTAGACGGGCAAGGTTGAACAACCTGCCCCCTGATCTTGTGTGGAGGAAAATTCCTTCTTCAGAGGATTTGAACGCATGTGAAAGCAGCAGGGAGAAGAAAATCCCAAAAAGTGTGGGTGCGAGAACACAGCCCTGTTTCACACCACTCAGGATAGGAAAGGGCTCTGATGAGGAGCCACCATGTTGAATTGTGTGGTTAATTGAGTGGTTAACAGTGAGGTTGAGTGTCTTGGGTTACAGGAAGATATAGACGGGATGGTCAAATGGGCAGAAAAGTGGCAGATGGAATTTAACCCTGAAAAGTGTGAGGTGATACACTTTGGAAGGAGTAATGTGACACGGAAGTATTCAATGAATGGCCTGACACTGGGAAGTTCCGAGGAACAAAGGGACCTTGGCGTGTTTGTCCATAGATCTCTGAAGGCAGAAGGGCAGGTTAATAGGTTGGTGAAAAAGGCATATGGGACACTTGCCTTTATCAGTTGAGGCATAGATTACAAAAGCAGGGAGGTCATGTTGGAGTTGTACAGAACTTTGGTAAGGCCACAGCTGGAGTACTGTGTGCAATTCTGGTCGCCACATTATAGGAAGGATGTGATTGCACTGGAGGGGGTGCAGAGGCGATTCACCAGGTTGGCGCCTGGGATGGAACATTTAAGCTATGAAGAGAGATTGGATAGGCTTGGGTTGTTTTTGCTGGAGCAGAGAAGACTGAGGGGTGACCTGATCGAGGTGTACAAGATTATGAGGGGCATGGACAGGGTGGATAGGGAGCAGCTGTTCCCCTTCGTTGAAGGGTCAGTTACGAGGGGTCACAAGTTTAAGGTGAGGGGCAGGAGGTTTAAGGGGGATATGAGGAAGAGCTTTTTTACCCAGAAGGTGGTGACGGTCTGGAATGCCCTGCCTGGGAGGGTGGTAGAGGCAGGTTGCCTCACGTCCTTTAAAAAGTACCTGGATGAGCACTTGGCACGTCATAACATTCAAGGCTATGGGCCAAGTGCTGGCAAATGGGATTCGGTAGACAGGTCGGGTGTCTTTAATGCATCGGTGCAGACTCGATGGGCCGAAGGGCCTCTTCTGCACTGTATTATTCTGTGATTCTGTGTGTGTTTACCACTTTGTGCATGTGTCACTATATCTGAATGCACTTGGCCTTTGGTTTTCCCATGTATAATGCCCTGGGAAGTTAACTATTGATACTGGAGTATTTTCAGGCTTGAATTATATAATATGAATACCAGCATGAACCTGAAGTATTAAATGTTTAACCTTTTTGTAGTTAATTTTATTCCCTACATTTTTAAAGCCTAGGAAACAGAGAATATAGTGAAGATGTTTCAGATTGTGGTTGGGTATGAGGAAAGTTATAGGAGCTGCATGCACCAATAATGCAGACGTTGGCTGGTGCGTTGGCAGTATTGGGGAAGTGGTCCTGGATTTTAGGAGAGATGTCATGGGGTCAGGAAATGTGGGAGGTCGATAGGTGATTCGTGTGAGAGAGCCTGGGATGAACTGAGAGGTGGTTTTGCAGCATCTAGGAGCAGAGTGGGGTGTGGTCGTGGTATGTAGGAGGGGTGGTAAAGGGGGTAGCAGTGTGTTGGAGGAGAGGAATGTGGTGTCAAAGCATGGCAAAACCAGTGGTGTGGAAGCATTGGGAGGGGGGTGGGGAGGGTATTAGAGCTAGGGTGAGGCTGCCAAAATGTGATGGTTTTCTCAGGAATAAGGGCAATGGCATGTGTGCTTGATGTGAACGACGAGAGTTAGTTCCCCATGTTACTGTGAGGGAAACCCTTTTGACAATTCCACCCACCACCCCTCCCCAACTTTAATTTTCAAAATTCCATTAGCACGCACCAAACTCAGTGATTTTGTTTTTGAATTAAAATAGCTGAAGGAACACTGTAGGCAGCAACTGGTCAGCTCAGTTATCACTGGGGAGGGTGGCTGGGAAAGGCACCAGTAGAAGGGGACAGTCAGCATTGAATCAGAGGCTTGGTTCTAGCTCCTTCTAGATGGCTGGTGCTGTAGCCCCTCTCACCTTGGAGACGCAGCTGGGGTGTCTTGTAGGTAAACACAGGGTGCCACCTACCTTGGAAACTTATCTTTGAAGTTGATGTAAGTAATATGCCTACAATAAAAGATTTTCATAACCGAGAAGGTGGCAGAACTAGGTGTAACAGGAAAATGTTACAGGAAGTACATGCTCATTTGCACAAAGTCTTCCCATGCAAGGCTTTTAATATACATAACAGATAGAGGGAAACAGACACACACTGATTTTAGCAAACGCCATGGCCTTGCTAAACCACTTTGTTTGAATGCTTTAGGTCCGAGCCAAAATTTATGAAGTGGAGCAGCAGATCAAGCAGCGAGGACGTGCTGTGGAAGTACGGTGGTCTTTTGACAAATGTCAGGAATCAACTGCAGGTAAACTGATTTACTCAGCATGAAAGAACTGCAACCTGGGGAACTGAAGAGGTAATGTCCATTCTTTCTCCATCCCCCTCTCTTGGATGTAAGATGAGTGGTGTGCTTTCAACTGATGGAATTTTCTCTCCATAGGTGGCTACGGTCACACTAACTTTCAGCTTTTCATAGATTTTGTATGGCACAGTAGGAGGTCATTCAGCCCATCATGGCTATGTGGCTCTTTTGGAAAATCCTATCCAATTTTTTTTCCCCTTCATTCATGGAATGTGGGTGTCACTGGCAAGGCCAACATTTATTGCCCATCAATACCCAGACAACTGAAGGACTTGCTAGACCATTTCAGAATGTACCACATTGCTGTGGGTCTGGAGTCACCAATAGGCCAGACCAGGTAAGGATGGCAGATTTCCTTCCCTAAAAGGGCATTAGTGAACCAGTTGGGTTTTTACAACAATTTGGTAGTTTCATGATCACTATTACTGAAACTGGCTTTTTAAAAAAAAAAATCCAGATTTATTTAATTAATTGAATTTAAATTCAGCCAGCTGCCATGGTGGGATTTGAAGTTTTATCTCTAGATCATTAGTTCAGGCATCTAATCCAGTAAAATAACCAATGCTATTGTACTCCCAAATTAGTCCCACTTCCCTGCTTTACCTTCACAGCTCTACAGACTTTTCCCTTCAAACTTTCTGATTGATGGGTAACAGTCTGGAAGTGATGAGGCCCCTTCTAACCTTGTAACATAAATTGGATCGCTGCACCAGTGGTGCTTTTGAATCGCTGTGGTGGTGCTCTAGTAGGGCTTTTGAGCTCCCCCACCAATGTATGGGGTCTTGAGCAGCTGTCATCATTGCCAAAGATAAGCCTCCGAAATTTACTCAGGCCAACAGCTGGGAAAAGGACTATCTCAGCAAACCTTGCTCATTGTTCTTTGATGCTGCCGTCTGCTGCACAAGACCAATGTATTGGGAGCTGACGCCAGTCGGAGCAATTTATAAATGGCTCAGAGCGGGCTAGTGTCGGATAAAGAAAGGACGGCCTATAAGTTAGTGAATAAAACACTCTTTGTTTATTAAGAAAAAAATGAGTTGAAAAATCCATGGTCACCCCTTTCCCCAACCCCACAAAAGGGAGGAGAGAGAGCATAAGGGAATATTGTTGGGTGCCTGTTTATCAGTGTGAAGAGCAGCTGCAGTTAGAGTTTCAGCCAGCAAGAATCTATTTACACTGCTTGGGTAAATGTTTAATTTTGCAAACCTGGAAACAGTTTTCCTACATGTGCGCGGAGCTCCTTCACCAGCAGTAACCATTGACCCCTTTGGACAAAGGATCAGCATCTGCATTGTCTAAACATTTAATTGCAGATAGGTTTAAAATGTGCCCAGGAAGCCAAAAGGATCCAACTGTACATTGCTTGACTCAGTACTGGATTCACAAACCGCAGTCTTGACTCCCTTCCGTAAGGACTTTTTCTCTGCTTTGCTATGGAGTCTGGTTGTACCCTAACTTCAGATTCACACTTCCAAGTTTGGGTGGTTTAAAGTGGTTTCCTTTTTGTGTTGAGCTGAAGTTGAAGTGTGAAAGCACATTTGAGTTCTCAAAACATTTTGCTACTGGACATTAAAAACCTATTTTTGAATAAGTACGTTCAGTGACTGTTTATCTCTCCTATTCTGCTTCTAAATTATTATATACTAACACTGCCATTTGAACAGGTATACTGTGCTAGCTGCATTGGGATTTCAGCAGATTGTCCACACTCTTGTTATACTTTATGCTTTTCAACCACTAGAGGACACTTCACACATGATAATGAAGCCAGGAATTAAAGCACTAGACCAAACTGATGGCTTGTGAATAGTTTTGTTGAAACAGTGGGTGCAGCTTATATCAGGGGGAGTTGGTTTAGAAGTTACTGAGCCTGACAGTATGAGGAGCCTGGATACAGCCACAAGCAGGAGTATTTCAGCTCTTGCACTCTTTCAGCTACCTCACGCTGTCCAGTTCCTGATTAGATCAATAGGACCTGTTTTAAACGTAAATATTGTTTTCAGACCCACATGCTAAATAGAGATGACCTGAGTTTGTGTGTATGTTAATAGAGATTGTTGTTGTGTGGCTAGAATAGAAAACTCCAATTGCAAGTCCATCGACGTAATATTGGGTGAGACCCTTCATTAGTTGTTTGAACATAGAACAGTATAGCACAGTACAGGCCCTTCGGCCCACGATGTTGTGCCGAACCTTTAACCTACTCCAAGATCAAACTACCTACATACCCTTCATTCTACTATCATCCATGTACCTATCTAAGAGTCGCTTAAATGTCCCTAATGTACCTGCTTCTACTACCACCGCTGGCAGTGCATTCCACGCACCCACCACTCTCTGTGTAAAGAACCTACCTCTGACATCTCCCCGAAACCTTCCTCCAATCACCTTAAAATTATGCCCCCTGGTGATAGCCCTTTCCACCCTGGGAAAAAGTCTCTGGCTATCCACTCTGTCTATGCTTCTCATCATCTTGTACCCCTCTATCAAGTCACCTCTCATCCTTCTTCGCTCCAATGAGAAAAGCCCCAGCTCCCTCAAGAAGGGTCCCCAACTGACGGGTTAACCTGCCTCTCCCTTTCTCAGTTGCTTATGGAGCTGCGACATCTCTTGGTTTGCAATCATTATCCAGACTCTGGACTCTGCCCTGAAAATGTTGTATGGTACAGAAGCTCCAAAAATAATATTGCTGATAATGTGATTATTGCCCCCTGGTGGTCATTCTTCAAACAATGAATGCCAACAGGCTATTCAGCTGTGTAGATGTCAACTTTAGGTCCAGTCGTGCAGTGTTATGGCAATAAACCTGAGTTCATACCCCACCAAGGAGATTGGAAAATTTGATTTCAGTTTTTAAAAAAAACAAAAGAACTGGAAATAAAAAGCAGGTAACCGTTTCTATAAAAGAAATAACCACAAAACTGTCAGATTGTCATTAAAATCCCAACGGGCTCACTAATATCCTTGAGGGAACGAAATGTGTCATCCTTACCCACTGTGGCCTATATGTGACTCCAATCACACACCAACGTGATTGAATCTTAACTCTGAAGTTACAGAACTATTCGATCCCCTTCAACATGTGGACTGCAGCAGTTCAAAAAGAAGGCCTTCTCAAGGCAACTAAGGATTGCCAATAATGGCAGCCTTGTCAGCGATTCCCACCAGTAAATAAAACAAAAGTTGAGCCATATCCTGTCGACAAGCAGACTTGACTTTTTGGAAATGTCATTGAGACAAATGAAAAGTGGAAGTCCTAGTTCGTCTTTCTTCCATCCTCCCTCGCAATCCTAATACATCAGTTGAGAACAGCCATCGGCATAGACGATGGAACATACTTGCGACCTTTTAGTTTTTGTGGTACTATTCCATTCTAAGTATTGCATTTAGTAGTGAACCAGTGGGGAAGTATTAACTTACTTTACTCTAAAGTTCAAAAAGATACAAGGTACAGCCTCCCCTTTTTTTAAAACAAGTTTCTCTCTTTGCCTGCACCTGGTCTACCCTCTGATTTTAATCTCGCTACTGCTGTTGACTGACCATGATGAGACTGTAGGACTTCTGGACCCAGTGTTAGATTGTAAAGAGAGATTCTGGTTATTGCGTCATCAAGAGCTTTGGTGGCCGATGAGTACCAGGGAGGGAATATCAGATCCATGGATTCACCTCCTCTCCCAGCAATGCCAGAATCTGGACCCCCTCCCCAATTGTGCCACATCCCAGAATCCTGAGCAGTGCCACCTGATTCCAGGGCCCCCTTCCAGCAGTGTAAGACACCAGCAATAGTCATCTTATCAGACCCCAGTCCTATCTCCTTAACTGTTGACAGACCTAGGTCCTGCAATGTTGCCATAATCTGGTACTTAGCAGACCCGAGGAAGCTCCTAGTCAGATAAGCCCCACATCCCAAACCCTAGTACACTTGTTCACAGTGCTGTCAAACTCTAGAACTCTGATGTCCAGGACTTGTGTCCACAACCCTCCTTTTTTGCTGCTAAACTCTGGAACTCCACCAAACTGCAGTCAAACTTTCCAACTACCCTTTTAGTGCTGCTTAACTCTAAGGCAAATTGCAGGTTCACCACACCTCTTGCTTCAGTGGCAAGTGTCTGGTACATCTTGTCTGCCATGTTCCTGTACTCGAAGAAAGGTAAGAGGTAAAAATAGAGCACATGGATAAAGGAACAGCAAATTTGACACTTGTAGAATTTGTTTCCCAAACTTCTGTAAAAAAAAAATCATAGGCAATAATGTAACAAAAGTATAGTTTGACTTATTCGGGCACTAGTAATTCATTGGACGTTACATGGGTGGCTCTTTGAAAGAGCTATCCAAGTAGTCCCACTCCCCCACTCTTTCCACATAACCCTGCAAATGTTTCCTTTTCAGGTATAAATTGAATTCTCTTTTGTAAGTTACTATTGAATCAGCTTCCACTGCCCTTTCAGTCAGCGCATTCCTGATCATAATAGCTCAGTCTGTTTATATTTTTCAAAAACATCCACATCTCCCCGACCCCCCCCCCCCCACCCCCTTGTTTTTTTGCCAATTGCCTTAAATCTGTGTCCCCTCTGGTTATTAACCCTCTTACTGGTGGAACAGTTTCTCTTTATTCACTCTATCAAAACCATTCAGAATTTTGAACACCTGTTTAAATTCTTCCCTTAATCATCTTTCTTCAAGTTTTTTTTTCTTCTCTCCCTGTCCCCTTGTTCATGTCATTTTTTAAAAAAAATGCTTGTTTAAAACAATTGGAATAGCAGTTTGGTATAGTTAGTGAACTTGGCTGTGTGGGCAAGCTGAATTAACATGAGGAGTTGACTGTTCGGCTGAATGACCTCCAAGGTTAATGAACATCTCTGTTGATGTGTTAGTTCAACCCATTGATCCCAATAAAGCTTATCAATTCTTTCCAGTCACTGATTGGGTCATCAATACTTGCCATTTATAATGACCATTTTTTGTGTGTTGCAATAATATAGAGTCATAGTCATAGAGAGATACAGCACTGAAACAGGCCCTTCGGCCCACCGAGTCAGTGCCGACCAACAACCACCCATTTATACTAATCCTACATTAATCCCATATTCCCTACCACATCCCCACCTTCCCTCAATTCTCCTACCACCTACTTACACTAGGGGCAATTTACAATGGCCAATTTGCCTATCAACCCTGCAGATCTTCGGCTGTGGGAGGAAACCGGAGCACCCGGCAGAAACCCACGAAGTCACAGGGAGAACTTGCAAACTCCGCACAGGCAGTAGCCAGAACTGAACCCGGGTCGCTGGAGCTGTGAGGCTGTGGTGATAACCACTGTGCCGCCCCAATGGAAATATAAAGCAATGGAAATAAAAAAAAATATAGCGAGTGAAACCCATTGAAATGAATAGGTGTGTGTCAGGTTTAGACGTGTTTGACACGTACTTGAGAAGGGTAGACAGGATACAATATTGTTTAGATAATTGGAAAAATAAACCACTAAGTGACATCAGGTGCATGAGTCATGTACTAAAAGCGTAAATAAGCTATGTAGCCTCAACTCAGTAATGGTTATATGTAATTTCCTGCAAATGCACTGTATTCCTGAAGTAACAAGCATTGCTACAGTACAGAATTAAAAAATACTGCAGATGCTGCTGATGTGGTGTTGCAGTGGTGATGTCACTGGATGAGCAATCCAGAGGCCCAGACTAAAGCTCTGTGGACGTGGGTTCAAATCCCACCATGGCAGATGGTGAAATTTGAATTCAATTAATAAAAATCTGGAATTAAAAGGCTAGTCTAATGGTAACCATGAAACCATTATCGATTGTTGTAAAAACCATTCTGGTTCACTAATGTCCTTTAGGGAAGGAAATCTGCCGTCCTTACCTGGTCTGGCCTACATGTGACTCCAGACCCACAGCAATGTGGTTAATTCTTAAATGCCCTCAAATGGCCTAGCAAGACACTCCGATCAAGGGCAATTTGGGATGGGCAATAAATGCTGGCCTAGCCAGCGATGCCCACATCCCATGAACGAATTAAAAAAAAAAATTCTGAACGAAAACAGAAAATGCTGGAAAGGCTCAGCAGGCCAGGCAGCATCTGTGGGAAGAGAGAGAGGTGCAGTTAACGTTTCAGATAGATGACCTTTCATCAAAACAGTTCTGACAAAGGTCATCGACCTGAAACGTTAACTGACCTGCTGAGCATTTCTCGCATTTTCTGTTTATATTCCCACAGTAGGTGGCTATTTAATATAACGTGAACTGTGAGTACAAGGGCAGCATCAGATTCCTGCCCTCTGATTAATGGGAATTTTAGGTGTGTACCTTCTACACTTGACTGGAGTGTCATGCTAAGCATTAAGACACAGCAAGTTGCTCATCGTAAAGGGAACTGCAGACGGCTTAACCTGGTGATGTGTGAACTACGAAAAATAAGTTGCCAAATTTCTGGACTTGTAAGAGTGCTTCTGCCATGTAGTTTAACTGAGAGTCAAAATTTTGAATGGAGCCTGGTTTCCACTGGTTTTTCTGCCTTTATTTTTCACTCTATAGAAATTCTGATGGGGGTGGGGCGAGTGGGTGCTTTTTATGTCTACAACCTCCCCCATGCTGATGTCAAGGGAGGAGAAAACGTTAATGGGTTGACATCACTTGCCAGTTGTGCTTCCTTGCCCACCCCCTGCTCTCCCGCCCGCTAATGGAAAGTATGTTTACATGACACAGATGTACATTGTGTGCCAGCATTCTATGCTATCAGAGGCAGGGTTGAGATTGCTGGTTTCCTAAAGCCAATTACACCAAAGATTGTCTTTCAGGGAAAAATTCACGCTTTGGCCTGTTTGACTAGGGCCTCCCCCACCCCCGTTCCATCCAGCACCCCCCCCCCCCCAACCCCAATCCACAAGGCAGACGCCTGGGGGTGGTCTGTAAATTTTGAGGGGTGTCCACCCTCTTTATACTAATGACCCCTTTGCTGGGATTAGGGGCTTGGGCAGATTGGTGGGAAAACGTTCCCTCCCCTTTGCATTTAAAACAATGCATCAGCTTTTACTCTCTCAAATCATTGTTCCTTCAGCAAATATAATTAAGCCTGTCTGGTTGGGTCTGGTAAAATAGTGAAAATAATAGTATCCGTTCAAAGAGTTGTTTAGTAAAATGCACATGGATTTTTTTTTTGCAAGACGTGTATATTATAAGCACTGTTGTAGAATAAATTTCTTGCTAAGGTATCTAATGTACATGTTTCCTTCTTGCTTGTTGCCTTTACTAAAGGTTTCACAATCAGTAAGGTCTTGCACACGTTGGAAGTACTGGATCGTCACTGCTTTGACAGATCTGATTCCAGCAACTCCCTCGATAGCCTGTACCACAAGATTTTTGGGTCGAGCCAGAGCAAGGATAGCCAAGAGGTGAGTGGTAGTGGTGTGCTGCATGTTATTTCATTACAAAGCCAGTATGCCAAGGATCCATTTTGTGAAAGTGTGTGTCAGGCCACAAGCTGATTTAATGTAATTAATGCAGTTCATGTGGAAAAATCTGAGGTAATAGATTTTAGGAGGAAAATGAAGAAATGGGAGTATCCACTCATTTAAAAAGTTGTCAAATGGTGTGGATAAACAGAGAGGCCTTGTAATTCAAATACCTCATTCCCTGAAAGCGCAAGCACTGATAGATGAAGCCATAAAAAGACCAATAACTTTTGGTTACTTTTAAACAGAGGAATCGAGTACAATGATAAAGAAGTGTGGTGAAGTTGTACACGGTAATAGTGGAATGCTGTGTGCAGTTTTTGGAATCCTATTATGGAAAGCACGTCCTATTTGTTAAGAGCATACAGTGTAGATTCACCAGGATAATACTGGGGATGGGAAATCTTGAACAATGAGGAGACTTGAGAGATGGGACCTCCATCCACTGAAGCACAGAAGGTTGTGGTTTTTAAAATTACAAAGGATTTCAATCGGGCGAATAGGGGAAAACTATTTCTTCTGGTCAGTGATGTGGGGGTCATCAATTTAAAATGGTCACAGTGAGAAGTTCGTAGACGTTTGTGTATATGGAGGGTTGTTGGAGCATGAATTGATTTACAACATGGAGACATTGAGGCAGAGTTGTTCCTTTTAAGAGGAAGTTGGGTGAATATTTGAAGGAGAGCAAGGTGCAGATCTGTGGCTTGGGAGGTGGGACTAGCTGGCATAGACATGAGCTGGCATTGACACAACACGAAATGGTCTTCAGGCCCATTGAGTTTACAGCACTGATTTTAACCCATTCAAAACTTAACCACTTGCACAGGGTTAAAATTGGGTCCAGTGCTTCTGCAGTGAGAATAACATTCTTAAAGTTTCAATCCCTTTCTTTGAACTGGGGTGTTCCTGTCCTTGACTCTTCAAGACCCATTGCTAAGTTTGATTTAGTCTTGTACAGGTCCTGGGGAAGGAATGTGGGGAGAGTAATGAGATGGCTAGAGTTAGGGAACAGAGTGAATGCCACCACAGATGCCTTGTGATGTATCCAGCTCAGATGCTGATGGTAGTTTCTTTTCAAAATACATTTCTGCAATTGTCAGTTTTGTGATTGACTGCAGTTATAGTGCCGCTGCACCCATACCTGGAGGGTGCTTGCACGCGGGTATGGAGCTCTGTTCTTCATGTTGTGCGAGAATAGGTTAGATTGGCAAATTCTACTATCGACCATGTAAAGTCATAGACTGGAGTTAGGCTGTCATCAATGCTAAGTTGAAGTCTTGTGGGGTTGTTACTTATTTTAGTGTGTGTTGGAGTCGGATCAGTGATTTGGCTCCAGAGTTATACTGCCGCTTTCAAGTGGATGGACACATAGTTTCCCATTAACTAGCACACATTAAAAATTTGGTTCGATTATCCAGGTCATTTCCTTTAGCCAACATAGGAAGTGCCCATTCCATCATTGTGGCAGGATGTATATGCAGGTCATAATGTACCATCCAGTTTCTGTCTCATTCATAGTTTTATTTAATCCTTTATTGAAAAATACATATTTTTAACATATGAGGCTTGTAATCCTTGGAACGAAAGTATTGGGTACGGTGCGTATGATATGTATACCTCCTTGTATTAGTCCTCGATGACTGGCCTATCAGGAAAGGTTAGCATTTGGTGAGGGTTATTCTGGTGGAATGGGGGAAAAGTAGCACCAAGTTGGTGCTGTTCCACTAAGACATGTCTGTTGAAACTCAGGTTTTAGCCTGCAATTTTCAGACTAATTGATGATTACCAGGATTTAAAAGCAGGTTTAACTCTCAAGGGCTGATTAGAAGCAATTTTTGTGGAGTGGTTTACATAGCCTTCATGCTCCCTCTTCAACTGAAGGTGGCGTGTGCTGGCTGAAAGATATCAATGTTTCAGGATGCCTCATGACATTTGTTCAAGAAAGAGCTTGCATTTTTATACCATCTTATCATATGCTTAATACATCTTGAAGTGCTTTAGATTGGATAATACTATTTGAAGTGTAGTGTTATGGCCAAGTGAGGATTGGTCGAAGGGCTTCCCTCTTTTCCCTCTCCTTGTTTGACCACAACAGGTTTAATACTTAAAGTGGGTGTACCAGCCAATTCGGTAGGTGTTTGATTACTTGCTTGTTATGATCATAACCAATTGTACAGATGTTCTTGAGTTAACAAAGAAACAGGTTAACTTTATTGTATGTAAACCAAACAATTAAAATAATAAACAACGTGCCGAGTTTCACGCTCGCGCGCACACCGGAGATTTAGAATTTTTTTTTAGAACATTACAGCGCAGTACAGGCCCTTCGGCCCTCGATATTGCGCCGACCTGTGAAACCATCTGACTTACACTATTCCATTTTCATCCATATGTCTATCCAATGACCACTTAAATGCCCTTAAAGTTGGAGAGTCTACTACTGTTGCAGGCAGGGCGTTCCACGCCCCTACTACTCTCTGAGTAAAGAAACTACCTCTAACATCTGTCCTATATCTATCACCCCTCAACTTAAAGCTATGTCCCCTCGTGTTTGACATCACCATCCGAGGAAAAAGACTCTCACTATCCACCCTATCTAACCCTCTGATTATCTTATATGTCTCTATTAAGTCACCTCTCCTCCTCCTCCTCTCCAACGAAAACAACCTCAAGTCCCTCAGCCTTTCCTCGTAAGACCTTCCCTCCATACCAGGCAACATCCTAGTAAATCTCCTCTGCACCCTTTCCAAAGCTTCCACATCCTTCCTATAATGCGGTGACCAGAACTGCACGCAATACTCCAGGTGCGGTCTCACCAGAGTTTTGTACAGCTGCAGCATGACCTCGTGGCTCCGAAACTCGATCCCCCTACTAATAAAAGCTAACACACCATATGCCTTCTTAACAGCCCTATTAACCTGGGTAGCAACTTTCAGGGATTTATGTACCTGGACACCAAGATCTCTCTGTTCATCTACACTACCAAGAATCTTCCCATTAGCCCAGTACTCTGCATTCCTGTTACTCCTTCCAAAGTGAATCACCTCACACTTTTCCGCATTAAACTCCATTTGCCATCTCTCAGCCCAGCTCTGCAGCCTATCTATGTCCCTCTGTACCCTACAACATCCTTCAGCACTATCCACAACTCAAACAAATAGGTTACAGAGTGAGGAAAGTTAGATTGGTTGAGTTAGAGTCCATAAAAATAAAAATGCATACAGTCTGTGAAGTTTGGTGTTTCAGCTGGCTTCTAGCTTCAGTGGTCCTGAGGCTTTTAGATGGAAAAATTAGACAGCTGGTTCAGTGAGTTTCTTGGAGATAGCGATGCGAATGATTTCCTTTAACAGGGTTTCTGATTGTAGCCAGAGTATACAAAGGTGGTCAGTCAACAAGCAGGATTTGAAAGCTTTCAAACTGGAATAGAGAGAGAGAGGGACCCCCACTTAGGGTCTGCTCATATCAGACTCCAGTTGCTTCTCCTGTGCTGCAGAGAAAAACACCAGCTTAATACCATAGCTGGGGAGGGACATGTCACATGATGATCTCTCCGTGATTCAAACATATCCATGAGCAATATTTCTCTGCTTGCTGAAAAGAACGGATGATTCCTTTAAACTTCCTGGGTCTTGGCTCTTGCTGGGAAATGCAGACATTTTGTCTCCCTCGTCTCAGTCCTTTGCAATGTAGGGTACAGTGTAGCAAACTATGTGATCATCTTAAGCTGCCAACAGCCATCCTTTTTAAAAAGTCTTTTTAAATTTCTGCAAAAAAAAAAATTCAGATCTCCAGTCAGTGGACCAAAGAAAATTATAATTCAACAAAACGCATTGGCGTAACAGTAGTCACTGCATGTAAATGCAGCAGTCATTTTGTAAATTGTAAGGCTTGACAAACAGCAAATAATGAGTTGGATGACTGGTTAATCAGTTTTTGGTGGTGCTGGTTGAGGGAAAACTCCCTGCTTTTCAAGTAGTGCCATTGGATCTTTACTGTTTACCGAACAGGCAGACATGGCCTCTCTTTAATGTCTCATTTTTGACAGTGAAGCGCTCCCTCAGGATTGTACTGAAGTATTAGTCTGGATAATCCGCTCAAGGCCTGTAGTGAGATTTGCGCTAGCATCTTCTTGACCTAAAGCTGAGAACATTACTGATTGAACCCAGCTGACATAAAGGCCATGGCACAGAACAAGGCCTTTTTATGTGGCAGTTTGGCAAGATCACATAGAATCAAATAGCACAGAAGGAGGCCATTCGGCCCGTCGTTCCTGTGCCAGCTCTATGATAGAGCAATGCAGTTAGTTCCACTCCTCTGCTCTTTCTCCATAGCCCTGCAAATGTTTTCTTATCAAGTATTTATCCTACTCCCTTTTAAAAGTTACTATTGAATCTGCTCCCCCACCCTTTCAGGAAGGGCATTCCAGATTATTGTACCTCGCTGCGTTAAAAAAAAATCACTGCCCCACTTAACTTTTTGCCAATTATATTAGATCTGTTCCCTCTGGTTACTGACCATCCTGCAGGTGCAATCAGTTTATCCCTAATTACAAGATCAAAACCCCTTATAAATTTATACATCTGCTCAGGCCCGATTTTCCAGGCAACAAATGAACTTTTCTTTTTACTCTAGTTCCTCAGTGACACAAATTATTCACTGGTTTTTCCATTGAAGTTTCTGCTGACCCATGATGTTTCTTTGTCACGCACATCTAGGGAAGTTGGGGGCGGGAAGGTAGTTCCCCAAAGCTATTGACTAAAAGGAGATTCTGCACTTGAGCTGTATATAGCTGTTTCTGTTTGCTATCTTACTGAAAATACTGTGGTTGTTTTCCCCGTTACCCTTCACAATACCCTTGTAGTTTTGCCAATGCTTTTGTAATGTGGAGTCATTAAGCCATCTGACCATTTCTTTGACATTGCTGTAACTTTCTTTTCATCGTTTTGGCAGCTTTCAGAGAAGCTGCATTTTTGAATTCAAGAAATGAATGGGATTTCTCCATCACCCCATCCCCACCCCAAAGTCAGTGTCTCAACTAATGTTATGAATTTAAAAAAAAATTGGGAGCTAATTTAATTATCAGTCGTTCCCTCCACTTTTTAAGGTTCTTGAAACCTCTTGGATCAAGTTTTTGGTCACCTATCCTAATGTCTCCTCCTTGGCTTGGTATCCGTTTTCATCTGACTCTGCTTGAGATGATTTTCTATGTTAAAGGTGCTATATGAATCCAAGTTGTTGCAATGTTTCTCTTTGTTGTAATGTGCTCTCTGACCTTTTTTTAATATAGCTGTTGGTGTTTAGTTTCTAACATTGTAAATGTTTTCTCTCTCTCTCAGTAATGTGCATTACAATTGACTTTCCAATTTAGTCATTTTGATTTTGGGGGAAATCAACCGTGAAGAAAGAAGGCCCTTTTGAGATCAAAAATTGAGTTGTCAACTGAATCAACTATTTGTAATCCGAAAGCAGTTTTTCCACTGCAAAAGCCACTTTGGAAGGAGAAAATGTAATCAATAAATAATCATCAGTTACAACTGCCTTCCAAGACTATAATGCTAAAAGGAGTTTATGTGCATCATTAGTTGTATCGTCACTGCCACTTATCGCATTGGGCTATGCTCAGCCATCTTTATATGATGTAGGTGACCGAAGATGCACTCTTGTCAGTGCTACCTGTCAGTATTTTCTCCAAGTGAGAAAAGCAATTGTGGGCATCACACACAACTGCTATATGTCAACATTGATGTTTTTGAGTTAACCCTTATTTTGGAATATCATCCTTTAGGGGATAATTATCCAGCTTAAACCTAAATTCAATAACTTAATTTATTTGCAATGTTAGGTTGTCATCCTAGAATTTATTTTGGTAACTTTTAGGAATCGTTGCTTTCTATAAGATCTTTCACCTCAAGAAAGAGATACTTGGATTTATATAGCACCTTTTACAACCTCAGGGTGCCCTAAAGTGCTTGACAGCCAATCTAGTAGCTTTGAATTTATAAATACATTTATGGCAGAGAAGGAGGCCATTCAGTCCATTGAGGCCATGCTGGCTCTCTGCAGAGCAGTCCAGTCAGTCCCACTCCACACACCCCCACCCCCCCCACCCCCAGCCCCCTGATCCCTGTAGCCCTGTAAGTTTATTTCCTTTAAGTGCCCATCCAATTTTCTCTTGAGGTCATTGTTTCCACTTCCACCTCCTTCGTGTGGAGCGAGTTCCAGGTCATTACCACTCGCTGCGTAAAAAAGTTCTTCCTTACATTCCTCCTGCATCTCTTGCCCAAAACCTTCAATCTGTGTCCCCCAGTCCTTGTACCATCCGTTAATGGGAACAGTTTTTCCTTGTCTAACTTATCTAAGCTTGTCATAATCTTGTACACCTCTATCAAATCTCCCCTCAATCTTTAACTAATATCTCTCATCCCTGGAACCATTCTGGTAAATCTCCTGTGCACCCTCACATCTTTCCTAAAGTGTGGTGACCTGAACTGAAAACAATAGTCTAGTTGTGGCCTAATCAGATCTTTATAAAGATTTAGCATTACTTCCCTGCTTTTGTATTCTATGCCTTTATTTATGAAACCCAAGGCCCCACTCTCTCAATATGTCCTGCCACCTTCAAAAATTGATGCACATGCACCCCCAGGTCCCTCTGTTCCTGCACATTCTTTAGAACTGCGCCATTAAGTCTATATTGCTTGTACCAACCCTTCTGCCAAAATGCATCATCTCACTCTTGGCTGTATTAAATTCCATCTGCCACTTGTCTGCCCCTTCTGCTAGTCTAGCTGTCCAGTTTCGGGCAGTTTGCATCATCCTCGCTGTTTGCCACTGCTCCAAGTTTGTTTTCATCGGCAAATTTTGAAATACTACTCTGTGTTCCAAGATCCAATTCATTTAGATTTAGATTTATTTTTAGATTTAGAGATACAGCACTGAAACAGGCCCTTCGGCCCACTGAGTCTGTGCTGACCATTAACCACCCATTTATACTAATCCTACACTAATCCCATATTCCTATCACATCCTCATCTGTCCCTATATTTTTCTACCACCTACCTATACTAGTGACCATTTATAATGGCCAATTTACCTATCAACCTGCAAGTCTTTTGGCTGTGGGAGGAAACCGGAGCACCCGGAGGAAACCCACGCAGACACAGGGAGAACTTGCAAACTCCACACAGGCAGTACCCATAATTGAACCCGGGTCGCTGGAGCTGTGAGGCTGCGGTGCTAACCACTGCGCCACTGTGCCGCCCATATTTATATATAGCAAAATTAGCACTGCTCCTAGCATTGACCCTAGGAGAACACCACTGTCTACCATCCTCCAGTCTGAAAATCAACCATTTATCATGAATTGCTGTTCTCTGTCCTTGGGCCAACTTTTTTTAAAATCCAATTGAACACTGACCCCCCTATTCCATGAGCCTCAATTTTGTTAACTAGCCTTCTATATGGTATTTTAGCTAACACTTTCTTAAAATCTGTACAGACAGCATCCATTCCCTTCATTAACCTTCTCTGTTACTTTATCAAAAAATTCAATTAGATTAGTCAAGCATGATCTACCTTTTACAAATCTGTGCTGGCTATCCTTAATTAAATTGAATGTCTCCAAATGTATGTTGTTTTTTTCCCCCTGATTATTGTTTCATAGCATCATAGAAACTTTAAGGCACAGAAAGAGGCCACTTGGCCCATCGTGTCTGTGCTGGCTGAAAAACAATCCACCTATTCTAATCCCACCTTCCAGCATTTAGTCCGGAACCCTGCAGTTTATGGCACTTGAGGTGCATATCCAGACTCCTTTTGAATGAGTTGAGGGTTTCTGCCTCATCTACCCTTTCAGGCTGTGAGTTCTAGACCATCGCCACCTCCTGGGTGAAAAAGTTTTTCCTCATCTCCCCTCTAAGTTTTCTACCAATCACTTTAAATCTATGCCCCCTCATCACTGACCTCTCTGTTAGGGTGAATATCTTCTTCACCTCCACTCTATCCAGGCCCCTCAAAATTTTGTACATTTCAATCAGATCTCCCCTCAGCCTCCTCTGTTCCAAGGAGAACAACCCCAGCCTATCCAATCTATCTTCATAGCTGTATTTTTCTAGTCCTGGCAACATCTTCGTAAATCTCCTCTGTACCCCCTCTAGGCCAATTACATTCTTTCTGTAATTAGGTGACCAGAACTGCACACAGTACTCAAGTCGTGGCCTAACCAATGAGTTATGCAGTTCCATCATAACCTCCCTGCTCGTATATTCTATACCTCGGCTAATAAAGGAAAGTATTCCATATGCCTTTTTAACCACCTTATTGACGTGTCCTGCTACCTTCAGGGATCTGTCGACATTCACTCCAAGGTCCCTTACTTCCTCTACACTTAGTATTTTCCCATTAATCGTATATTCCTTTGCCTTGTTTGACCTCCCCAAATGCATCACCTCACACTTCTCCAAGTTGAATTCCATTTGCCACTTTTCTGCCCATCTGACCAGACCACCAATATCTTCCTGCAGCTATCCTTCTCGCTATCTACCACACGGCCAATCTTTGTGTCGTCCGCAACCTTCTCGATCATGCCCCCTACATTTATGTTCAAATGGTTAATTTCCACCACAAAAAGCAGGGGACCCAGTACCCTGCAGAACGCCACTGGAAGCAGCCCTCCAGTCGTTAAAACAGCCGTCAACAATTATCCTTTGTTTCCTGCCACTGAGCCAATTTTGTATCCACCTTGCTGCATTTCCCTGGATCCCATGGGATTTTTTTTTTTAATCAGTCTGCCATGTGGGACCTTGTCAAAAGCCTTGCTAAAATCCACGTAGACCATATCAACTGCAATATCCTCATCTATTTTCCTTGTTAGTTCATGATATTCGATCAAGTTGGCCATACAAGATCTTCCCTTAACAAATCCATGCTGACTATCCTTGATTAACCTGTGCCTTACGAAGTGACAGTTTATCTTGTCTCTCAGAATAGATTCCAATAATTTTCCCACTTTGTGAAGACAGACGCAAAGTATTCATTAAGAACCATACCAATATCCTCCGCTCCTATACATAGGTTACCTTTTTGGTCTTTTATGGGCCCTGCTCTTTCTTTAGTTATCCTCTTACTCTTAATGTATTGATAAAACATCTTTGGGTTCACCTTGATTTTGCTTGCCAATATTCTTTCACGCCCTCTCTTTGCTTTCCTAATTTCCTTTTTGATTTCACCCCTCCACTTTCTTATACTCCTCTCGGCTTTCTATAGTATTGAGTTCTCTGTGTCGGACATAAGCTTTCCTTTTCTGCCTTATCTTACCCTGCAGGCTCCTTGACATTCATGGGGTTCTAGATTTGGCCGCCTCACCCTTTTTCGTTGTGGGAACATGTTTACTCTGAACCCCTTGAATCTCCCCTTTGAATTCCTCCCACTGTTCTGACACTGATTTACCTTCAAGTAGCTGTTTCCAGCCCACTTTTGCTAAATCACTCGTCAGTTTAGTAAAATTGACCGTGCCCCAATTGAAAACTCTAATTCCTGTTCTATTTCTGTCCTTATCCATAATTATGTTAAAACTGACTGAATTATGATCACTGCCACCAAAATGCTCTCCCACTGCCACCCCTTCCTGCCCATCTTCATTTCCTAAAACTAAGTCTAACACTGCACCCTCTCTTGTTGGACTTGTTGCATACTGGGAAAAAAGTTCTCCTGAATGCACCTCAAGAATTCTGTTCCCTCAATTCCTTTCACACTAAAACTATCCCAGTTAATATTGGAGTAATTAAAATCCCCTAATACTGCCCTATTATTCTTGCACTTCTCAGAGATTTGCCTACATATCTGCTCTTCTATCTCCCTCTGACTGGGGGTCTATAGTACACTCCCAGTAGTGTGATTGCCCCTTTTTTTGTTCCTTAGCTCAATCCATATGGCTTTTGATGAACCTTCCAATATATCATCCCTCCTCACAGCTGTCATAGTTTCTTTGACACTTTGCCACTCCCCATTCTTTCTTATCCCCCTCCCTATCGCGTCTTAAAACCCTGTAACCAGGAACATTGAGCTACCGTTCCTGTCCCTCCTTAAGCCATGTTTCTGTAATAACGATGATATCATACTGCCATGTGTCTACTTGTGCCCTCAGCTCATCTGCTTTATTTGCCATACTCCTTGCTTTGAAATGGATATCCTTGAGCACTGCCAAACTTTTTTTTATTTTCTAACCCTCGTTTCCTCTGTCTTCCAGACTCCTCCAATAATTTTCCACCTTCCATTTTAATTTCTGATTTTATCCCAGCTGAGTCTACACTCCGGCCCCCATCCCCCTGCCAAACTAGTTTAAACCCTCCCCAACAGCACTAGCAAAACGTCCCGCAAGAAACTCAGTCCCGGCTCTGTTCAGGTGCAACCCATCCGGCCTGTACAGGTCCCATCTCCCCCAGAGCCGGTGCCAATATCCCAGGAATCTGAAGCCCTCTCCCTTGCACCATCTTTCCAGCCATGCATTCATCTGTCTTGTCCTTCTATATTCATTTGCACGTGGCACTGGAAGTAATCCGGAGATTACTACTTTTGAGGTCCTGTTTGCTAATTTCTTACCTAGCTCCCTAAATTCTGACTGTAAGACCACATCCCTCTTTCTACCTATGTCGTTGGTTCTGTTGTGGACCATGACTGCTGGCTGTTCACCCTCCCCTTTCAGGATGCTCTGCAGGCACTCCGTGACATCCTTGACCCTGGCACCAGGGAGGCAACACACCATCCTGGATTCATGTCTGCGGCCACAGAAACACCTGTCTGTTCCCCTGACTATTGAATCATCTATCATCTATCACTATGGCTGTTCCAGTCTTCCCTTTACCCTCCTGTGCAGCTGAGCCACCCATGGTGCCATGGACTTGGCTTTGGCTACACTCCCCAGGTGAAGCATCACTTTCCTCCGTATTCAGAACTGAATACCTGTTGGAGAGTGAGATGCAGGGGTCTCCTGTACCACCTGCCTGATTCTTCTTGACTGCCTGGTGGTCACCCATTCTCTCTCCCTGCATATTTTTAAGCTATGGGGTGACCACAGCTGTAAATGTGCTATCCACATAGCTCTCATCCTCATGAATGCAGCATAGTGTCGCCAACTGCCGCTCAAATTCCAAAACCCGTAGCTCAAGCTGCTTCAATTGACGACACATCCTGCACAAATGGCTCCAGGATATGGGAAGCATCCTGGAGCTCCCACATAGCACAGGAGGTGCACTTTCGAGGTTAAAGCAGCCCTGCCATTCCTTTATTTATTAGTTGACCCTTTGCTACTGCTTAAAACAAAACCTTACCAATACTACAACAGCTTAGAATTATTAATAAAAACCTTACTAGTACTGATAAATCCTACTAAAAATCAATACAGTTCACTAGTTAAAATAAACTTTACTCAAAAAAAAAAACAACTATTCACTTCTTCCTTATTATTAAGCTATTTACACACGCACCCTAACTCAGCTATTTAGAGTTGTTTCCTAACCGCAGTTACTCACCAGCCAATCACTCTGCAGCTTTCCTGTGACATCACTGCTCACTTTGTTTTCAAATTCTGGCGTGCCTGGACTCCTCTCCGCTGTTCACCCGGAAGGTAAGTGCTGTAGGCCGTGATCCTTGGGCTGTATTTAAATGCTCCCCGCTCTGTGTTCTCCTCGCAGGTCCACTCCTCTCTGCTGCTCTCCCGGAAGGTAAAACCTTACCCACCACTGACTAGCCTGTAGTTACTAGGACTGTCCTTACACCCTTTCTTGAATAAGGGCGTCGCATTTGCATCCAGGGAAGATTGAAAGATTATGACAAGCCCTTCCGCTATCTCCGACCCCCCACTTCCTTTAGCAAACTGGGATGCAAACCATTCAGACCAGGTGACTTAGCTACAGTAAGCACAGCCAGCCTTTTTAGTACCTCCCCCCACTCAATTTTTACCCTATCCATTGCCTCTACTCCCTTCATTTCTAATATTTTGTCAGATTCCACTTCCTTAGTGAACACTGATGCAAAGTATTCATTAAGGATATTACCTTTGCCCTGTGCCTCTAATCATTTGTTACCCTCTTTGTCTCTAATAGGCCTCACTCCATCTCTTACTACCTGCTTACTATTTACACGCAGGTAGATGATTTTTTGGGTTCCCTTTTATGTTGACTGCCATTCTATTCTCATGTTCTATTTGCCAGGCTTATTTTCCTCTTCACCTCCCCTCTCAACATTGTATTGTATTTGGCCTGGTTCTCACTTGAAGAATTCACTTGACATGCATTTTTGACCCTCTTTTTTTTTTGTTTCATCATAATCTCTATCTCCCTCATTATCCAAGGAGCCCTGGTTTTGGTTCTCATACCTTTCGCCCTTCTTAGAATGTAGGCATAGTGTAGTCATTTTTGTAGAGTAGAAAATGTGGCAGCCAATTTGCGCACAGAAAACTCCCACAAACAGCAATGTGATGACCAAATAATCTGTTCTGGGGTTGATGTCAGTTGAGGGATAAATATTGCCCAAGACACTGGGGAGAACTCCCCTGCTCTTTTTCGAACTGGCATTATGTGATCTCTGAAGTCCTACCTTTGAAATTTTACATGTAAAGTTAATGATGCAGGCAGTTGCATGAGTTGAATGCACCAATGGCAAACTTGAAGATTTGTCTAGTGTACGGAATGAGCATTTATCTGTACCTTGTTATGGATACGAATCCAGCCATTGCAAGCCGAGATCAGAACCTGAACTAACAAATTGTTGGCTTGTTTTGAAATACAGTTGCTGACTTTTTTTTCTAGATGAGGATTTCCGGTGATACTGTAGTGTCAGTCATACACTTATTCAATCGGATTGAAAAATTGCAAGTCGCTAGTGCTCATCTGAAGTAAACTCGTCTCTGCTTCTCAGCTGCAGATAGTTCTGAAATAAGTCTGTAGATACTAAATGCTGTGGAAGTTCATTAGATTTAAGTTTTTAAAAAATCCGATGTGTAGCGAAAGCAGTGGAAGTCTGACAGCTTATGGAGCATCTGATTCAAAAAGGGACAGTTCTAGAAGGAGAGAAAATAACAGCTACCAGCTGTGAATGCATCATGTGGTGCATAGAGAAATGACTAAGTGAAAGTGAAAAGTTGAGGCTACAGAGGATGTATCATCACACTCTCTCTCACTATAGCACTCCTCTGGCCCAAAGCATTTTAACACTGAGATATATGTGTGCCACAAAGAGTAAGAGAGCAATTGGAGTGAACTGAAAATTTTAGTTACCACTTGTATTGTTGGAGAATTGCATAAACCTTTACTTCAAGACTGGATCAAATATGAAAATTGACATTTCTTCTGAGACTTATGTTGGGTGTGATGGGAGAGGTTCAGAGGAAGGATTGTGAATGGAAGAAGAAACAGACTGGGCTAAAATTGGAGGGTTTTAAATGTAAATGTGTGAAGCTTTAGAAATAGTAAAGTAGAAACACTGACCCAGATTTTGCGTTTAGCAGCGAGGGAACAGAGCTCTCCCCTCACTATGCTGACAGCTACCCATAGAGTTTTCACGGGCTTTTGAGAGAAGACGTGTCATTGTGCGTCAGATCCAGTGCAGTGCCCTGTACAGGATATCTGTCATCAGGGCAAGCAACAGCGTAGCTCTTCAACCAATCAAATTGAAGAAATCTCACTAAGACATTCAGGGCAGAATTTTCGTTCCCGGGTCCCGCTGTCGGGAATCCAGAAATGCCGATCATGAGACCCTAAGGGAGATTTGGGAGGAGGCGGCCAACTAAGTGGCTGTCTCCAGGATCCCCGTCCAATTAATGAGGCAGGCTCCCAAGTCTAGATGGCCAATAGGAGGCCATCCAGCACTGAAAGATTGGCAGCCCCACCATCAGATGTGGGCACTGCTAAAATATATAGGGAGGTGCAGGAGTGCCTCCATCCCCACTCACCTGCCACAAATGAGTATTTAATAAGGACCAAAAAGGTTAGGGCCATTGGACAGGAGGGGGATAGTCCCCACGCTAATTGGTACTGTTGTGGCACCTTCCCCATTGAATGGAGCCTCTGGCTCTGATGGCCCCCCTTGCCTGCTGCCGGGAGGCTGCCGCCGTTACACAGATGGCCTCCTGGCTAGACAGGTACTACATACGCCGGCAGGAAAATCCAGATGCGTTGGGTGAGTGCCCTTAATTAAGCCCCTTGAGGGGCTTAATTGGCTACACACGGTGGCTGTTCGGGTAATCGGTCCTTGTTGTAACCCCATCTCCTGCAGAATCCCATGGAGGCAGGAACGTGTTGTGGAGCCAGCTCAACTGGATTTCCCTCCTGTTTTGGGCCCCCTCCCTGCCTCTTGACGTGCCTCCAGGAAGTATAAATTAGATTTAAATCATGAACAGAATGTGAAATAAAGAACGGGAAGAATGATAGGATTCAGCGAGAGAAAGCAAGATAGAAGAGACCAACAGGAAAAAGTACAAAAAGTTATATTAATTTAAAAAAAATGTCTCCAACACTAATTAAATTATTTTTTTTTAGAGATACAGCACTGAAACAGGCCCTTCAGCCCACCGAGTCTGTGCCGACCAAGAACCACCCATTTATACTAACCCTACAGTAATCCCATATTCTCTACCGCCTACCTACACTAGGGGCAATTTACAATGGCCAATTTACCTATCACCTGCAAGTCTTTGGCGGTGGGAGGAAACCGGAGCACCCGGCGAAAACCCACGTGGTCACAGGGAGAACTTGCAAACTCCGCACAGGCGGTACCCAGAATTGAACCTGGGTCCCTGGAGCTGTGCGGCTGCGGTGCTAACCACTGGCCGCCCATAATTCTGAAGGAATGACACTCCACACTTGTAAAATTAAATTCTCTGTGTCAGAGAGGTTATGTGGCTGTAATCATGACTCATGCCATTAAAATAAAAATCACCAGTACCTGAATTCACAGGGTAAAATCGCTACACCTTATCTTCATGTAATAAAAAATGAAGAACATATCATGCAACGCCATAAAACTTGGGTGGGTGGGGGGCGGGGGTGCTTAAACAAGATACTTTCCAACAATTGCTCCAGAATTTCACTTTGTCTAAAGCTTTTGCAGCTCTGTGTTTGAAAACGTGGCTGTGCTCACAGCTTCCCTGTTCTAAAAAGCTCCATTGCTTTTATCCCTGTCTTTCTCATTGCCAAATGTCACAGGTTAAAGGGCTTTCCAACTCAATGGTGTCAGGAATTGAGAAGATAAGGTCCCATACTGAGCTTAGAATTCTGACCTGATCAGTAGAACACTTCTTTCAGCTTGGGTTGGATGTGTTGATCGTGAAATCTGCTCTGACTCCTCAGTCATTTTCACCTCCTTCAAAAGATACATCAGCGCTATTTATAGAATATGTGTGGATCACCCATTTTCCCTTCCACTGTAGAGCATTTTACACTCATCCAGATTAAATTTCTACTGCAGTTGGTCTGCCCACGTATATATTTTGTCTAACTCGTTTTATAATTTCTGAGCTATCTCCTTCGATTGCACTGACTCCGGTCTTACTTTTGTATCACCTGCAAACCTAACTAATTTATTTTGAGTTTCTGATTCTAAATCATGAATATAAATTTGAAACAGCAGTGGATCCAACACTGAGCACTGGGCCCACAAACTCAGAACCCTGAAATTGAAACCTCTAACAAGCACCAGTAGTTTTCTACCCGAAAGTCTTGTGATCTGTTTATTAATGTAACTTTGGTTGAACATAAGAAATAATGAAACTTTTATATTTTGTGACTTCATTATGGTCCAACTGAAATACATGGGTCATAATCTCTTGATTTGGTTGACTCCATGGGGTTTTTCCTGTGAGAAACTCAACATGAGATCCGTTGCTGTTTTAACATACAACCAACTTGAAGAGACTTGCATGCAACAATGGTTTAAAGATTCTAGATTATAGGAAGGCTTGCTCCTTGATTACGCCAGTGGCTTGTAATCATTTCTGGAGAGCAGTTATTCACTATGCGACACCAAGGTCTCCTGGCATGTTGGCTATCCTGGACCCAGAAGCTGGAATTTGTCATCTTTTTTTCTTTCCAGCTCTCTCCTGCTGCTATTCCCAATCCAATCTGGATTTTATTTCTTCTGCACTCAGCCACCAGCTACTTTCGAACCTTTTGTGTGTCATACAAGGTGCAAACAAACAAAATGTCTAATCTTTTTCTCTTTTCCATCACAACCCCTCTCTCTCCCCCCCCGCCCCCCCCCCCCCCCCCCCCCGCCCGACCACAGCAAGTTGCACCAAATGATGAGGCAGTCGTGACATTACTGTGTGAGTGGGCAGTGAGTTGCAAGCGGTGTGGGAAACACAGAGCTATGGCAGTAGCAAAACTCCTGGAGAAAAGGCAGGCTGAAATCGAGGCAGAGGTGAGTGACATTTTTGAGTATTAAGTTTCAAATCTGGAGACAAGCATGAAGTGTTAGTAAAGTTGAATATAGTCAATCCTCTCTACATGACTGTTGCTACTTTTTTTTGGCGACATTGCAAGTCTCCTTTAACTTAATACAATCCTAACTTCTCTTGTAAGCTATGGTCAATAGCTTTTCGTGTGGGGTTTTTATACCTCAAGGGAATGGTATGTTTGTTCAGAACTGGTCTTCTCTTTGGCCTCTTTAAATGTGAGGGATATCAGTGTTTTTTATCCAACACTAGATATGTAATATTGGACAATTGAATAATTCCTCATTTCAAACACTGTGTTAGCATCAAATACTCCCAAATTAGTATAAACCGGCCCTCTAGCACTGTTCCCCCCCACCCCCCCCTCCACAACAGGTATACCGTTTTGGATACTGTTGAGGGAGATGGCTCACCAGGGGAAGGCAGCAGTAGCCAGGTTCATGGCACCGTGGCTGGCTCTGCTGTTCAGAAGGGCGGGAAAAAGAGTGGAAGGGCTATAGTCATAGGGGATTCGATTGTAAGGGGAGTAGATAGGCGGTTCTGTGGTCGAAAACGAGACTCCCGAATGGTATGTTGCCTCCCAGGTGCACGGGTCAGGGATGTCTCAGATCGGCTGCAGAACATTCTGAAGGGGGAGGGTGATCAGCCAGTTGTCGTTGTGCACATAGGCACCAATGATATAGGTAAAAAACGGGATGAGGTCCTACAAGCAGAATTTAGGGAGTTAGGAGCCAAGTTTAAAAAGTAGGACCTCAGAGGTAGTAATCTCAGGATTGCTACCAGTGCCACGTGATAGTCAGAGTAGAAATGAAAGAATATTCAGGATGAATGCGTGGCTTGAGAGATGGTGCAGGAGGGAGGGGTTCAAATTTTTGGGACATTGGGACCGGTTCTGGGGGAGGTGGGACTATTACAAATTGGACGGTCTACACCTGGGCCGGACTGGAACCAATGTCCTTGGGCGTGCTTTTGCTAACGCTGTTGGGGAGGGTTTAAACTAATGTGGCAGGGGGATGGGAACCAAATGAGGTCAGTGGAGAGTAAGGAGGCAGTAACAAAAGCCTGTAAGGAACTAGATAATGAAGTCAGCGTGACTAAGGGAAAGAGTAGGCAGGGAGCAGATGATGAAAGCAAAGGGACTGGTGGTCTGAGGTGTGTTTGTTTTAATGCAAGAAGTGTAGTAGGTAAGGCAGATGAACTTAAGGCTTGGATTAGTACCTGGGAGTATGATGTTATTGCTATTACTGAGACTTGGTTAAGGGAAGGGCATGATTGGCAACTAAATATCCCAGGATACCAATGCTTCAGGCGGGATAGAGAGGGAGGTAAAAAGGGTGGAGGAGTTGCATTACTGGTCAAAGAGGATATCACAGCTGTGCTGAAGGAAGGCACTATGGAGGACTTGAGCTGTGAGGCAATATGGGCAGAACTCAGAAATAGGAAGGGTGCGGTAACAATGTTGGGGCTGTACTACAGGCCTCCCAACAGCGAGCGTGAGATAGAGGTACAAATATGTAAACAGATTATGGAAAGCTGTAGGAGCAACAGGGTGGTGGTGATAGGAGATTTTAATTTTCCCAACATTGACTGGGATTCACTTAGTGTTAGAGGTCTAGATGGAGCAGAATTTGTAAGGAGCATCTAGGAGGGTTTTCTAGAGCAGTATGTAAATAGTCCAACTCGGGAAGGGGCCATACTGGACCTGGTGTTGGGGAATGAGCCGGGCCAGGTGGTTGACGTTTCAGTAGGGGACTACTTTGGGAATAGTGATCACAATTCCGTAAGTTTTAGAATACTCATGGACAAAGACGAGAGTGGTCCTAAAGGAAGAGTGCTAAATTGGGGGAAGGCCAGCTATACCAAAATTCGGCAGGAGCTGGGGAATGTAGATTGGGAGCAGCTGTTTGAAGGTAAATCCACATTTGATATGTGGGAGGCTTTTAAAGAGAGGTTGATTAGCGTGCAGGAGAGACATGTTCCTGTGAAAATGAGGGGTAGAAATGGCAAGATTAGGGAACCATGGATGACAGGTGAAATTGTGAGACTAGCTAAGAGGAAAAAGGAAGCATACATAAGGTCTAGGCGGCTGAAGAATGACGAAGCTTTGAAAGAATATAGGGATTGTAGGCGCAATCTGAAACGAGGAATTAAGAGGGCTAAAAGGGGTCATGAAATATCTTTAGCAAACAGGGTTAAGGAAAATCCCAAAGCCTTTTATTCATATATAAGGAGCAAGAGGGTAACTAGAGAAAGGATTGGCCCACTCGAGGACAAAGGAGGAAAGTTATGCGTGGAGTCAGAGAAAATGGGTGAGATTCTAAACGAGTACTTTGCATCGGTATTCACCGAGGAGAGGGACATGATGGATGTTGAGGTTAGGGACAGATGTTTGATTACTCTAGGTCAAGTCGGCATAAGGAGGGAGGAAGTGTTGGGTATTCTAAAAGGCATTAAGGTGGACAAGTCCCCAGGTCCGGATGGGATCTATCCCAGGTTACTGTGGGAAGCGAGAGAGGAAATAGTTGGGGCCTTAACAGATATCTTTGCAACATCCTTAAACACGGGTGAGGTCCCAGAGGACTGGAGAATTGCTAATGTTGTCCCCTTGTTTAAGAAGGGTAGCAGGGATAATCCAGGTAATTATAGACCGGTGAGCCTGACGTCAGTGGTAGGGAAGCTGCTGGAGAAGATACTGAGGGATAGGATCTATTCCCATCTGGAAGAAAATGAGCTTATCAGTGATAGGCAACATGGTTTTGTGCAGGGAAGGTCATGTCTTACCAACTTAATAGAATTCTTTGAGGAAGTGACAAAGTTGATTGATGAGGGAAGGGCTGTAGATGTCGTATACATGGACTTCAGTAAGGCGTTTGATAAGGTTCCCCATGGTAGGCTGATGGAGAAAGTGAAGGCGCATGGGGTCCAAGGTGTACTAGCTAGATGGATAAAGAACTGGCTGGGCAACAGGAGACAGAGAGTAGTAGTGGAAGGGAGTTTCTCAAAATGGAGACGTATGACCAGTGGTGTTCCACAGGGATCCGTGCTGGGACCACTGTTGTTTGTGATATACATAAATGATTTGGAGGAAAGTATAGGAGGTCTGATTAGCAAGTTTGCAGACGACACTAAGATTGGTGGAGTAGCAGATAGTGAAGGGGACTGTCAGAGAATACAGCAGAATATAGATAGATTGGAGAGTTGGGCAGAGAAATGGCAGATGGAGTTCAATCAGGGCAAATGCGAGGTAATGCATTTTGGAAGATCCAATTCAAGAGTGAACTATACAGTAAATGGAAAAGTCCTGGGGAAAATTGATGTGCAGAGAGATTTGGGTGTTCAGGTCCATTGTTCCCTGAAGGTGGCAACGCAGGTCAATAGAGTGGTCAAGAAGGCATACGGCATGCTTTACTTCATCGGACGGGGTATTGAGTACAAAAGTTGGCAGGTCCTGTTACAGTTGTATAGGACTTTGGTTCGGCCACATTTGGAATACTGCGTGCAGTTCTGGTTGCCACATTACCAAAAGGATGTGGATGCTTTGGAGAGGGTGCAGAGGAGGTTCACCAGGATGTTGCCTGGTATGGAGGGCGCTAGCTATGAAGAGAGGTTGAGTAGATTAGGATTATTTTCATTAGAAAGACGGAGGTTGAGGGGGGACCTGATTGAGGTGTACAAAATCATGAGAGGTATAGATAGGGTGGATAGCAAGAAGCTTTTTCCCAGAGTGGGGGTTTCAATTACAAGGGGACATGAGTTCAAAGTGAAAGGGGAAATGTTTAGGGGGGATATGCGTGGAAAGTTCTTTACGCAGAGGGTGGTGGGTGCATGGAACGCATTGCCAGCGGTGGTGGTAGACGCGGGCACGATAGCGTCTTTTAAGATGTATCTAGACAGATACATGAATGGGCAGGAAGTAAAGAGATACAGACCCTTAGATAATAGGTGACAGGTTTAAATAGAGGATTTGGATCGGCGTAGGCTTGGAGGGCCGAAGGGCCTGTTCCTGTGCTGTAATTTTCTTTGTTCTTTGTCTTTGGCTCTGACCTCAGAGTACTGCAGCAGCATAAATCTCTTTTGCTTTCCACACCAGCTATCTGTATGGATTTTCAGCACCTTCCATGCCCCACTGAAGAATGTTCATTGAAAGTGCAGGAAGCAGTACGGTATTGGGTACCAGACTGCACATTTCATATGAACTTGGCTAGTTGCTAAGTGAAGCAAAGTTGCTACTACTTGAATGTAAGTTGGTTTCATTAAAAAGTTATGCAAATACTATCTACTCAGTTGCTAATGTCTTTTCTTTGTAGCGATGTGGAGAGTCGGAAGTCTTGGATGAAAAGGAGTCAATTTCCTCTGTGTCACTTAGCGGCTCAAGCCTTCCTGTTTTTCAGAACATCCTCCTTAGGTTTCTGGACACTCAAGCTCCTGTATTAAGTATGTATTAGTTATTTTCTCTCTGGTTCCTGTTTGTCTCTGTCACATGCTATCTGCAGCTTAGAGAAGGGGGCAATTTTCACCCACCTTGCACACAATGTTGTCCTGAAACAGCGCACTGGGAGCGATGGAATATCCTGGGTTGATTCTTCCTCCCTGCAGGCAAACACCTGGAATTTCTCTGGTAGGGGATTGACAGAAGCCCAGGAGAAATGGAATAATAAGAAACCCAGCCGTTTACCCCATTCCTCCATTGTTTCTGCCAAAGTTATGGCGCGAGATTGAGAATGCCCTAAGGAAATTCGAGACAGGGATCAGGAATTTAACATGGAGAAGAATTGTGACTGTAATCTTTGTATCCAACCTTTCTGTAGCACATTGTGTTAATGCTTCAATGCTCAATGTAATCGTACTGGATAAATATCACCTAAAATAGATGTTTCTTGAGAATTAGTTTCCAGAGCATCTGCAACTTCAACTCTCAGAAGAGTGCTCCCAGTTTCTCCTCATTCAAATGCTGTTTGTTCTTTCATTTCCTTGTTCAATAGGTATTGTAGACATAACTTATTTAAACAGTGTTGTGTGTTTAGTTTGAACATTTTGGAAAGAGGAGGAAAATACACATTTCCTTTAGGAAGTCAGCTTCACTCATAATGAAAGCAAAATGCCATGCGTCTGAAAATGCTGGAAACATATTTTCCAATGTGAAAGCTTTTCGACCCAACACTTTGTTTCTCTCCACAGCTGCTAGCTGACTTGCTGAGTTTTGTAAACACTAATGGTGTTTCATGTTGGGCGAGGGTTGCCACAGGTGGAACTGCAGCCCAGCGTTAATTGCTGCTTTTATGATAGGAAAGGCACAGGGGAGGCAGAAAGCTACACCAGTTTCTAAATCTTCCCAATTAAATCCTGTTGTGACTTTCCTGAGTTCGTTTTAGTTTTTATTTGGGTAAAATTTGTTCCAGTTATTGTGCCTTGATCTGTTATAACCTTTGCTGAACTGAGGACTCTAGTTGCATGAATTGGACTCCAACTGAAGTTTAGTTTTTATATGTTTTGATTATTTTTTAAGTGTACATGCTTCTGCTTCTGCTCTTCCCTGCTTGGGCAACATGAACCTTTGGTTCACCTTTCCACTCCTACTCTGATCTCTCTGTCCTCAGCCTCCCACACCATTCCATTGAAACTCATTGGAAGCTTAAGGAACAGCACCTTTTTCTTTGGATCAGGCACTTTACAGCCCTCTAGCCTCAACATTATGTTCAACTTTAGATCATAATCATCAGTCCCATTTTTTCAAACAGCAGATGACTGATTACGGTTCTACTGTTACCATTGACACCTCCTCTAGAACCATCTTTTGTTTCTTGACTTCATCCATTACCACCCCTTTGTGCTTTGTACCATCATCATGGGAAGGCTGTGGCGTAGTGGTAATGTCACTGGGCTCCCAGCCCAGAAGCCCAGGCTAGTGCTCTGGGGATATGGTTTCGAATCCCACCACGGCAGATGGTGAAATTTGAACTCAATTAATTAAAAGGTGAGTCTAATGTCGATTGTTCACCAATGTCCTTTTAGGGAAGGAAATCTGCTGTTCTTACCTGGTCTGGCCTACATGTGACGCCAGATCCACAGCAATATGGTGGACTCTTAAATGCCCTCTGAAATGGCCTAGCAAGCCACTCAGTTCAAGGGCAATTAGGGATGGGCAATAAATGCTGGCCTTGCCAATGACCCCCACATGAACGAATTAAAAAATAAATCATTTCATCACTCCTGCCTTCCACCTCTATCACAGACCTTCCTTTGATTCATTCCTTCCTCCCCACTTTTCCCCCTGACTCTGTACCCTGCTTAAAGAACTGTTAATTCTCAAACTTCCTTCAGTTCTGATGAAAAGTCATTGGCCTGAAACATGGGCTGGAATTTTACGTTGGGCGGAAGGTCCCGTCCACCAACCGAAAAGTCGGTGGCGAGCCCGCCTCCACCAAGCCTGGGGAGCCACATTGGGATTTTTCGCTCTCCAGGCTCTGAATTGGCATTGGTCGGGACTTCCACCTCCTTGAGGCAGGAAGTCCTGCCTAATGGAGCAGCCAGCCAATCAGCAGGCCGACAGCTCTTCGCTCCCAGTGGTGCTGCTGGGACTGTGGCCACTGCTGGGACTGCACCCAGTCGTCGGGGGCAAGAGGAAAGATGCCCCTGGAACTAAGTAATTGTCCCTGGCGAGGCCCTAAAATATCGGTTTGTTTTGGCGGGGGGGCGGGGGCGGGGTTGTGTTGTCCAGTGGGGCGGTTGGGCCGTGGGGGAGTCCTCCTTGAGGCACAGGGTGCCTGATCATGAGACCACCACCCACCCAGCCCGCAAGAAGGCCACCAGGTTTTACCGCTTTGCTACCTGGCCGCTGCGGGTACAATGCTGGTGGCGGGAGGAGGCCCTTACGTGGCAGTTATTTGGCCTTGATTGGCTTGGGGCGGGCCTTTTCTCGCTGCTGCCACCCCGCGTAAAATTGCAGCGGAGGTGGGAAGACGTCAGGAATGGCCCCCCCGCCTCCCACTTAATTTTACGCCCCCATCGCCACCAGCCCGCTCATTGAGAGGCCGTAAAATTCTGGCCATTCACTCTGTTGCTCTCCCCACAGATGCTGCCTGACCTGCTGAGTATTTCCAGCATATTCTGTTTTTATTGCACTTTTCCAGCATCCATAGTATTTTGCTTTTATTAAACTGTTCTGGTTGGGTATGAATGGAGTTCCAAAAGTACAAAAAGTTGAAAAACATTGGACAAAGTTGTAACAGTTTGAACGGTTCAGGTTTGCTATATGCAGGTTACATGGCTAAAATTGTATTGAAGGTTGATTTACAGATCTGCTATTCTATGGCAAGTTCAGGTACTGACTGTTTTTATATGTATATATGTACCAGCTGATCTTAATAACGAAAATGAGAAAGTCGAGTTTGTGAATCTAGTGCTGCTGTTTTGTGAGTTCATCCGCCACGATGTCTTCTCGCATGATGCGTATATGTGCACACTCATATCCCGTGGAGACCTCACCTCAGTCACTGCTGCAGTAAGACCTCGATCACCAACTACAGAGAATTCAGAGGAACACTACTCAAAGGAGCATGATGACGGCCATCACGGTGTTAAGCTGGAGGTAAAATATTACTCATTGTAGATGTCGGGGGCGGGTGGATACGGTTGTAGTGACATTAACGTGCCGGTTTTTATTTTAAAAAATTGGTTTGTACATGTTTGTGCTCTTGATGCCTTTTCCTATATTTGCTATTTGCTACCTTGTTATCCAGCAATTTCCAGTTTACCATCCCCTTTGTTTGATTAGGTCTGTGTAGTTCAGCTCGGTCCTATCGAACGGCTGGAGGTGAGGCAGCAATTTAGTTGAGGTGGTAGAATTTAACAATGGTGTGATTTATCAATCAGTGATCATTTAATGAGAGTAGTACAAGCCCACTGATGATGTATACCTTCAGGCCTTATGAATATTTTTTTTGGCAACAGATTATCAGAAAATAAACTGGCAAACTCTATAAGATTTGGGTGCTTGCACGCATTTGCAAAACTCTCTGGTGGGTAATGCTGCGAATAGTTTGAGTTTAATTTGGGTGGTTTTGATGTGCAGCAGCAGGAGCACTTGCTTCTTAGTCTTGGGTAACTTATTAGTCTCTGTCCCTTTTCTGAATAATTCACTGCTCATGGGAGCTGTATACTGTCTTGCTCACTCGCTCACGCACACGCTTGCTAGCTCTCGCTGCCAGGCCTGCATGCGCTCTCTTGTTTGCTTGCCCTCTCAAGCTCTTGCTCTCACTTTCATCCTCAATTAAGGGGCTCGCAGATCAGAATGTTGCGATGATTCTACTCCAGGAATGTTGTTTTCAAAAAGCTGCTGTTGATTGGAAGTTACCAGACATCAGAGCCAGATTCCCTAATTTAACATTTGGGGCTGTTTCAATGCTTCCTTGGCTCAGGAAGGTAGGTTTAAAAAAAAAAAAAATCCCCTATGAAAATACTGATGATTTGCAATCACGCTGGTCTGCGGAGGACTGTGGTACCTTCAAGTTGTTTTTGGTTCAGATTCATGTTGGATAGCTACCCTGGGATGTCTTGTGCCCATAAAAGCAGGACAAATCTAACCTGGACCATTACCACCACCTCCAAATCATCAGCAAATTGGTGAGAGAAGTCATCAATAACACCATCAGGCCACCTTTACTCATCCGCAACCTATTTGTTTGTGCCCAGATTGGCCTCACTTGAGCCATATCTGATTCATGGGAAGATGGATCGGATTGTTAGAAGCTAATCATCGCAGACCCAGGATGTTACTGCCAAAGTTTACTGGCAGCATCCTTGAACCAACCATATTTGGTCGCTTCATCAGTCACCTTCTCTTTAGTCATAAGACCAGGAACAGGGGTCGCCGGAGGCTAGGTGTGGGCTCAGCTTCATTCACAGTTCCTCTGCAAAGGATGCAGCCCATTCAGACCTACAGTGGGACCTGGACAACCTCTGTACTTGAGCTGATCAGTTGCAGAAAATATTCATGTTGCATAAGTGCCAAATAATGACCATCCAACAAAAGAGAGTGCTTTAGCTCCCACTGAGATTCACAACGCCACCATCGCCAAGTCTCCCAGCATCAACAGGCGGGGGGCTTTCACGAATAACCAGAATCCATGGTCCAGAGCCATAGCTACAGAAGCAGTGTGGAGAATGTGTCTTGCCACTGCCTACAAGATTCAAGTCACAGCATGATGGAATGGATACAGCTGAATCAACACTCAAAGTTCAACAGCATCCAGGACAAAGCAGTTTTCTTGAGTCGTGCTCCTGCCAGTGAACTTGGTATCCATCCCCTCTGCTGTGGCTGTAGTCTGTACTATCTACAGGGTATACTGAAGCAACTCAGCAAGATTTTTTTCTTGGAATGCTAGCTCTGTGACTCTTACCAGTGAGATGGATGAGAGCAGCAATATCATTGGAACACCGTAACCTCCAAATTGCCTGCTATCTTGACTTGAACAAGTATTGCTGATCCTTAATTGTATTGGGTTAAAGTCCTAGAATTCCCTACCTAACATCGTTGTGGAAGCATCATCATTACAGGGACCACATTGGTACAAGAAGGCCCACCAACATGTAGAGGATGGACAATAAATCAACCTTGCTCCCTTTGCTCATATCCTGAAAATAAATATATTTAAAGAAACAATAACCTGTTTGTACAGAATGATGTGATTCTTATTTTACTGGATCACGGTTGGAGAAGTTGGTTGGTTCATTGATCAGACAGCAGGACCAGGAATGTTGCTTACATCTATCAACTAGTTTTCATAACATCTTTCCTATTCGTGTTGGCTCCTTAATTTTTCATGACATTAACAAATTATGAAGACTGGTTGCTAAACTAAATGACAAAATCTGTTAGTCTGCTAGATTTTGGCTAGGCTTAGATATTTACCAGGTTTTTATGCTATATGTATAAATAGGTATTACAGAACTCGTCCGTCTTTCTATATTTGCTGCCAGAACTTTTGATGCCACGTACAAATTAGCAAGGTTAACATTTTTTGTTGACTGTAGTATTTGATTTCGACAGATAATTCAGTGACAAAGTGCTGAATTGTCAGGCTACTGTCTTTTGGATACATATGCACAATTAACTCATCTGAGAAAGAGCAGAGGAGTTATTCTGGTGTCTTGGCCAACATTTATCCTTCTACCAACACAAAAGAGTTGGAGTATTGTGCACAGTTCTGGTCTCTATTATGAAAAGGAGATAGAGGCACTGGCAAGGAAGATACCAGAATTGAGAGGTTATAGCTATCAGGAAAGATTGCACAGACTGGGGCTAATTTCTCTGGAAGGGGTGGGGGTGGGGGGGAGGCGGGGGTGACCTGATTGAGATTTTTAAGATTATGAAAGGGTTTGGTAGGGTAGACATGGAGAGATGTTTTCACTTGTGGGGGGAGACCAAAATCAGAGGTCAGAAATATAAGATAGTCACTAATAAACCCCATAGGGAATTCAGGAAAAAACGTTTTTTGTTTATCTGGAGAGTGGATAGAATGTGGAATGGCTACCACCAGGAGTATTTGAGACGACTTGCATAGATGTAAGGGGAAGTTAGATAAGTGCATGAGGGAGAAAGAAATCGGATATGCTGATAGGATGAGATGAGGAGAGGTGGGAGGAGACTTGTATGGAGCACAAATGGCCTGTTTATGTGCTGCGGACTCAGTGTAATTATCTCATAACTCTTTGTGGGATCTTGTACATAGATTTGCTGCTGTATTTGCCTACATTATATAGAAAGGAAAGATAGATTTACATATATTTAGCAGCTTTTTGAATCTCGGGACATCCTAAACCATTTTACAGATAATTAAGTACTTTTTGAAGTGTACTCACTGTTGTAACGTAGGGAAGCACATCAGCCAACTTGCACAGAGCAAAGATCCACAAACACAATATGATAATTGTGATGTCTCTCGGGACTGGAGTGAGGTTTAGCCGAGTTTGGAATGAGGTATGTGAGACAGAGACTGCACGCTGCTGAACTTAAAGGCTTCTTTATTTTGTTTTACTTTCACTTTCCCTTTGCGAGCATGTGTGTACTACAACAGCCACTAAAGTACACAATGTACAATGCAATTGCAATATCAAAACACTTCAACATTACATCCCTCCTCTTCTTTGTAAATGAGAGACCTAACATTTTTCAATGGTTTCTTTCTAAAACTGTAAACAATAACTTAAATGTAAATAGTTCACTTTGTAACATAGTCACTTAAATATGCCGGGAGTTTTCTCTCACGAGTAGGCTATCGTGTGACATCAGATTGTAGTCTCATTTGGCTCATGTTATCTATCTGAGGTGTCTGTTTCAGAATCAGATTCAATACTTGCGAGTGGTGTTTTCAGTTCTTTGAAAAATGATGTGTTTTTTGTGATGATTTGTGAACTGCGCTTAGCAGTGATCATTGATTCTTAAGTGTTGGTCACAACAAATGGTTGGATGTCATAAGGGGTTGTTGTCTTCCAGTATGACCATCATGTTTCACATGTACTTTATCGCCTGGCTTTAGCGGTGAACCTCTGAGTTTCATGTTTTGCTCTGCATTTACTTTCATTCGATCTTTCTGTTCTGGATTGCGGTCACATACATGTTGATCATTAGTTCGCAGGGTAGCTCAGGAAGACGTGTGCACATCGGATGTGCAAAGGTGAGTGTAGCACGAGGTTTTCCAGTCGTCGAGTGAGGTGTCGCTCTGTATTTGCGAAGAAAGTGATATAGTTCTTGCTTCTATGACTTGTTCTCAGCTCTAGCTGTACGTAACACATTTTTCAAGGTTCACATAAATCTCTCGACTTCACCATTAGCTCTTGGCCAACCAGGTGTGATTTTCCTATGAGTGAAGCCTAGATAGTGTGCGAATTTGCTGAACTCATCGTTATTGAATGGAGGTCCATTGTCACTTACCATTTGAGAGATTCCAAACAAGCAAAGATCTGATCAAACTTTGGGATGGTTGCTTTTGTTGAAGTTGACATAACTAATTACATGATTGGGAATCTGCTGTAGTCATCAGTGACAAGAAGCAGGTGGTCAGCTGTGGACAAATCTGTGAAGTCGATGCTAACTTCAATCCATGGTCCTGGAGGTAGTTCGGACATCTTGAGAGGATCATAAAGATTTGACGTTGTGGTTGTTAACAGGTGTTAACATGGCAAACACTGATTGATCTTGTGCTCTTTCATATAGTCAATTCCTGGGAAGCATACCTTTTTCCCCCAAGGAGTTATTTGGTCTTGACTATTCCTTGGTGTCCTTCATGTGTTATATTGACAACACATCCCCTCAATGAGTGTGGAATGACAACACAGTTGTTGCATAATATAAGATCAGATGTGGTTGTAACGGTTAGCTCATTTTGAACATTGTGAAGACCTTGTAGCGTTTGACTGATTTCGTTTGCTTTCTCAATCACGTCTTTCCAGTTTCGTGATTCTGTAGCCTTCCTAAATAGTTGCAAAGCATCATTTGTTTTGTTGCTTCTTTGATGTCAGCTAGCTTTAGTGACTTTGGCACCGTAATTATGCTTACGTAGTTATGATGTTCAGCAACCTTTTCCTCGCAACTAGTAGGACTGTCAGCAGCAGATGTCGTGAAAGATAGTCCGCTGGGTTGAGTTTGCCTGGCTGATACTCAACATGGAACTTGTGTTCTTGTAGTTTGAGTATCCAACTTTCTATTCGAGTGGGTTGCTATATGGATTGTTGAACAAAGCTCACTAGTGGTTTGTGGCCAGTTATTACTTTAAATTTGCTTCCATATAAGTAGAGATGAAAGTGTACGAACTCCCATGTGATTGAGAGCACTTCTCTCTGTTTCCTAATAATGTTGCTCTACGGGTGTTAACCATTGCGAAATTCGTTGCGGCTGCCTGCAACGAATTTGGCCTAACCATCAGCCTCAAGAAAACGAAAATTATGGGAAAGGACGTCAGAAATGCTCCATCCATTGATATCGGCGACCACGCTCTGGAAGTGGTTCAAATGTTCACCTACCTAGGCTCAACTATCACCAGTAACCTGTCTCTCGATGCAGAAATCAACAAGCGCATGGGAAAGGCGTCCGCTGCTATGTCCAGATTGGCCAAGAGGGTGTGGGAAAATGGCGCACTGACATGGAACACAAAAGTCCAAGTGTATCAAGCCTGTGTCCTCAGTACCTTGCTCTATGGCAGCGAGGCCTGGACAACGTATGTCAGCCAAGAGCAACGGCTCAACTCATTCCATCTTCGCTGCCTCTGGACAATCCTTGGCATCAGGTGGCAGGACCGTATCTCCACGCAGAAGTCCTTGAGGCCGCCAGCATATACACTCTACTGAGCCAGCGGCGCTTTAGATGGCTTGGCCATGTGAAGATGGCAGGATCCCCAAGGACGCATTGTACAGCGAGCTCGTCACTGGTATCAGATCCACCGGCCGTCCATGTCTCCACTTTAAAGACGTCTGCAAACACGACATGAAGTCCTGTGACATTGATCACAAGTCGTGGGAGTCAGTTGCCAGTGATCGCCAGAGCTGGCGGACAGCCATAAAGGCAGGGCTAAAGAGTGGCGAGTCGAAGAGACTTAGCAGTTGGCAGGAACAAAGACAGAAGCGCAAGGGGAGAGCCAACTGTGTAACAGCCCCGACAACCAATTTTATCTGCAGCGCCTGTGAAAGAGTCTGTCACTCTGGAATTGGCCTTTATAGTCACTCCAGGTGCTGCTTCATAAATCACTGACCATCTCTAGGCGCTTACCCATTATCTCTCGAGACAAGGAGGCCAAAGAAGGAAGAAGACGGCGACAGGTGTTAACGATCTGCTTGCCATCACAACGATTGATCGTTACCTGTCTTGTCTTTCTGTATGAGAACTGTACCTAATCCAACCGGGCCTGCATCCATGACATGCTGGGTGGTCTTTCAGGGTCGAAATAGGCATTTGTGCAAATTGCTGACCTATATGGTTGATCTGGTGTACAGCCTGTTCGTGTGATTTAGTCCATTCCCACTTGATGGTTTCTTTTGTCAGATCGTGTGGGGGGCAGATAGTGAAGTGTGATCAGGAATGAAGTGACTACAGTATGTGAAGAATCTTTGCAGAGTCCAGACTTCTTGCACGTTTGTAGAATCTGCAGCATTTGCAATGGTTTCAACTTTCTGTAGATCTGGTGATGCTCCTTTACCACTGAAAACATGACCGAACAATTCCATTTTATTTTCATTGAACAAGCACTTGTCTTTGTTCAAGGTGAGGTTATGTTTGTAGGCATGTATGTAGACGTGTCTCGAGTTCCCTTTCGGTGCGGTCATAGATGAGAATGTCATCACTGATGTTCAAGTCCTTGAAGTGCAGACTGAAACATGTGCTGAAATACCTCAGCTGCCAAGCTGACTTCAAAGTTGAGCCTCTTGTATTGGAAGCGTCCGATGTGAGTACAGAAAATAGTAAGATAGCTCCGCTCTTCAAGCTCGATTTGACGGCAGCCTGCATTGAGATCAACTTTAGCAAAGTGTTTAGCAGCATTCACTTTCTCTGTGATATCATCGATTGTCAGTGTCAAGTGTCTTTCTCGTTGCATGGCTTGGTTTGGTGATCGCATATCAATGCTGATTCTAATCTGGTTCTCACTCTTGCGTTTCTTGATGATGTGTATGGGTGAGACCCAAGGAGTAGGCTCATCCCCCAACTTTCTCAATAATGCCAAGTTTAAGTAGGCGTTGAAGTTCTTTCTGTTTCCTGACATGAAGTGGTATTCGTCGTCATTGCGCAGCTGGGGGCATATTAGGGTCTACATGCAGTTTGCATTTAACACCTTTCAGCTTGCCAATACCAGTGAAGCGATCCGCATACAATTTGAAATGTTTTTGTTATGCGAAGGAATTGCGTATGCAACCGCAGTTGTGAAGATCTGTTGCTGTGTTTTAAAAAAAAAAGTGTCACATTCTCCAGATATGATCTAGAATAGAGTTTTCATTCTGGAGTCTTTGAAAGAGACTGGCGTTTCAAAAGTTCTGAAGATTTTCAGCAGTTTGTCACTGTTATAATGGCTGTTTGCTGCGTTTGAGAGAGGACAAAAGTATATTCAGGGTCTTCTGCCTCTATGTTGGCTACATTCTCCTTTTTGCTGTGGTATGCGTATGTGGCACCCTTCGGTTGGTATTGGTCTTAGTAGTTGATTTTGCTGACTGACAAACTGGGCAAAGTGGTTGGGTTCTCCACAGGGCTATACGTCGTTTACCAGTAGCAGGACACTCTGTCCAGTGTGGGTGAGCACCACCACAGTGGAAACATTCTTTGGATAAGATGCAACTCTGTGAGATGGCTGTTGCTTTGTAGGTGGTTTCCAGGCACCTGAGCGATGAATAGTGTTCACTAGAGTTGAACTTGGAGTGTGGTAGTTAGTGTTAGTAGCCTCAATTTCTGGACTCTGAGAGTCATAGTGATCTTGCTGACTCCAACAACTCTGACAGCTTTCTATCTTTCTCGAGTGTTTTTTGGCATAGTTGACTAGGGAGACGGCCTTTGATTATTTGTGTTTTGATTTCCCGTTTGATATGTCACCAAGGTCACATTTGATTGTTAGTTGCCTTAATTGCATGTAATATTGGTCAGTTGTCTCAGTTGCTTCTTTGGTGCAACGAAAGACCATGTTTTGTATATGGTATTTTTCTTAGGCGTGAAGTAGGTTGTCGGTGCATTTTTTGCCATTGTGATGCCTCTCTGGACTGGAGTGAAATTTAGCTGAGTTTGGTATAAGATATGAGACAGACTGCAGGCTGTTGAACATAAAAGCTTCTGTTTTATTCTGTTTAACTTCCACTTTCTCTTTGCTAGCATGTTCTACAGTAGCCTCTGGAGTACAGAAAGCATAATGCAATTGCAATTTCAAAACACTGCAATAATGACCAGATTTTTTTTAGTGATGTTCGTTGAGGGATAAATATTGACCAAGACATCAGAAAAATTTCCCCTGCTGTTATTCTGATTAGTGCCATGGGATGTTTTACATCCACCTAAGAGGGTAGACAGGTCCTTGGTTTAACATCCAAGATACAGCACTTCTTACCGTAGTGCACTGGAGTGTCAGTTTAGTTTATGTGCTCCTGTCTCTGGCGCGGGACTTGAACCCAGAATCTTCTGACTCAGAGGCGAGAGTGCTGGCAATGAGCTACGGCTGCCATCATATCTACATGTGACTCTAATTCAAAAGTAATTCATTGTCTGTAAAGCACTTTGGAAAGTGCTTGGGGTGTGAAACCACTATATAAATGCAAGGTCTTTCAGTAACAAGTCCGCTATATTAAATTCAATCTAATTGACAAACCAGAATTAACAAATTTCTTGCAAATGGAGGCGTGGTTGTTCTCCATTTGAATTCAACTGAGCCAAAGGCATTGCTCACAGGCTCTGATCTCTGGTAACTTTTTGATCAATAAGGGCTTTAATTGAAAACAGAATCTCTGCTGGAGGATTAGAATGCTGTCTTGATAATCATTCCATTATGGAATATTCTAAACAACAAATGTTCAGTTGCACAGTTAAAGACGATTATATCGCGGCTCAGTTGATGTTACCAGCACAGTAGGCTTATTCTTTTTTACAAGCTAACATTTTTTTTTATATATGTTGGTCATGCAGTATATGAATACATTGCAGTAATTTCAAAATTGCTTTCTTTTAAAAGAATTAGTGGGTGTTTTTCTGTAGCAGTGTAATTCTGGCTGGGCACCTTTCATATTATCATGAATCATTTACCACAATAGCAGTCAAATAATATATGTTCTCCGGGAAAAAATTATTGTGTAATTTGTAAAACACTATTTCTAAACTTGATGCGTCAGGAATTTTGACCAGAAGAATCAAATATAATGGCTGTTGGTAGCCGCCAGTATCTGGGTAGAATTATCACCGTTTTGGAGGGCAATTTTTGTCAGTTCTGTTCTTAAAAGAAAAATCTAGACATTCTTTTAAAAAGAATATATTTTCCTCTGCTAGTTGAAAATTTGATATAAATCTGTCTTGTACAGCTTGCAAGAATTTTAAGATGTCTTCAAAACATTTTGTGCCAGCAGTGCCAGTAAAACCACATTTTTTCCAGGATTCTGTTGAGCTCTTGTGAACTTATTTAAAAAAGAAAATCTGCATCACAGAGAATAAATTCAGATCCTGTGTGTGAAAGGAAAATGAAGCAGAGAATGTGTAATATAATCTGCAGCCCACTGCCCCGGCCAGTGTGCTATGTTTGTAATGTAGAGAACTTTAAGGCAGCAGGAGTTAAAACCAACTCGGTTGATGCAAATTGTTTTTGCAATTGGCGCTTTCGACTGTGTGAGCTTTGAGCAAATGTAATTTTTTAATTTTAGGATCACGGGCTTGGAGAGCACATGGACATGGATTCAGGACCAACAAATTTATTTGATGAAGTGGACAAGAATGACTTCAAAGCAGACTTTGGTCCTGAGTTTGCAGTAGGTTGAAAATTCTTGTTTAGAAACCCCTTGCCCCCGTCCCCAGCTGTTTTGAAGGTTGAGATAGAAAGGTAGGTGTGATCGCGATCAATATGAATCAGCTGGAATCTGTTTCTGGGTATTTGAATTACAGGAAGTATTCTGCAAGTGCTGAGAAGGAAAAATAAAAAGCTTGCAATTGGCCTGAAAGGGAACTGAACATACCAGTGTTGCACGGAGGGAGAGGGTCCACCTCTTGGCATCAGTTCCACTGATTTATTCAGGATATTGTAGGGATGATACAAATTGGAATCATGACCACTTTTGCGTGATGTGAATAACTTAACCCTGGGTTGTTTTAAAAAGAGCGAAAACATTAAGATGTGTCAAAGTTCATTTCTCCCCCCTCCCCCACAAAGTATATTATAGTTTTCCAACCAGTAATTATGTTCTGCTTGGAATTTACCTGCAAATGTTTGCTCACCTTTTCTTTAAAATGTATTTTTAAACTTAGTAGACATTGCACAATTGGAATGCTCAATAAAGTGAATTATCTTCAAATTTAAAAATAAGCACTTTTAGTTGAACTTGTGACAGCAAAATTATTTAACATGACATCAATCCAATCGAAAGCAGACCAACATTCATCAGAATTTGTAAATGTGCACTGTGGAACTCTAGTTTTTGCAATAGGGCATGACCGTGAGCAAAAGTTCCTTGTTTTGAGACTCATCCATCTAATAACAATGGACTAGATGATGTTCTCTGTGGCAAGCAAGCTAATGGCATCAGCTGTTCATTACACATCCACTTGCCCATAAACTCTAGGATTTTTCACTCAAACCTGCTGTGATTAGCAATCCGTTTCGGCGCAGTGCTTTCAACAGGGGATTTGGAACCTGTGTGAACAGGGAAAGCAACTGTGTATCTCCTTAACCAATCAGACTGAAGAATGTAGACCCTGAACCAGGAAGTGTCAGTTAGAATATTTAATGCGGTGACAAATCAGCTACAGAAAGTGAAATCGAGAGGGAGAAGAAAAATGGGATTGAAAGAGAAAATGGAAAAAAACATTAAAAATCTGCAACAATAAATTGCGAATGAATGAGACTCCACACTTATAAAAGTTAATTTTCAGTGCCAGATTAGTTGTTTGTTGGTGATTAAAACTTATCACAACTGTTTTAAAAAAAAAAAAAAAAATTGACTTACACTGGACAAACCTTTACTTTCTCTGGCGAGTTTAATGTGTATCTATCAGATAAGTGCAGAAACTTCACATTATGTCTCCGTACTGAGTCTCTCTGTGCGATATTGAAGCTTCTAGAGGAACAGGGCAACTCGGAGAGCAACTTCCTGATTTCTCTGTTAAACTGGCCATGTATGGAAGTTGCTGTCCGATTTAATCCATAGTAATGGTGAGCACTGATAGCCTCACTGTTATTTATACAGCAAAAGCCGGGCAGTTCATTATCTTGTTAGCGGGAAGCAAAGTATCTGTCCCAATGCAGGTAGCTGTTGTCTTCTGAAACATTCTTCTTGTACAAAATATAGAAACCTTGTTGGATGTTAATCAGTCCTGACGTATTTTTGGCTGGGGATGGAGCTACTTACAGTTACAGATTTTACTGGCCTTTTATGATCCATTGTTTATTTTGAAGAGCAGCTTATTTTTTGGCGTAATCCAGTGCAAGCTGCCCCTGTGGTGGAGATTTGAATTAGAGGCATTAATTTTCAGAAAGTGCCAAGTTTGCTGTTATCAATTAAAATTGCAGTTCATTTTAACTGTTTTTAGTCAACCATCCATTAAATGGAGTTCTTTATTTTGGGGAAACTTCCATGCTTTTTATATTTTGATAGTTTTCTTTGGAGTCTTGTTTTTTTTCAAAAATTAGATGTAAAGATGTTTGGTGAGCTTAGATCACAGAACAACCATGATGTAACTAAACGGGAGAACAGACTTGAGGTATTAAATGGCCTGCACCTGTTCCTATGATGTGGGACCTTCAAGATAGCCCTTACCTGTTTTTTAAAATCTATTTCCTCTCCTTCCCCTTGTATGCGTTATCCTCAAAGAGTATAGTGTGTCTGTATATGTTTGAAATAAAAGATGGCATCAGTGAAAGTGACAACATGCTATCAGATTGTCCTTAAAACCCAAAACCCAATAGGTTCACTAATGTCCCTTAGGCAAGGAAACATGCCGCCTTATCTGGTTTGGCCTACATGTGACTCCAGTCTCACACCAACATGGTTCTGCTCCGAATCAGATCAAGCAAGCTACTAAGTGCTGTCAAAACTACTACCTGAAGACCATCTTCTGAGGGCAACTGGGGATGGCCAATAAATGGTTGGTGATGCCCAAATCCCAAAAATTAATGTAAAAAAAAAACTGGCCGAGCTGAGATTGAGATCAAGAACTTTGGCTTGGGAAGGATCAGGAACAAATGGACCCATTTCCTCAGCAGAATGTAGGGGTGACTACAGGCGGCTTTGGTGAGAGCACATTTTAATTTTCCTCAACCAATGTTGATTATTCAAATAATCCAAGCAATGGGCACAAAATGGAATTATTTCTGTCAATCGTCTATAAAGTCTGACATATGTAAAAATGCATCTTTGTGTTGATTACTTATGCTTTAAACCTTTATAAACATCCCTAATTTCCTCGTTCAACTGTTCTATTTATAGATTTTCTCTCCAATGCCGGGGGATTCTTTGACCTGTGACCACAATGCAAATCCTTCTTTAGAACAAAGTGCCACAAAAGATGACAAACCAATCAGGAAAGAGAAGCAAAAAGAGTTGATCTTCCCATGTACTTACGAGCACCCTCGACACCTACAATATGCCACCCACTTTCCCATCCCCCAGGTAAGGAGCAGCTGTTGTAAGTTGAAAGGAAAATGTCAGTTGGAGTAATGTTTCCAAAGGCAGATGAAGATTGAGCAACAATAAGTTATATACAAGTCTGTGTATCACTGTATTGCTTTGAAAATTGAAATGGCTAGCATGAATGTGTGTAAGTTCAGTGTGCTAAGTTTGGTTACATATACAGAACCTAATTATTCTTTTGAAGGTTGATAGAAATGAGGAAATTTGACCATATCTTTTGTGTGCCTCCTAAAAGAGTAACTTGTTTCAGTGGTGTTTATATGTTTAGACATAATGACCATTCAGATCAAGTGTATGTGTGGAGGGAGACTATTCAAGCATAATTTTAAAAAGCAGCATGGCTCCAAGCAAACGTCCCAAAGTTTGTGCTTAAGGTATCCCAGCTACTGCAAATGAAGTTTACTAGTGTCCAACAGCATGCCTCAAAGCTGAATTTTCAGACTAAGATGTTTGAAAAATTGAGCTTGCTCTAAATCCTCCTCGAAAGAGCAACCATGCCTCTTTAAGACATCGTTTACAAAGGTGTGCGATTACATTGGCGGTGAACATAACTTAGATGGAAGCGCCTTGAGTACCCTGGAAAAACAGGATAAATGGTGTTTATGCTGTTTTTACAGGAATTTCTGCAACACTTCCGAAATTATGGCGGGGGATTGGGGAAAACCCTTCAAGAAATGCACACCCATTGAGTTTTGAATCTTTATTGAAATCTTTTATACTTGAGTGAAACAAAGTGCTTAAATATGTGAAGGTTGTACACAGTAAAGGATCATGATTGTTGGCTGCTACTTTTGTTTTATTTTCCTGTATCAACCTGCTTATTTGCTTTATTGGGTGGTGAGGGACAGTACCTTTTAACGCTTGTTCTGTGATTAGTCAGCTAGATTGAGCCATATACCTTCAAATTGCAGACAGCATTGTCCAAGTCCAGATGTTGCATTCTGAAGGTTTTCTAATTGTTTGAGATTGATCAGAAGTCTGGTGTGCAGTCCCATTGGTGCTGAGATCGAAGCCTCATTTTTATTTGTGTTATAGTCACAGTACATTGTGCATGTGGAAATAACTTCTGAGTTTCTCACTGTGTGACTTGAACTTAGGACATGACCATTTGTAGATGCATATGGTAGTTTGGCAACTGGCGGATTATGAATCACTTGATAGTCATTGGTCTCCTTTTTTCTCTGGCGTGAGTTTTTGTGGAGGAACCCATTGCCCAAAAAAGCAACCTATTCCTCAACACTTCATCATAATCCATTGCATACATTAGGTGTGGATGTGATGATGTCTGTTTCTAGGCACTACTCATGTCATTATTGGTGTATTGCTAAAAGGTACAGGAATGGGGCATTTTACTCCTTGAACCTGTTCGGTCATTCAGAGCGATCATGGCTGATCTGTGACCTAACTCCATAGCTTTGCCTCATATTCCTTAATACCTTTTGGTTAACAGAAATCTATCAATCTCAGAATTCAAACTAACAATTAATCCAGCATCAATTACCATTTGTGGAAGAGAGTGTTTCAAACTACAATTGCCCTTTGCGTATAGGCGTGTTTCCTAACTTCACTCCTGAAAGGTCTGGCTCATTCTTTGGCTATGTCCCCTGGTACGAGGTTCCCCAACCAGTGGAAGTGGTTTCTCTCCATCTACTCTATCTGTTCCCAGTGATCAAGCGAAGGTTCCCCTGTTAACGTTTTTCTTATTTTTAAGCTAGATATGCTCTTTGGGTACGGTATGTCACGAGCTATTCCCATAAACGATCATGTGTTCCCTGTGGACTAGAGTGTGCCTTTACTTGCCTATTGTCGAAGTAAATGTAGTTGCGACTTGTTACAAAGTAAAACTATTTAGCATCAATCTGCAGCTAACTGGAATGCATCATTTGCTGTCAATTGAATTTCTCTATTTTGGCAGCTGTAAGTTTGTATACTCTTAAATGTTGCTCAGGCCAGAAACCAGCAGACAAATTAATTGAATATTACAAAGGTGAATGAAAAGTACTTAAAAGAAACTGTAGACTTACAGTATCTATGGACTTGAATATTTTGATGCAAAAACAACAAAGATTCTTCTTGAGTCCTAAATTAGGATTCAGTAAAAGAACGAGATCCACTTTATAGTGAACTTAGATTTGGAAAGTAATCAGTGTCTTACTGTATCCTGGTTATGGGTAGTAATTATGGGTGAGCACTGTTCTCAGATTGTTTATCCCATATAAAGCGAAATCTGCCTTTCGGTTAATGGCATGCATTATCTGAAGTTGCTAAAGACATAAGGGGTGAAACTAATCCAACTGTTGGGATCAGGTGCAAAGCTGGTTTCACACCCCGCATTCCTTTACTCCCCATTGATTTCAATGGGGAATTATATTGGGCAGGATGTAAACCAGGCACTTGCGCCCAATCCCATGGTTTTCCCTCTTGATGAGTTAGGCAATAATCACCCCCATACCCATACTTTCTGTGCACTGACCGAATCCCTCAACTAGCATTTAGAAAAGGGTCCACCTTGAGAACTGCGGTTGTGTTGGATAGTTTTGTTTTGCAATTACGCTGCTGTTTTGAGATCTGGCTTCCAAGCTGACAAAGCAGAGGACTCGATGAGCTGAAGTTCAATTACAGGTCAGAAATCCCTGAGAGATTTCCAAACTCATTTTTTTTGTGAATGAGTGAAGTGCTGGAATGTAGCACTGTATATTCGTATGGTAGATGGTCAGTTGGCAATCTTCAATCAACCAACTCCTCTATACGAAATTTGGACTTTGAAAACCAAATTTTGTGCTGAAAGTGTCTCACAACCATGGATACTGAATAGCAGTGCTGAAGTGTTCACATTGTTTTAATCTTGATTAATTGTCTCTCCCAGGAGATCACATGGCTTTTGGGTGTGGTGGGAAGTGTAAATTTGGGATGCACAAGGCATGGCAGTTGTGTGGTTCAGGAAGGATGGACCAGTGGGTCTTTACCTGCCCGTCTGTGTTCTTCTGTTTCCAGATTACATTTGCATTGATGAGATGTGACTCGGTTGCAGATAAACAGGAATTTAACATGAGGTTTGTTGTGAAGTGGTGTGTTGTGATGATGGGTGGTTTTCAATACCGAAGGGTTGTACAAATTACTGAAAGAGACGCCACTGCCCAGCAGCAGAGATCATTTCCTGCAGTGCATTGACTGATTTTCATTAATTCCCGTCAGTGGTCTTTTAGCACATGGTCTGTGGTCATTCACTGCTTGTCTATCACATTTGATTCACAGGAAGTTTTTGAATAAAGCCAGCCTTTTCAGAATGCTACTTGTTCTGTGTTTGGGAATGGTAGTGTCAGTCTCTTGCGAAGCTGAGTTACTTGGTTTGGGAAGGGCATGATTCGCCAAGGAGAAACTTAAAGGAGATTCAGACTGATGCAACTGCTGTATGCTTTTGAATAGCAAATTTCAGAGCTAGTTTAAAGAGCAGCATCAAGGAAGAACCAAGTTGACTGGGCTGAATTGCCTTCACAGTTGCCCAGAGGAATTGCGTCAGATGCGATCCATCAGGTGGAAGAATCAAAAGCACAAATCCACATCCTCTCACCAACCTTGAGATTGTTCACATCTTAAATAGAACTAGTGCTGTTCTGCCTGAAGCAAATTCCTGTTTGGCATCCAGATGAAGTCACTAATTGTGTACATCACATTAAAAATACAACCCTGTTGCATTATAAAACAATTTGAAAGCTTATGCGGAATGTAGAAAAAATAATATCTAGTTAAGGAGAAATATGGTTGATATACACAGCATGTGTTTTATTCTGCATTAACTATGAAAACTTGGCAAATAGAACTGAGTGTTAGTTAAATGGGCTGAAATATTAAGAGCCATTTAGCTTTATGTACGTTATGCACTAACTTGCAGGCTTTCAATTCTGCTAGTGAGGGTCCGATAATCAAGTATTGCATGATCAAGAAATATCGATTTTATGAAGATTTAATGCAATTTTAAATACAGCAGAATTTAGTAGCTTCTTGTAGTTTGCAAACCTCAGACTACTGACTTATTCACTTCTGGACTTAAATGTGGGAGGCATGATTGGGAAATTTACTGATGACACAAAAATTGGCCGTGTAGTTAATAGTGAGGAGGAGAATCGTGGACTGGTTTGGTTGAGTGGCAAATGGAATGCATTCCTGAGAAGTGTGAGGTGATGCATTTGGGGAGGGCAAATAAAGCAAGGGAATATACAATAAACGGGAGGATATTGAGAGGGGTAGAAGAAGTGAAAGACCTTGGAGTGCATGTCCACAGGTCCCTGAGGTGGCAGGAGAGGTGGATAGAGTGGTGAAGAAGGCGTATGGATTGCTTTCCTTTATTGGCTGAGGTATACAGTACAAAAGCAGGGATGTGATGCTGGAGCTGTACAGAGCGCTGGTTAGGCCGCAGCTGGAGTATTGTGTGCAGTTCTGGTCACCACATTACAGGAAGGACATAATTGCTCTGGAGAGAGTGGGGAGGAGATTTACAAGGAAGTTGTCAGGGCTTGAGGGTTGCAGCTAAGAGGAAAGATTGGATAGGTTAGGGTGTTTTCCCTGGAATTGAGGAGGCTGAGGGATGACTTGATTGAGGGGCCTAGATAGAGTAAACAGGACCTGTTTCCCCTGGCGGGGAGGTCGGTTACCAGGTGACACAGATTTAAGGTGATTGGTAGAAGGACTAGAGGGATCATGAGGAGAAACTTTTTCACCCAGAGGGTGGTGGGTGTCTGGAATTCACTGCCAGGATCAGTAGTGGAGGCAGAGACCCTCAATTCTTTTAAAAGGTACCTGGACATGCATGTAAGGCGCTATAACCTGCGGGGCTATAGACCAGGTGCTGGAAGGTGGGATTAGTTCGGGTGGATAGTTTATTTGGCCGGCACGGACACGATGGGCTGAATGGCCTCCTTCTGTGCTGTGTTTTGTTATATGTTCTATGTACCTAACTGGTTAATTGTGTCATCGTGGCAGGACTTATTGTTATCAGCTGAAGTCTGACTGATTCTAATCAACCCAAAAAAACATAGATGCATCAAATTGCTAACTTTTCTAGGTATTTTATCAAAATAATGTTTTTAAAAAAACACGAGCTGTAGTAAAAACTGTAAATGCTGCCAACGCTCAGCAGGTCAGGAAGCAGCTGTGGAGGGGGAAACAGAGTTAAAGTTTCAGGTCAGTGACCAGTATTGGATGATCCTAGAGATTTACCAGTTTTTAAACTGGGGAAAGGTTGCAGGGGTTTTGGGGAGTGGGGGTGGTGGTTAAGAAAGAACAAAGGGGAAAGATCTCTGATAGGGTAGAGGGAAGAGTAATCAAGTGACAAAAGGGATGATGGTGCAGGTGAGGGTGAGGAAGCTTCTTCACTCATATAGTTTACCTCCGTTCAGAATAAATGTGACTAACTGAAGAGTTAAATATTGGGGGGATTAATTATAGACAGCTATAATTAATAGCACTAATGAGTAAATGTTTCTTTGAGTGAAGATTGCTTATCAATTCAAGGTCTAGTTAAAAGGGCAGAAGAAGAAAATGATGAATTTGAGTCAGAAATTTATAGATTTGGCAAACAATTGCCTTTCCACCTACTCCATCTGTTAACATAGTTCTGCAGGTAATAAAAGTTCAGGGAAGAAACACACTGAGCAACATTGGCACTTCTTTGCTGAATCAAAGCAAGCAACCTCCACAAAAAAAGCACCAATGAGGCCTAGCGCTTTTTTTTTGCACCAAGGATCAAACGTCTTAAAAACTATAGGCAGGAAACGTAGTTTTATTTTTCCTCTAGAGAATTTGGCTCTGCCATTGATTCACTTGCTTATCCTTTTGCATCATCAGCTTTTTTTTAAAAAAAATGTTCTTTGCGGCAAGATTTACCACAGCTTTGCACTGATTCACTGTTAGAAATATGCAGCACTGCATCTGGTTTTTTTTTGTACAAAAAGAGCTTGCTCTTATACAGTCCCTTTTTGTATCCTGAGAATGTCCCTAAAATGCTTTGCAAACCAAATGAATGAATTTTTTAAGTGCGGTTACCGTTTTGTAGACAAAGTCAGCATGCAGGAAGATCCCAAGAGCAGTTGAGAAATGAATGCGTTGAATTACAAGTTAATCTGTTTCTGGTGTTGAATGAGGGGTCAGTGTTGGCCAGGATACCGGGGAGAAGTTCCCTGTTCGCCTTTATTTGAATGGTGGAATCCTTCCACTTGTAGCCTGAGTTTAACGCCTGATCCGAAGGAACTGTCAGTTTAGAAGGTGTGCTCAAGTTGCTGAAACCCATTAAGTTCTGTTTCTGAAGTGACATTGCTACCACTGAACTAAACTAGCCCCCTTTCTCCTATCAGTTATTTCTTTCACCTCCAACCTCCACCCATGCCCCCTTAAGCCCAATAAATAATCCAGTATATACAACCATGCAAAGTATTGTATCACTGCATTGATTACTTGCAAATTATGACTGCTCAAAAGTAAGAGATAACAAGATAGGAAGCACATGCCTTGCATGGCCCCGACCATAGTTATAATCATTTATCCAATCAAATCTTAATTAAGCACAAGTTTAATTAAATATATAAAATATAATTCCATATAGCACTTAATGCACGAATAAGATGGAAACACTGTTAGATGCTCATTGCATAAATTAAATTCTTTTTGAAAAGTGACAAAGATTATATAATCTATCTTTCGTTTCAAGTGCAGTTTCAGTATTTGAGTACTTTTCTTTGGTCAAACTAGTTTACCTCATCTTGTAGCCTTAGAAAAACCGTGCTTTGGTCCAAGTTATAAAAGTAAGAATGTTGTAAATGTGATTTTTTTGTTTCTTTCTCAGCTCATTTGTCAAGAAAACGGTGGCATCGCAACAAAAGCTTAAAAAGCTCATACAAATTTCTGCGATGTGTTTTAAGATTTCTGCTTTGTACATCTTTGAAAAACAAAAAGCGGAATGTACTGGAGACCATCCATTTTAATTGCACAGTGTTAAGTTGGTCTCGTTTCCCCACTCTTCATCCTCTTTTGGCTTCTTGCGTTTGGTCTCTTTGGTTGATCCAAATGTTGCTGTAATTTTTGACCGGAATGATTTGCAAAGGTAGAAATACAAAATGGGGTCAAAACAAAGATTGAGAACAGCTAAGAGGAATGTAGACTCCTTCGCCAAAAACAGGGATCGCTGTACAGTGCAGTCTCTCACCGGTTTATATTGACTGAGTGTGTACGGAGTCCGAACAATGTGATATGGGACAAAGCAAATGATGTAGATGCCGGTAAGTATGAAAACATGCCTTAGAGTTTGCTGTACGTCTTTCTGTATTTCTGTGTCCTTGTTTTTGTACAGTTTTTTTACCACGAGGAAGTTGGACGTCAGAAGCATAACTGAAACATTCATGAATATCGCAATGCAGATGAAATTGGTCAGGACGTGCCAGTGCAGCCCCAGCGTCGTCTTGATCTCCGCGCACTTCAGAAGAGGCTTTGGGTCTATGCTTTTAATGGGGATTGCCATGTTTGGCACCATCAACAGCAGGACCATTCCCCATATTACAACAGACATCATTTTTGCAAAACCTGGTTCCTGTATCCGTTGGAATCTTGAGTTTCCTGATAGCTGAATGTATCGATCTATGCTCACGAAGCCCAGAAATATAATAGATGAATACATATTAACATAGATGAGGCATGCTGTGACCTGGCAATGGAAGATCTTCAAATTCCAGGGAGCAATACCCAAGTCGACAGCTATTTTGAAAGGCAGAGCCAAACTAAGCAGAAAATCGGCAGTCAGTAGGTTAATTAGGTAGATGTTAAGGCATTTTCTGACTTTCCTTTGGCTGATAAATGCCCAAAGTGCTATGCAACTCCCAATAATGCCAATCAGGAAGATTAAGTAATAGAAATAAGTGAAAGCTTCCATATTGTTGTTGGTTATACATTGCATACGGGAGCTGTTTGACAGTTCGGAGCTCATTGTGTACAGTTTCAAACAAAAATGTGAAGCCTAATGTATTAAGATCTGAAATGAGAAGGAAAATAAGATTGAAAATTAATTTCTGGAACAGCTGTTAATCAAATCAGACATTCAACTATTTTGGCATTTCTGTTTCTGACGTTTGATTGTCCCCAGCACCCACTGCCCTTCCCACCCCCAATCTATCCATGAGAGATTTTGATGAGGTTATATAGCCAAGGGTGAGAGGGACCCGAGTAAAATAAGTTGAGGAAAGCAAATAAACCATAAGAGAAAACAGACTTACTGTATTGATGCTTTAATACAGCAATTTGTCTGGTGTGCTGAAATTTTCAACCGGGTAAACAAACAACTTCCGTCTGAATAAGGTAGGTTCTTGCTAACTTGGAGTTGCAGCCAGTATCTACGTGAGGATAGTGTAGCTACTAGTGTAGCTGTTAAGAATAGACTACCAATGCTGTACAACAAAGAGTTAGGGGTAACGCGACTATTTAAGTCTCTAAAGCCCTCTGCTGCATGTCTAAATTTGAGAAAGGAAGTGTTATCTACCTCCTGTCTTGCTTCCCTTTAAAGGATGCAGCTTGTATGAAATGCTTGATGACTCAATAAATGGGTCATCTGCGCTTCAGTGGAATGCGATTAATGACCTTTCTAGAAGTTAAATACCATTATTTTGTCAGTTGTTTCATCACTGACGTAACCTTTGCTTGCCGACCACATTGTACATTCCCAGTTATAGTGCACTGCCTCCCTGAATTTCCCTTATTACTCACACTTCCATCAGCAGTTGTCTTGTTTCAGTTTACCAGAAACGTGAGTTATAGTAATAGTCTTTCTAAAGTTGAAACTGTGTTGATGGGCACTATAAAGTCATCTGCCATTCCCTGTTATCAAGAAGCTCTCAGCTACAAACATAACCTCTCTCGAGCTTGACATCAGGCTTTGAAGCAGTCCCTGTCATCCTTCTCCTGTTTATATTGATTATAGTGCTAGGCTCCTGATGGTAGCCTTTTGCTTTCCTACTTTGGATAGCCAAGTGATTCTCAAATCGTTTCCAGTTGATATTTGGAATTTTTCTCTTTATTTTCCCGTCAAGAAAACAAAAATTGCGCAGAGAGCCTTTTAATCATTCACTTCAGCAAAAAGGAAATTGATGGAACAGAAAAAAATGTTGATGTCACAGCCCTTCCGAGACTAGAGGAGGAGGAAGTGAAATAGAAGCAAAATACTGCAGATGCTTCAGATAAATTCTGTGGTGGCTGCACCAGTAAAGAGTGCAAAAGCACCAAATTGTTCAGATGGAGAAAACATTTTTGCTTGTTGGCTTATTGATTATGGAGAGAGTAATTCAATTCAGGCTTGTGCAGATATGTATTGCTGCTCTTTTACGTTTGGAAGGAAAAAAGAAAAGCTGTGTTAAAAGCATGACTGATTTTCACAGGATCCTGAAAAGACTCAAAAAAAAAAAGTCCTGGGATCCCATGTATTGAAAACCCAATTTGGTTTTGTTCAGTCACTGGCCCTCAACATAAGGAGGAGCAGCCTCTTTAGGTAATACCGGTAGGTCCACAAAATTAAAATTCGTCACAGAATTGCAACTGCAGAATGTGATTCCAAAAACACTGAACAGCCTGTAATGTAACGATAATGTAATAACAATGTAATAAGAACCCAACACGACTTACTCAGTCACCTAAAACCTACGGCTCAGCTGAGTCTGTTTTCTTGCACACTGCTGATAGATTTACCACGGTCTCTGCGGTGTTGACAGGACTGTTACTTCACAGGCCATATTCTAAACAACTAAACCTATCCTATCCTGTACTTAGTGTAGCAATGCTGTAAAAAAAAAAATTTATTTATATAAAAAAAATTAAGTATGCAACAAAATAAATCCAGCTGCTGGAAAAATAATAAATGTTAATGTTCCAACAATTCTTTTACTTTACAAAGCCTTGGGTCATTTTCTTTGATTTTACAACCCGCCTCCCCCATCATCTATCAGCATTTTTGAATGACCAGCAGTCCTCTCTACAATAACGAAGTCATGAACCAAAGTTTGAAATTTTAGTTCAGTTTTTCTAAGCAGTATACTTTTTAAAAAGTTGTTTAAGATGTTTGGTTTTCACGTGTAAACACTTTCCCTCCTGATCAATGAACAGCCCAAGTATAACTTTGTTTGGTGTCTTTAACGTAACAACAGAAAGAAAAGAAAAATTCATACCTGATTCCCAAAAGGGAGTATTTTGTTTCTGAATGGTCTCAGTTATACAGGAGCCGTGGTTGCATGAGAAGCAGCAGCTGGTTGTTTGAGTAGTGTGGTGCTGACAGCAGTGTCGTGCGGAAATCTAGTCTTTTTTGCTCATGTTTTCCTCTATTTCAGATTTTCGTTTGCTGTGGGTTGTGTGGTTTTTTTGAAAATTAGTTGATTGACGTAGATGAAACCCGACCTTCACAGAGTTAGACTGCTGTTGATCTGTATTTGTGATGTTATTCTCTGCACCTAAAGCATCCCGTGCAGGTTTAGGATTGACACTTTTTGATCATTTAAAACCTCTTTTTAAAAGGCTGTTGTCCCCCCGAAATACCTTTTTATATAGGTAACTTCTGTGCTCTCCCCCCTCATTATTTCAAAAATGTGTTGTGATATGAGTAGTGCCAGATTTTATCAGTAATGTAATATCGTCACAATAATTATAGCGTACAAGACTGTTTCCCTTTTACAAGAATGGTGACAGTGCCCTTTTAAGAAGTCATGTCTCTCTTGTTCCCTTCTCTCCTGTTCGCTTTGCTTCCCTTCTAAAGCCCATCTCAATAGTGCGGTTAGTGCCAGCAACCCTCCATTATCTCACTTGTATGGTCATTCTTTGTGTGCCGAGACTGAATGTTGATGAGCAAGTTATTTGACCTATGGAGAGCAACATCATCATATTCAATAATGTTCTCAGCCAATGTCCAAATAGGAATATTGGGAGCGCAAAGTCTTTTTTTTTTAAACCAAGTGACTCCTGACAACACAGAGCATGCGCAGAGCGATCACAGACAGCATCAGTGCATGCGAACATTTGCCAGCTTGCCATTATGAATGCACACACATGACGTCACCATGCAATGACGCCTTCCCCCCCTCAATAGCCCCCTCCATTCACCCGAATGGTACCCCACGCCCTCCCAGCAACCCTGCTTCAATCGCCTCTTCACCCCGCTTGACCGCTCGCTCCCCGCCACTTGCTCCCGCCCCAACGGCCGCTCTCCTCCCTCAGCTGCTCGCTCCAGACCTCGCCACTGCTTTCTTCTCCCCTCCCCCCCCCCCCTCCCCCCCCCCCTTGGCCGATTGTTCCCCGCTCCTTGCGTCTTGTTCCCGCTCTCCGGCCGCTCGGTCCAGGCCGCGCTGCTTCCCTCTTCTTGACCACTTGCTCCCACAGCGCCCCCGTCACTCCTCGCGGTGCGCCTTGCTTCTTCGGGCCACGCGGTGGGAAACAATCGAATGTGGGAGCGAGTGGCCGATCGGAGGGAAGCGGTGCAGCCTGGAGCGAGCAGTCGTAGAGCGGGGGAGGGGGGGGTGGTGGTGCGGGGAGTGGAAAGGCTGGAGTGAGTGGCAAGGGGAAAGCAGCGGGGAGCGAGTGGCGAGAAGATGGGCACAGGAGGGAGTGGCAAAGAGAAACACAATGGCAGGAGTGAGCGGGGGACTGTTGGGGATGGGATGGAAGCAGCGATGAGGGGATTTTCAGATTGAATTTGTTTTTTGTGATAAATTGAGCAGTGCCATCTTTATTACTGGCAGCTGCCTGAACGTTGCAGACAATGACGTTTCAGTGCAAAAGGCTGCATTTGCACATGTGCCAGTACTGCGCCACCTAGTGGTTGCGTTGTCAGAAAATGCAGCCTTTTTTTAAACCCTGTTTTCTTAACTTCATTACCACCCCAATCTTTTACAAGACAACTGATGCCATGGTTAAGAACAGTTAACTGCAAACAGACCAGGGATTGCACCCAAAGCCGCCTTATTTTTTTAACTTCTAGGCTTGACTATTACAATGATCTGCTGGCCAGCCTTCCACTTTTCAGTCTTCAGCTCATCCAAAACTAGCCAAACATGCACTAAGTCCCATTCACCCATCGCCACTGTGCTTGCTGACCTACATTGGCTTCCAGTCCGGCAATGACTCAAATTTAAAATTCTCATTCTTGTTGTCAAATTCCTCGCCCCTCCCTATCTCTGTAACCTCTGTCAACACCCCAAGATTTCTACGCTCTTCCAATTCTGGCCTCTTGTGCTTCCATGATTTCCATCACTTCACCATGAGAGGCTACGTTTTCAGCTGCCTTGTCCCGAAATGATGGAATTTCGATCCTCAGCCTCTCTTCCCCAACTCTCCTCCTTTTAAGATGCTCCTTAAAACCTATCAATTTGACCAAGCTTTCAGTCATCTGACCTAATCTTTCCTTATGTGGCTCAGTAATTATTTTAGTTTTATATCACTCCTGTGAAGTGCCTTGGGGGCGTTTCATTATGTTAAAGATACTAGATAAATGCAAAACGTTGTATGGCTGTAAGCCAATATTGTTTTTGCATTGAAGTTGGTCAATGAAGTGTAGAGAGGATGTATAGCCAAAACAGTCCTAATAATAATTGTTCTGTATCCTAATTCATTTTTATTATGGTATAAACAGTTTTGCAGCTTAATTAGTAATTCTTTCTCCCGTATGTTTGCCCATATCTCACCTGTACACCTTGACTAAGCTGGTCCAAATCAGAGCTTCCCCCTCAAATTTTGATTACTTTTTAAAATAATATTTCCGGTTGGTCTCTTTTTAAACATTTCAGTACAGATTAACACAGATCAAACTTTCAGCTTTTAAGATCACAGTTTCCAGTTACACAAACTCAAATGCTGGCAAAATGTTATGACTTGCTAATATGTTTCCTTCACTGCTTTGATATTGTATATTGTGTTTTAAAATATTTAGTGGGTTTGGGTGGAAACCATTTTCAGTGTGAAGAATTTCTAACCGCTATCTATTCTGCTAACGTTTAAAAAAAGACACGTAAAGGAGGCGGTGGCATAGTGGTAATGTCACCGCACTAGTAAATCCAGAGGCCTAGGCTAATGCTCTGGGGACGTGGGTTCAAAATCCACCACAGCAGATGGTGAAATTTGAATTCAATTAATCTGGAATTAATAAAGTTGTCTAATGACCATGGAACCATTGTCGATTGTTGTAAAAACTGGTTCACTAATGTTATTTCGGGAAGGAAATCTGCCGTCCAGACCCGGTCTGACCTACATGTGACTCCACAGGAATGTGGTTGATTCTTAAATGCCCTCTGAAATGGCCTTGAAATCCACTCAGTTGTATCAAACTGCTACAAAGGGTCTAAGAAAGGGATGAAACCAGATGGACCACCTGCCATCGACCTAGGCACTGGAAATGACAACGGCAAACCCAGCCCTGTCGACCCTGCAAAGTCCTCCTTTGAGTGGCACAGTGATTAGCACCGCAGCCTCACAGCTCCAGCGACCCGGGTTCAGTTCTGGGTACTGCCTGTGTGGAGTTTGCAAGTTCTCCCTGTGTCTGCGTGGGTTTCCTCCCACAGCCAAAGACTTGCAGGTTGATAGGTAAATTGGCCATTGTAAATTGCCCCGAGTGTAGGTAGGTGGTAGGAGAATGGTGGGGATGTGGTAGAGAATATGGGGTTAATGTCGGATTAGTATAAATGGGTGGTTGTTGGCCGGCACAGACTCGGTGGGCCGAAAGGCCTGTTTCAGGGCTGTATCTCTAAATAAAATAAAAAATAAAATAAACATCTGGAGGCTTGTGCCAAAATTGGGAGAGTTGTTCCACAGACTAGTAAAGCAGCAGCCTGACGTTGTCTGTGATTCCGTGAGTATGACTACGTCCCAGACACCACCATCACCATCCCTGAGGTGGTGGCACAGTGGTATGCAGTCAGGAGGGAGATACCCTGGGAGTCCTCAATGTTGATTCAGGACCCCATGAAGTCTCATGGCATCAGGTCAAACATGGGCAAGGAAACCTCCTGCTGATTACCACCCATCAACGCCCCAACCTTGGCTGATGAATCAGTGCTTCTCCATGTTGAACAACAATTGGAGGCAACACCAAGGGTAGCAAGAGCAGAATGTACTCTGGGTGAGGGATGTCTCTAAGAAAGGGAATGAAACCAGACGGCTCAGTGGCTCGGTAACACCACTACTGATTGAGCTGGCCGAGTCCTAAAGGACACAGCTGCTAGACTGGGTCTGTGGCAGGTGGTGAGGGAACCAACAAGAGGGAAAAACCTACTTGACCTCATCTCTTCACCAATCTGCCTGTCACAGATGCATCTGTCCATGACCGTATTGGTTGGAGTGACCACGGTACAATCCTTGTGGAGATGAAGTCCCGCCCTCACATTGATGATACCCAACATCACGTTGTGTGGCACTACCACTGTGCTAAAAGGTATAGATTTTGAACAAATCTAGCAACTCAAAACTGGCCATGCATGAGGCGCTGTGCACCATCAGCAGCAGCTGAATGTACGCTGGAATTTTACAGCACACCCCAATGAGCAGGTTGGTGGGGGGGGGGGGGGGGTGCATAAAATTGAGTGGGATGTGGGGGTGGCCGTTCCTGACGCCTTCCCGTGCCCACTGAAATTTTATGCAGGGCGGAGACGGCGAGAAACGGCCCGCCCGCCCGGGCCAATCAAGGCCCATAAGTGGCCAATTAACTGCCACTTAAGGACCTCTTCCTGCCACCATGGGTATCTTAACCCTCGGTGGCTAGAAGGCAAAGGCCCCAAGAACCCAGCCTGGTAAAACCAGGAGGCTGCCTTGTGGGTTGGGTTGGAGGGGGGCGGGGGGGGTTCCTCCTGATCTGGCCCCGAAGCCCCAACGCACAATACTACCCCCCCCCCCCCCACCAAACCGACCCCCTTCCCTTGCCAGGGACGGGCCAACTGTCCCAGTGAAGCCCTAAAAATTTACCTGAGTTCAGGGGCCGTCTTTCCTGCTGCCTCCGATGGTTGGGTGTAGTCCCAGCAGTGGCCACAGCTCCCAGTGGAGCTGCCGGCCTGCTGATTGGCCGGCAACTCTATTAGGCTCAAGGAGCTGGAAGTCCCGCCCAAGGCCAATTAAGGGCCTGGGATCAATTTGGCTGGTCGTGAAATTTAGGCCGTATTCAACCATAATCTGTAACCTCATGGCCCGGCATATCCCCCACTCTACCATTGCCATCAAGCTGGAAGACAAAGCCTGGCTCAATGAAGAGTGCAGGAGGGCATGCCAGGAGCAGCACTAGGCATACCTCATAATGAGGTGTCAACCTGGTGAAGCTACAACCAAGGACTACTTGCATGCCAAACAGAGTAAGCAGCATGCGATAGACAGAGCTAAGCAATCCCATGACTAATGGATCAGATCGAAGCTCTGCAGTCCTGCCACATCCAGTCGTGAATGGTGGTAGACAATTAAACAACTAACTGGAGGAGATGGCTCCACAAATATCCCCATCCTCAATGATGGGGGAGCCCAGCACATCAGTGCAAAAGACAAGGCTGAATCATTTGCAACAATCTTAAGCCAGAAGTGCCAAGTTGATGATCCGTCTCTGCCTCCTCCTGAAGTCCGCAGCATCACAGATACCAGACTTCCGCCAATTCGATTCACTCCTTGTGATATCAAGAAATGACTGAAGGTACTGGATATTGCAACGGCTATGGGCCCTGGCGACATTCCAGCAACGGTACTGAAGACCTGCGCCTCTAGCCAAGCTGTTCCAGTACCGCTACAACACTGGCATCTACCCGGCAATGTGGAAAATTGCCCAGGTATGCCCTGTACACAAAAAGCAGGACAAGTCCAACCCGGCCAATTACTGCCCTATCAGTCTACTCTCAATCATCAGTAAAGTGACGGAAGGTGTCGTCAACAGTGCTATCAAGCAGCAGTTGCTTTGCAATAACTTGCTCACTCACAGAATCACAGAATAATACAGTGCAGAAGAGGCCCTTCGGCCCATCGAGTCTGCACCGATGCATTAAAGACACTTGACCTGTCTACCTAATCCCATTTGCCAGCACTTGGCCCATAGCCTTGAATGTTATGACGTGCCAAGTGCTCATCCAGGTATTTTTTAAAGGATGTGAGGCAACCTGCCTCTACCACCCTCCCAGGCAGGGCATTCCAGACTGTCACCACCCTCTGGATAAAAAAGTTCTTCCTCATATCCCCCTTAAACCTCCCGCCCCTCACCTTAAACTTGTGACCCCTCGTAACTGACCCTTCAACTAAGGGGAATAGCTGCTCCCTAACCACCCTGTCCATGCTCCTCATAATCTTGTACACCTCGATCAGGTCACCCCTCAGTCTTCTCTGCTCCAGCGGAAACAACCCAAGCCTATCCAACCTCTCTTCATAGCTTAAATGTTCCATCCCAGGCAACATCCTGGTGAATCGCCTCTGCACCCCCTCCTTTGCAATCACATCCTTCCTATAATGTGGCGACCAGAATTGCACACAGTACTCCAGCTGTGGCCTTACCAAAGTTCTGTACAACTCCAACATGACCTCCCTGCTTTTGTAATCTATGCCTCGATTGATAAAGGCAAGTGTCCCATATGCCTTTTTCACCACCCTATTAACCTGCCCTTCTGTCTTTAGAGATCTATGGACAAACGTGCCAAGGTCCCTTTGTGCCTCGGAACTTCCCAGTGTCAGGCCTTTCATTGAATACTTCCGTGTCACATTACTCCCTCCAAAGTGTATCACCTCACACTTTTCAGCATTAAATTCCATCTGCCACTTTTCTGCCCATTTGACCATCCTGTCTATATCTTCCTGTAATCTAAGACACTCCACCTCACTGTTAACTACTCGGCCAATCTTTGTGTCATCTGCGAACTTACTGATCCTACCCCCCACATAGTCATCTATGTCGTTTGTATAAATGACAAACAACAGGGGACCCAGAACAGATGCTCAGTTTGGGTTCCGCCAGGGCCACGTTACAGCCTTGGTTCAAACATAGACAAAAGAGCTGAACTCCAGTGGTGAGGTAAGAGTGACTGCCCTTGACATCAAGGCAACATTTGACTGAGTATGGCATCAAGGAGCACTAGCAAAACTGGAGTCAATGGGAATCAGGGGGAAAACTCTCCGCTGGTTGGAGCCATACCTAGCGTAAAGGAAGATGGTTGTGGTTGTTGGAGGTCAATTATCTGAGCTCCAGGACATCACTGCAGAAGTTCCTCAGGGTAGTGTCCGAGGCCCAACCATCTTCAGCTGCTTCATCAATGACCTTCCTTCAATCATAAGGTCAGAAGTGGGGATGTTTGCTGATGATTGCACAATGTTCAGCACCATTCACGACTCCTCAGATACTGAAGCAGTCTGTGTGGAAATGCAACAAGACCTGGAAAATATCCAGGCTTGGGCTGATAAGTGGCAAGTAACACACAAGTGCCAGGCAATTACCATCTCCAACAAGAGAGAATCTAACCATTCCCCCTCGACAATAAATGGCATTGCGATCGCTGAATCCCCCACTATCAACATCCTGGGGGTTACCATTGACCCGAAACTGAATTGGAGTAGCCATATAAATATCGTGGCTACAAGAGCAGGTCAGAGGCTAGGAATCCTGCGGTAAGTAACTCATCACCTGACTCCCTAAAGCCTGTCCACCGTCTACAAGGCACAAGTCAGGAGTGTGATGGAATACTGTCCACTTGCCTGGATGGTGCAGCTCCAACAACACTCAGGAAGCTCGACATCATCCAGGACAAAGCAGCCCGCTTGATTGGCACCCCATTCACAAACATTCAGTCCATCTACCATCGACGCACAGTGGCAGCAGTGTGTACCATCTACAAGATGCACTGCAGCAACACACCAAGCCTCCTTAGACAGCACATTCCAAACCCGTGACTCTACCAATTAGAAGGACAAGGGCAGCAAATGCATGGCAACACCACTGTCTGCAAGTTCTCCTCCAAGCCACACATCATCCTGACTTGGAACTATATTGCCGTTCCTTCGCTGTCGCTGAGTCATAATCCTGGAACTCCCTTCCTAACAGCACTGTGGGTATACCTACACCCCATGGACTGCAGCGGTTCAAGAAGGCAGCTCACCACCACCTTCTCGAGGGCAATTAGGGATGGGTAATAGATGCTGGCCTGGCCAGCAACACCCACATCCCATGAATGAATAAAAAAAGATTTAGCCAGGTGTGTTGCCTGAGCCTCTGTGATGTCAGCTCAGTGGATGCACTCTCGATTCTGAGTCATGAAGGCTGTGGGTTCTAGTCCCATGCCAGAGACATGAACTCAAAATCTCGGCTGACACTCCAGTGCCCGTACCGAGGGAATGCTGAACTGTTGAAGGTGTTGTCTTTCAGACGGGACATTTTCTGAGGCTTCATCTGCCCTTTTGGGTGGATGTAAAAGATCTCCTGGCATTATTTCAAACAGCAGGGGTGTTAGCCCTGGTTCCCTGGCCAATACTTACCCTCAACCATTACCACTAAAATAGATTATTTGGTAATTATCTGAATGTTGGAGCTTGCTATGTGAAATTTGACTGCTGCATTCCCTGCATTACAACAGTGAGTTCACCTCCAAAGTACCTAATTGGCTGTAAAGGGCTTTTAGACCTCCTTTCATTTTTCTTTTGCTGTCTGTCGCATTTTCCATTTGTGAATTATAGCCTTGTGATCGCATCCAAACGCAGGTCTATTTGCACCGTGAAAGAATGATGCTGAAGGCCTGTGCAAGCTGGCAATGTAAAAATTATGTGAAAGATAGGTAGTCAGTCCTGCAGGAGTCATTTTATATTCTCTAGCCGCATCATGTTGCCCTCCAACTCTTGAGGTAGTGTTGGGTATGTTCAGGGGCAGCAATTTAGCCTGATATTTATCCCTCTGCGGCTATTGTCAATAGCAGCACTATGTTAAAACAGGAGTGGACATCCTGTTGTAAACTAAAAATTTGCATGTTCATTCTCGCTTGTTGCTGTTACCTTGTTCATCCAGTTCTACCTTTTTGAATTCTGTCAGGCTTCAGGATGTTTACGGGGTGGGGAAGAGGGTGGTGGGAGGTGAGAATTTGGGGGGAAGCTGCATATTCTCTAGACTGATGTAGAGGAATAGATCCTAAATTCCCCAGTTGCAGTGTGGAGAAGACCTCTCCAAGCCTGAATAGAAAAGATGGAATCAGCAGAAGAACAAGGCAGCCGCAGCCAGCCGTGATGTGCAGCAGCAGTGAACATCTGCAGCTTTCCGTCCTCTCCTGGTACAGTGGGACTTCCTTGGCCCCATCTGCTCCAGTGCTACCAGCCCACTGACTTCATCTGCTCCCGTTCCTGTTGATGATCTTTCCCGGTTTATTATCTTTGAGCCATGGCTCAGTTGATAGCACTCTTGCCACTGGGTTACAAGTTCAAGTCCCACTCCAGCGCTTGAGTATTGAAATCAAGGCTGACTCTCCAGTGTGATACTGAGGGAGTGCTGCACCGTAGGAGGTGCCATCTTTCGGATGAAATGTTAAACCGAGGCCCTAACTGCCCTCTTAGGTTGATGTAAAAGATCTCAAGGCACTATTTTGAAGAAGAGCAGGGGAGTTCTCCTCGATGTCCTGACCAATATTTATCCCTCAATCAACTTCACAAAAACAGATTATCTGGTCATTATCACATTGCTGATTGTGGGAGATTGCTGTGCGCAAATTGGCTGTGCAATTTCTTAAATTACAACAGTAACTACACTTCAAAAGTACTTCATTGGCTGTAAAGTGCTTTGAGATATCTGGTAGTTGTGAAAAGCACTATATTAATGCAAGTCTTTTTCTCTTTTTTTTTATATACCATGAACTACCTGTCCTTCTCTGTTCCTGGGCTCATCTGGCTTGGCTTTACTGCTGAGGAAAGTAACTGTTTACTTAACAAGCACCGTAGGCACTGCGAAATAAGCAATTACTCAGGTATATTGGGCCAAATCATGCTGGGAAAATAACGGTGAGTTTACGTGTCATTATCAGCGTGCAAGTTCAGGGCAAGAAGCGATATGCCATGAGTTGCAAATCTCCATAACTTGCTCATCAATTTACCTGGTTCTGCAGTTTGCCTCATACAAATGGTTCTCACCCTTAGTCTCCTTGTTAGTTTTAAGAGCTTGTTGGATTTGCACATTAACTGATCATTAAATGCTCTGGAGAAAGTTATGTCTAGTAATTAAGAGTGTAAACACCCATTTAACAATCTGGTAATCGTTCATGCAATCTACATCAACCTCTCTGGCCCCAAAAGATGACGGTTTGAACAGTCGACTCATTCCTGCATGCACTAAGTTCTTGAAATTTAAAATAAGCAAAATTTAATTTTAAACATATCATTTGATTTCCTTTGTCTTTTGTTCTCGCTCCAATACAATCTTTCTTTCATTCTCACTTTATTTCTTTCCCTGTACCTGATTTGACTGTAATTTTCTCACATTCTCCATCGTTCTTCCATTTCGTTCTCAATCCTTGGTAATGGAGATACTCTGTTGGTCTTGAGGTCCCCGTTGCACTTGCTGTCATCAGCTTGCACTTCCAGCAAGTTAAAGCACAAATATTTTTTGAGCGGAAGGGTACAGGGTAAAGATCTAACTGATGCACTGAGAAGCCCACTCCATCAAATTTGGCCCATAATCAGCACTATGATTACTTGTGAATGTAAGCAGTTGAGTTCCCACTGACAGCACCCATTAAGCCATGGGTATTGTGACAAAAGGTCACAAGGGAAAGGTGTATCTGAGGGTGGGGGTGGGGGGGGGGGTGGGGGAGACGTGTGGGCAGGGAGAGGATGAAAACAGGACAGACAGGAGGATTATTATAGTCAATGAAATGAGGGAGAGTAAGAAGAGGAGGGAAAAGGAGACGGGGGAAAATGGAATGTAGAAAGAAGGCAGAATTATGGGTGAGGCACAGAGGAAGAAAGCGAGAAAAGGAGAGGATTATGTGAAATGCTAAAGGAGTATGGACAAAGCAGTCTGCTTGATCGGTTATTGCATCCACAAGCTTAAACATCCACCACTGGTGTACTGTGGCAGTAGTCAGTGCGATATACATTATTCACTGTAGTAACTCTTTAAGCCACCTTTGACAGTACCTACCAAACCCATGACCTCCTTCACCTAGAGGAACAAGGGCAGTTCATGAAAGGGAACATCACCACCTCCAAGTCACAGACCATCCTGATTTGAACCCCCCCACATAACTGCACCGTGGGAGAATTTCCACCACCCGCACTGCAGTGATTCATGAGCATACGACCATAAGAAATAGGAGCAGAAGTAGGCTATTCGGCCCCTCTAGCCTGCTCCACCAAGAAGTCAGATCACTGCCACCTTCTCAAAGACAAATAGGGATGGACAATAAATGTTGACCTTGCCAGCGACACGCACGTCCCAAGAATTAATTCGAAAAATAAGTTGTTTTCAAAACTTTTCAGTTAAGTGGGGCAGCCAGTTACAGCAAAAGAGGAGAGGAGGCACAAGCTAGATCACCTGTGTTTGTCTATCCTTTGTCTTGAGAAGCTAATTACTTCACATATTAACCTGACTGCAAAATTGTAATTAATCACAGCTTTGTTGGTTACAATAAGTATGTAGACAGCAGTTAGTGTATTTAGGCACACTTGAGACTGGCTTCATTTCCACACTGCCAGACCTTATACTGTCTAATGTTCCTCAGAGTCTTGGCAAACTTCACCACCATTTACCCCCATTACTGCCTCCCACCCGGTTCCCTGCATGTTGCCAGCCTGCTGTTCTTCAACTCCCTGCTCTTATTTCAGCTGCAAAGAAAAAAAAAAAATAGAATGCAGTCCTGGTCTTCGTCCGGTTGTGCCTGAAAGAAATTATATTTGTGATTCCTGCTCTTTGGCTACAGATCTCTGTTCTGTTTGAAGTGCAGCATCTTCAATCTTTGCTCTTTCTGGCTGTGCAAACATGACTGCAAAAATTTGAAACTATAGGCTGCTTAAGAAAAAAAACCAAAACTTTCAAATCAGCTCTGTTTCCCACTTTTCCAGGCTGTGGGATTTTTTACAACAACTTGTATTAATATAGCACCATTAATGTACTAAAATGTCCCAAGACACTTCACAGGAGTATTCTAGAGCAACATATGATACTGAGCCACATAAGGAGATTTTAGATCAGATGACCAAAAGCTTGGTCAAAGATGTAGGTTTTAAGTACTGTCTTAAAGGAGGAAAGCGAGGCTATGAGTTATAGGGAGGGAATTCGAGAGCTTGGGGCACAGGCAGCCGAAGGCACAGCCACCATTGGTGGGGCGATTAAAATCAGGGATGCTCAAGAGGCCAGAATTAGAGGAGCGTAGATATCTCAGAGGGTCATGGGCTGGAGGAGATTACAGAGATAGGGAGGGATTTGAAAATGTTGATGAGAATTTTGAAATAGGTGGTCTTGGTGATGGCGCAAATATGTAGTTGGCAGCTCATCTCGGGGTGAGCAGACTAGTGAACAGACTAGTTTAGCCTCAAACTGTTGCCAGGGAGAGGGATGGCATCCGTTGCTTAAGGAACTGAGTTTGGAGTGGGGATCAAAAACAGTGGTTTCAGTCTTCCCCATCTTCAGATTTCCTAATGTTTAACTGGAGGAAATTTCTGCTCATCCAATACTGAATGTCAGATAAACAATCTAATAATTTAACATTAATAGAGGAGTTGAGGGAGGAGTTGGTACAGTAGATCTGGGTGTTATTAGCATACATGTGAAAACTAATACTGTGCTTTCGGCTAATGTGCTGAGGGGCAGCATGTAGATGAGAACTAGGCGGGGGCCAATGATACATCCTAGGGGAACTCTAGAGGTAATGATACAGGAGCAGGACAAGAAGCCATTGCAAGTAATACTCTAGATACAGTTAGATAGAAAAGAATGGAATCCGGTGAGAGCAGACCCACACAGTTGGAGAGGTGTTGGAGGATGATGTGTCGAAGGCTGCAGACAGGTCAAGAGGATGAGCAGGGAAAGTTTACCTTTGTCACAGTCACATAAGATTGCATTTGTGATTTTGGTAAGAGATGTTTCAGTACTGTGGCAGGAGTGGAAACCTGATTGGAGGGATTCAAACACGGAGTTCTGGGAAAGATGGGAATGGATTTGGGAGGTGACTACATGTTCACAGACTTTGAAGAGGAAAGGAAGGTTGGAGATGGGGCGATAGATTGCAAGGTTGGTGTTTTTTGTAGGGGTGAAAAGGGATGAAGACTGCTGATCTAGAGGAGAAGAGAGAACCGTTAGTAATGTCGGTCAACATGAGGACCAGGGGGAGAAGTTGGGTGATCAGTTTAATGGGAATAGAGTCAAGGGAGCAGGAGGTGGGTCTCATTGGCAAGATGAGCTCGGAGAGGGCACGAGCGGAGATGGTCAGAAGTTAGAGCAAAGTGTGAGTTCAGGGCGAGGGCAGGGGTGAGCTTGAGAGGAAGTTTGGCCAGTTGGGCGAGTGGGAGGGAGGGACGCGGCAAAGGAATCTGATCAGATGGTCTCAATCTGAGTGACAAAGAAGTCCATGAGATTCTCGCACTTGTTGGAGGTTAGAGGGGTTTAAGAAGACTGTTTGCATTAAAGAAGCCAAGGGTTATCTTTGTATTCCTGGATGGTCCTGGAATAGTGAACAGTTAAAAAGAAAGGAAAACTGCTTTGCTGCTTCACACTTGTGTTATGGCCAGGTGAGAGGTGGTATGGCTGGTTTTCCATTGTTTACCTCCCAGCAGGTGTTTTTGTGACTTGTGTCTTAACCCCTTGTGTATTGTTTGCCAATTAAACAGACAGTGACAGGTTTTCTTGTAGGTTCAAAACAGCAGATTAAACAATTATTAAACATTGCCTGAAAATGTTTGCAACGCCACTCACGCATGCATTCGCTCACACACGGACTCTCGAGAAAAGGTATAGGGTAAAAGGTGTTCAGAGTATAGATTGTAAAAGTCTGTTGTTTCGGGAATAACCTGTGGGATCCCTTCAGAAGCTGATTTTAAAGTTGCAGGCCTGTTTGCTGGTCTTATCAAAATTGTTGGGCTGTTGCAGTCTCCTGGTGGTTCACTTTGGGTTGAAGACAATGTTGATGTCTTAGGTCCCTTCTCACCAGTAGAAGAGCCTTCCACCCACTTCCTTATCAAGAATCTATCTACCTCTGCCTTAAAAATATTCAAAGACTCAGCTTCCACTGCCTTTTGAGGAAGGGAATTCCAAAGACTCATGACCCTTAGAGAAAAAAATTCTCCTCATCTCTGTTTTAAATGTGCGACCCCTTATTTTTAAACAGTGACCCCTATTTCTAGATTCTCCCGCAAGAGGAAACATCCTTTCCACATCCACCCTGTCAAGACCCCTCAGAATCATATACGTTTCAATCAAGTTGCCTCTTACTCTTCTAAATTCCAGCGGATACAAGACTAACCTGTCCAAACTTTCCTCATAAGACAGCCCGCCCATTCCAGGTATTAGTCTAGTAAACCTTCTCTGTACTGCCTGCAACGTATTTACATCCTTCTCTGTACTGCCTCCAACGTATTTATATCCTTCTTTAAATAAGGAGACCAGTACTGTACACAGTACTCCAGATGTGGTCTCACCAATGCCTTGCATAGCTGAAGCATAACCTCCCGACTTTTGTATTCAATTCCCCTCGCCATAAACGATAACATTCTATTAACTTTTCTAATTACATGCTGTACCTGCATACTAACCCTTTGCGATTCATGCACTAGGACACCCAGATCCCTCTGCATCTCAGAGCTCTGCAATCTCTCACCATTTAGATAATATGCTTTTTTATTCTTCCTGCCAAAGTGGATAATTTCCCACATTATATCCATTTGCCAGGTCTTTGCCCACTCACTATATCACTTTGTAGGCCCCTTATGTCCTCTTTACAAGTTACTTTCCGACCTGTTTTTGTGTCATCAGCAAATTTACCAACCAGACCTTTGGTCCCTTCATCTAAGTCATTTATGTAAATTGTAAAAAGTTGAGGCCCCAGCAGAGATCCCTGTGGCACACCACTCATTACATCTTGCCAACCAGAAAATTAAGACATTTATGCCTACTCTCTGTTTCCTGTTGGCTAACCAATCTTCTATCAATGCCAATATGTTACCCCCTACACCATGAGCTTTTATTTTCTGCAATAATCTTTGATGTGGCACCTTATCAAATGGCTTCTCTCCCTTTCTCTCTCTCCCTTTCTCTCTCTCCCTTTCTCTCTCTCCCTTTTCTCTCTCTCCCTTTTCTCTCTCTCCCTTTTCTCTCTCTCCCCTGTCTCTCTCTCCCCTGTCTCTCTCTCCCCTGTCTCTCTCTCCCCTGTCTCTCTCTCCCCTGTCTCTCTCTCCCCTGTCTCTCTCTCCCCTGTCTCTCTCTCCCCTGTCTCTCTCTCCCCTGTCTCTCTCTCCCCTGTCTCTCTCTCCCCTGTCTCTCTCTCCCCTGTCTCTCTCTCCCCTGTCTCTCTCTCCCCTGTCTCTCTCTCCCCTGTCTCTCTCTCCCCTGTCTCTCTATCCCCTGTCTCTCTATCCCCTGTCTCTCTCTCCCCTGTCTCTCTCTCCCCTGTCTCTCTCTCCCCTGTCTCTCTCTCCCCTGTCTCTCTCTCCCCTGTCTCTCTCTCCCCTGTCTCTCTCTCCCCTGTCTCTCTCTCCCCTGTCTCTCTCTCCCCTGTCTCTCTCCTCCCCTGTCTCTCTCCTCCCCTGTCTCTCTCCTCCCCTGTCTCTCTCCTCCCCTGTCTCTCTCCTCCCCTGTCTCTCTCCTCCCCTGTCTCTCTCCTCCCCTGTCTCTCTCCTCCCCTGTCTCTCTCCTCCCCTGTCTCTCTCCCCCCCTGTCTCTCCTTTCCCCCCCTGTCTCCTCTCTCCCCCCCTGTCTCCTCTCTCCTTTCCCCCCTGTCTCTCTCTCCTTTCCCCCCCTGTCTCTCTCTCCTTTCCCCCCTGTCTCTCTCTCCTTTCCCCCCCTGTCTCTCTCTCCTTTCCCCCCCTGTCTCTCTCTCCTTTCCCCCCCTGTCTCTCTCTCCTTTCCCCCCCTGTCTCTCTCTCCTTCCCCCCCTGTCTCTCTCTCCTTTCCCCCCCTGTCTCTCTCTCCTTTCCCCCCCTGTCTCTCTCTCCTTTCCCCCCCTGTCTCTCTCTCCTTTCCCCCCCTGTCTCTCTCTCCTTTCCCCCCCTGTCTCTCTCTCCTTTCCCCCCCTGTCTCTCTCTCCTTTCCCCCCTGTCTCTCTCTCCTTTCCCCCCCTGTCTCTCTCTCCTTTCCCCCCCTGTCTCTCTCTCCTTTCCCCCCCTGTCTCTCTCTCCTTTCCCCCCCTGTCTCTCTCTCCTTTCCCCCCCTGTCTCTCTCTCCTTTCCCCCCCTGTCTCTCTCTCCTTTCCCCCCCTGTCTCTCTCTCCTTTCCCCCCCTGTCTCTCTCTCCTTTCCCCCCCTGTCTCTCTCTCCTTTCCCCCCCTGTCTCTCTCTCCTTTCCCCCCCTGTCTCTCTCTCCTTTCCCCCCCTGTCTCTCTCTCCTTTCCCCCCCTGTCTCTCTCTCCTTTCCCCCCCTGTCTCTCTCTCCTTTCCCCCCCTGTCTCTCTCTCCTTTCCCCCCCTGTCTCTCTCTCCTTTCCCCCCCTGTCTCTCTCTCCTTTCCCCCCCTGTCTCTCTCTCCTTTCCCCCCCTGTCTCTCTCTCCTTTCCCCCCCTGTCTCTCTCTCCTTTCCCCCCTGTCTCTCTCTCCTTTCCCCCCCTGTCTCTCTCTCCTTTCCCCCCCTGTCTCTCTCTCCTTTCCCCCCCTGTCTCTCTCTCCTTTCCCCCCCTGTCTCTCTCTCCTTTCCCCCCCTGTCTCTCTCTCCTTTCCCCCCCTGTCTCTCTCTCCTTTCCCCCCCTGTCTCTCTCTCCTTTCCCCCCCTGTCTCTCTCTCCTTTCCCCCCCTGTCTCTCTCTCCTTTCCCCCCCTGTCTCTCTCTCCTTTCCCCCCCTGTCTCTCTCTCCTTTCCCCCCCTGTCTCTCTCTCCTTTCCCCCCCTGTCTCTCTCTCCTTTCCCCCCCTGTCTCTCTCTCCTTTCCCCCCCTGTCTCTCTCTCCTTTCCCCCCCTGTCTCTCTCTCCTTTCCCCCCCTGTCTCTCTCTCCTTTCCCCCCCTGTCTCTCTCTCCTTTCCCCCCCTGTCTCTCTCTCCTTTCCCCCCCTGTCTCTCTCTCCTTTCCCCCCCTGTCTCTCTCTCCTTTCCCCCCCTGTCTCTCTCTCCTTTCCCCCCCTGTCTCTCTCTCCTTTCCCCCCCCTGTCTCTCTCTCCTTTCCCCCCCTGTCTCTCTCTCCTTTCCCCCCCTGTCTCTCTCTCCTTTCCCCCCCTGTCTCTCTCTCCTTTCCCCCCCTGTCTCTCTCTCCTTTCCCCCCCTGTCTCTCTCTCCTTTCCCCCCCTGTCTCTCTCTCCTTTCCCCCCCTGTCTCTCTCTCCTTTCCCCCCCTGTCTCTCTCTCCTTCCCCCCCTGTCTCTCTCTCCTTTCCCCCCCTGTCTCTCTCTCCTTTCCCCCCCTGTCTCTCTCTCCTTTCCCCCCCTGTCTCTCTCTCCTTTCCCCCCCTGTCTCTCTCTCCTTTCCCCCCCTGTCTCTCTCTCCTTTCCCCCCCTGTCTCTCTCTCCTTTCCCCCCCTGTCTCTCTCTCCTTTCCCCCCCTGTCTCTCTCTCCTTTCCCCCCCTGTCTCTCTCTCCTTTCCCCCCCTGTCTCTCTCTCCTTTCCCCCCCTGTCTCTCTCTCCTTTCCCCCCCTGTCTCTCTCTCCTTTCCCCCCCTGTCTCTCTCTCCTTTCCCCCCCTGTCTCTCTCTCCTTTCCCCCCCTGTCTCTCTCTCCTTTCCCCCCCTGTCTCTCTCTCCTTTCCCCCCCTGTCTCTCTCTCCTTTCCCCCCCTGTCTCTCTCTCCTTTCCCCCCCTGTCTCTCTCTCCTTTCCCCCCCTGTCTCTCTCTCCTTTCCCCCCTGTCTCTCTCTCCTTTCCCCCCCCTGTCTCTCTCTCCTTTCCCCCCCTGTCTCTCTCTCCTTTCCCCCCCTGTCTCTCTCTCCTTTCCCCCCCTGTCTCTCTCTCCTTTCCCCCCCTGTCTCTCTCTCCTTTCCCCCCCTGTCTCTCTCTCCTTTCCCCCCCTGTCTCTCTCTCCTTTCCCCCCCTGTCTCTCTCTCCTTTCCCCCCCTGTCTCTCTCTCCTTTCCCCCCCTGTCTCTCTCTCCTTTCCCCCCCTGTCTCTCTCTCCTTTCCCCCCCTGTCTCTCTCTCCTTTCCCCCCCTGTCTCTCTCTCCTTTCCCCCCCTGTCTCTCTCTCCTTTCCCCCCCTGTCTCTCTCTCCTTTCCCCCCCTGTCTCTCTCTCCTTTCCCCCCCTGTCTCTCTCTCCTTTCCCCCCCTGTCTCTCTCTCCTTTCCCCCCCTGTCTCTCTCTCCTTTCCCCCCTGTCTCTCTCTCCTTTCCCCCCCTGTCTCTCTCTCCTTTCCCCCCCTGTCTCTCTCTCCTTTTCCCCCCCTGTCTCTCTCTCCTTTCCCCCCCTGTCTCTCTCTCCTTTCCCCCCCTGTCTCTCTCTCCTTTCCCCCCCTGTCTCTCTCTCCTTTCCCCCCCTGTCTCTCTCTCCTTTCCCCCCCTGTCTCTCTCTCCTTTCCCCCCCTGTCTCTCTCTCCTTTCCCCCCCTGTCTCTCTCTCCTTTCCCCCCCCTGTCTCTCTCTCCTTTCCCCCCCTGTCTCTCTCTCCTTTCCCCCCCCTGTCTCTCTCTCCTTTCCCCCCCTGTCTCTCTCTCCTTTCCCCCCCTGTCTCTCTCTCCTTTCCCCCCCTGTCTCTCTCTCCTTTCCCCCCCTGTCTCTCTCTCCTTTCCCCCCCTGTCTCTCTCTCCTTTCCCCCCCTGTCTCTCTCTCCTTTCCCCCCCTGTCTCTCTCTCCTTTCCCCCCCTGTCTCTCTCTCCTTTCCCCCCCTGTCTCTCTCTCCTTTCCCCCCCTGTCTCTCTCTCCTTTCCCCCCCTGTCTCTCTCTCCTTTCCCCCCCTGTCTCTCTTTCCCCCCCTGTCTCTCTTTCCCCCCTTGTCTCTCTTTTCCCTTCTCTCTTTTCCCTTCTCTCTTTTCCCTTCTCTCTTTTCCCTTCTCTCTTTTCCCTTCTCTCTTTTCCCTTCTCTCTTTTCCCTTCTCTCTTTTTCCTTCTCTCTTTTTCCTTCTCTCTTTTTCCTTCTCTCTTTTTCCCTTTTCCTTTCCTTCTCTCTTTTTCCCTTTTCCTTTCCTTCTCTCTTTTTCCCTTTTCCTTTCCTTCTCTCTTTTTCCCTTTTCCTTCCCTTCTCTCTTTTTCCCTTTTCCTTCCCTTCCTTTCCTTCTCTCTTTTTCCCTTTTCCTTCCCTTCTCTCTTTTTCCCTTTTCCTTCCCTTCTCTCTTTTTCCCTTTTCCTTCCCTTCTCTCTTTTTCCCTTTTCCTTCCCTTCTCTCTTTTTCCCTTTTCCTTCCCTTCTCTCTTTTTCCCTTTTCCTTCCCTTCTCTCTTTTTCCCTTTTCCTTCCCTTCTCTCTTTTTCCCTTTTCCTTCCCTTCTCTCTTTTTCCCTTTTCCTTCCCTTCCTTCCCTTCTCTCTTTTTCCCTTTTCCTTCCCTTCCTTCCCTTCTCTCTTTTTCCCTTTTCCTTCCCTTCCTTTCCTTCTCTCTTTTTCCCTTTTCCTTCCCTTCCTTTCCTTCTCTCTTTTTCCCTTTTCCTTCCCTTCCTTTCCTTCTCTCTTTTTCCCTTTTCCTTCCCTTCCTTTCCTTCTCTCTTTTTCCCTTTTCCTTCCCTTCCTTTCCTTCTCTCTTTTTCCCTTTTCCTTCCCTTCCTTTCCTTCTCTCTTTCTCTCCTGCTCTCTCGCGCTCTGTCTCTTTCCCCCCCCCCACCCCCCCACCTCCGTCTGTCTCAGCCTTGTTGGAATTCAAAATGGCTGGACGGACCAGACTGATGTCGTTGTTTTGCGCCCTGTCTTGAAAAGACTCCTGCTTTGTTCTGCAAAACAGTTACCTTTTAAGGTGAATTTTACAATTGCCCACGTGGCTTCAGGTTTGAGTCCTGGCAGGGCTATATAATGGCCTTGATAGTGGCTGCCTTCTGAGGAGATGAGAGTGGTTCACACTGCATTGCATTGTCATGGAGGTTATTTGGAGATCAGAAATCTAAGAAAGGTCTTGTCTCATTGTTTTTGAGTATCGCTCACATCCAGATGTGATTATCTGTCACATTTCCATGCAGATAGAGCTTAATTGGTTTTCACTGTTAATAGGCACAGATGTAGATTAGAGTGCTGGAGGTGCTGTCATGTGTCTTGTCCTCCATTTTGTTGACAGCACATGTATCAGTCTTTTAAACATTGTTCCAATTTTTATAAATCCTGTTTGTGCATTTTGATTGCTACACTTCTCATGAGCGTGACATTTGTTGCTAAGAAAAAAAAAATCCAGCAATGTTTCCCGTTTTGGTGAATTTTTGTAAAACTCTGGTTTGGCCTCAACTGGAGTGTTGTGTCCAGTCCTGACCACCACACTTTCGGAAGGACGTGAAGACATTAGAGAAACTGCAGGAACGATTCACAAGACTGGTTCCAGGGGTGAGGAACTTCAATTACTTGGATAGATTGGAGAAGGCGCGGGGCTGTTCTCCTTGGAGAAGAGAAAATTGAGAGGAGATTTGGCGGAGGTGTTCAAAATCATGCGGGGTCTGGACAGAGGAGATGGGCAGAAACTGTTCCCGTTGGTGGCAGGATCCAGAAGCAGAGGACACCGATTTAAGTTGACTGTGGGTGGGGGTGGGGGGGGGGGGGGGGGGGGGGGCAGGTGCGGAAGCAATGACAACATGAGGGAAAACTTTTTTTTTGATGCAGTGAGTGGTTAGAATCTACAATGCACTGCCTGAGAGTACAGTGGGGACAGATTCAATCGTGGCTTTTAAAAGGGAATTGGATAAGCACCTGAAGAGAAGAAGAGTTTGCAGGGCTACGGGGAAAAGGTGGGGGAGTGGGGCTAGCTGGGATGCTCATGCAGAGAGCTGGCATAGGCGCGTCGGGCCGAGTGGCCTCCTTCTGTACTGTAATCATTCTTTGATTCTAGCAGATTCTAATAAAGCAGCGTATCTATGGCCAGCAGTGAATGTGAATTCATACGTGCTTGCACAACCATTCTCCAGACCCTAGACTACCCACGAATGACATCACAGGATACTTACTAATAGATAAAACAGTCTTGCATCTCGGACTTTGAAAATGCCACATGTGCAAAGTATGTCATGCTGTCATTTGATTAGCTCAAATAGTATAATCATAAAACAGCAAGTTAACAACTGAACAGATAGAAAACCAAGAACAAGTATAACATACATATGTTTTTATATGTAAGTGTGTGATGACATAAAGACTTCTTGCTTTGATAATGGCCTCTTTCAAGGTGAGGAGCAAGTCTTTATCTGTAGAGTCAAACTTCCCTCAGCAAAAGCAATTGATGTCTAATTGACCTCAAAATGTGCCTTTTTAGTAGCAAGTAGATTTTATGCCTCGCAAGACTTGCATTGAATTTACAGCACAGAAACAGGCCATTCAGCCCAACTGGTCCATGCTGACGTTTATGCTCCACACAAACCTCCTCCCACCTGACTTCATCTCACCCTGTTAGCATATCCTTGTAAGCTTGTTGAACACAGATCCATAGCAGCAGAATAGTAGATTGTGCAATACACCATGTAATATTTCTGTTGTAAAGCAGGGAATATTCTAATTTACCCTGAGCAATACCATAGCAAACCTGTGTTTTATTTATATTAGCGGAGAGTTGCAATGGACATGAGCTCTCTTTTTGCTGTCTTGTGTGCGGTGTTGATTCAGCAGTGTGAGTGATTGCAAAATCATTTTGTGGTGTTCTAGAGATGCACATTACAGGAGTTGGATTTTGATAAGTATGCAGAAATAATGTACTAATGGGTTTTAGTGGTATGTAAATTGGATGAATTAAAAGCGGTAAAGTGCTGTAGATGTCAAATGTGATATTTGCTGACCTAAGCAGGTGTTTGTGTGTGTGTGTGTTCTAATTCATTTCTCATTGTGAAAGGCTCAAATGTGAGTTTCAGAACCAGAGCAATTTAACTTTGTTCATTGAGCTTGAGGTACAATCCTAAGTTTCCCATTTTTATTGCTTCTTGGTGCCTCTTTTTTTTTTCCATCTCCTAATTGTAAAGAACTTGGGAGTTTTCCTGATCTGATGATCACTATGAAAGTTGTATTTCTCCATTTTTCTTTATCATGCACCATTCCTGGTGAAGAACACAGTGGCGGCACAGTGGTTAGCACCGCAACCTCACAGCTCCAGTGACCTGGGTTCAATTCCGGGTACTGCCTGTGTGGAGTTTGCAAGTTCTCCCTGTGTCTGCGTGGGTTTTCTCCGGGTGCTCCGGTTTCCTCCCACAAGCCAAAAGACTTGCAGGTTGATAGGTAAATTGGCCATTATAAATTGTCACTAGTATAGGTAGGTGGTAGGGAAATATAGGGACAGGTGGGGATGTTTGGTAGGAATATGGGATTAGTGTAGGATTAGTATAAATGGGTGGTTGATGTTCGGCACAGACTCGGTGGGCCGAAGGTCCTGTTTCAGTGCTGTATCTCTAATCTAATCAAAAAAACAGAGGGAGGAGACAAGGGCTGCAAATCCCATCTCGGTATTGGCGCAACGGAAACCCAAGACTCCAAAAGTGGTGGCCAGTTCGTTTGTGGCATGGCGTGCCCTGCTTGGAAGGGCACCTGCATGGGTGTGCCAAGCTCGGGCTGGAATCAAGCATGGGGACGTCACTCCAGTGTCTAATGGTAATTTGACACCTGACCTGACATTTTGGACCTTGCAGGTCCTGTCAGTAGCCTCCTTAAACATTCTCGGCTGAACATGTGCTCAGCTTTGCAAGAGATGCCCCTGGCCCCTCTTTTCCCTCTAGTGCTATTTAAAGGGATCAGCATGGGAATTTCAGATGAGGTGCTTTTGACTGTCTTTTGCTGCTGCAGTGTTGGTGGGAAGTACTGTGTAGTTGGAGGAGTTCTGAAAAGTTTTTGGAGTCAGAAGGGAGTGGTGCTGGACTTTCCAACAGAGTTGAGTGGATTTCGGAGTCCGCTGAGCGGCGAGCCTCCTCTCACATAACCAACGGATCAGATCTAAGCTCTGCAGTCCTGCCACATCCAGCCGTGAATGGTGGTGGACAATTAAACAACTAACTGGAGGAGGTGGCTCCACAAATATCCCCATCCTCAATGATGGGGGAGCCCAGCACATCAGTGCAAAAGATAAGGCTGAAGCATTTGCAACAATCTTCAGCCAGAAGTGCCGAGTTGATGATCCATCTCGGCCTCCTCCTGAAGTCCCCAGCATCACAGATGCCAGACTTCAGCCAATTCGATTCACTCCACGTGATATCAAGAAACGACTGAAGGCACTGGATACTGCAAAAGCTATGGGCCATGACAATATTCCGGCAATAGTACTGAAGACCTCTGCTCCAGAACTTGCCGCGCCCCTAGCCAAGCTGTTCCAGTACAGCTACAACACTGGCATCTACCCTGTAATGTGGAAAATTGCCCAGGTATGTCCTGTACACAAAAAGCAGGACAAATCCAACCCGGCCAACTACCGCCCCATTAGCCTACTCTCAATCATCAGTAAAGTGATGGAAGGTGTCATCAACAGTGCCATCAAGTGGCACTTGCTTAGCAACAACCTGCTCAGTGATGCTCAGTTTGTGTTCCGCCAGGGCCATTCAGCTCCTGACCTCATTACAGCCTTGGTTCAAACATGGACAAAAGGGCTGAACTCAAGAGATGAGGTGAGAGTGACTGCCCTTGACATCAAGGCAGCATTTGACCGAGTATGGCATCAAGGAGCCCTAGCAAAACTGAGGTCAATGGGAATCAGGGGGAAAACCCTCCGCTGGCTGGAGTCATACCTAGCGCAAAGGAAGATGGTTGTGGTTGTTGGAGGTCAATCATCTGAGCTCCAGGACATCACTGCAGGAGTACCTCAGGGTAGTGTCCTAGGCCCAACCATCTTCAGCTGCTTCATCAATGACCTTCCTTCAATCATAAGGTCAGAAGTGGGGATGTTCGCTGATGATTGCACAATGTTCAGCACCATTCGCCACTCCTCAGATACTGAAGCAGTCCGTGTAGAAATGCAGCAAGACCTGGACAATATCCAGGCTTGGGCTGATAAGTGGCAAGTAACATTCGCGCCACACAAGTGCCAGGCAATGTCCATCTCCAACAAAAGAGAATCTATCCATCTCCCCTTGACATTCAACGGCATTACCATCGCTGAATCCCCTACTATCAACATCCTAGGGGTTACCATGGACCGAAACCTGAACTGGAGTAGCCATATAAATACTGTGGCTCCAAGAGCAGGTCAGAGGCTAGGAATCTTGAGGCGAGTAACTCACCTCCTGACTCCCCAAAGCCTGTCCACAATCTACAAGGCACAAGTCAGGAGTGTGATGGAATATTCTCCACTTGCCTGGATGGGTGCAGCTCCAACAACACTCAAGAAACTCGACTCCATCCAGGACAAAGCAGCCCGCTTGATTGGCACCCCATCCACAAACATTCACTCCCTCCACCACCGACGCAAAGTGGCAGCAGTGTGTACCATCGACAAGATGCAATGCACCAAGGCTCCTTAGACAGCACCTTCCAAACCCGCGACCTCTACCAACTAGAAGGACAAGGGCAGCAAATACATGGGTACACCACCACCTGCAAGTTCCTCTCCAAGTCACACACCATCCTGACTTGGAACTATATCGTCGTTCCTTCACTGTCGCTGGGTCAAAATCCTGGAACTCCCTTCCTAACAGCACTGTGGGTGTACCTACCCCACATGGACTGCAGCAGTTCAAGAAGGCAGCTCACCACCACCTTCTCAAGGGCAATTAGGGATGGGCAATAAATGGTGGCCTGGCCAGCGATGCCCACATCCCATGAATGAATAAACAAAAACTCTTGTGGGCTGTACTTTGCAGTCCCTCTTGGGCTGCAGCACCATGGGGAGATGGAGTACTGGCAGTGGGGAGGGACAACTATGCAGAGGGAAGAGGAGGGCTCTTAATGGAGGGCCATACTCACCTAGAGTATTCAGGGAGCACTTTTCCTACTTCATCACAGCCAGGAGCAGTGACAGAGATGGCTATGATTCACCAAGGAGGTGGTGAATGAACTGTGCCACCTCCTCCAATTGAATCTTTAGCCACAGAGCAGGGTGAGAACGGCACTACCAGTGGCTGTCAATGTCACCAAAGCCCTCAATTCCTGCACCTCTGGATCCTTCCAGACTGGAGTCGGCAGCGTTGCCAACATATCTCAGTTCGCTGTACATTGCTGCATCAGGGAGGTAACAGATTCCCTGTACGCCAGGGGAGAGAATTTCATTGTTTGCTGTCTGAGCAGAGTTCTTGACAAATAAGTAGTTTAAGTGTACAAATTGCATAATAAATTGCTGCAGTTCCTCTTCTAGATTCAGCCTGTTGAATGTACCCTGAGGAATTTCCCTTTTTTCTCTGAGTATGGTCAGAATGTTTTTGGGATGGGCAACATGGAGCTTCTTCATCTGTTGGTTCAGTCTCCGTTCATGCTCCTACTAATCAAGTGTGAAGATCCCATGCTCATTAATGTTATAACTGATTCTTTTTCTGTTAGATAAGGGTATTAAAGGTTACTGAACCAAGATGGGTAGATCAGCTATGATCTAATTGAATGATTGAACAGGCAAGAGGGGCTGAATGGTCTACTGCTGTTCCTATTTCTTTTCCCAAAAATATACTTTTTCATAAAATTTGTAAAAGTACATTACATAAAGTGCAATACAGCTCAGTTTCTTTCAATATAGTCCATGAGGTGCCTCCCTACACTTATGATTGCAGGTCATTTTCACAATGTACATGTACATTTCCATGTCAGGCATTCTTTGATTCATACAGTCTGAGGGGTTTTACATGGGTTCCAGCCCCTATGGTAGGAGGGCCTTAGACTGTGGCCTTTCCCTGTTGAGCCTTTGCAGTGGCTGCCCCAAGCTTTGATGTGTCCCTCAGCACGTGGGCCTGGACCTTGGAATGCGCCAATCTGTAACACTCGGTCGTGGACAGCTCTTTGCACTGGAAGACCAACAAACTTTGGGCAGACCAAATAACATCTTTCACCGAATTGTTGCTTCTCCAGTAACAGTTGATGTGGGTAGATGTGCGTCCCTGGGAACAGCCTGTAGATCACAGAATCCTGCATTGAGGAGTTGCTTGGGATGAACCTCAACAAAAAGCACTAAATCTCTTTCCAGACTTTCATGGCAAAGGCACATTCCAGGATGAGGTGGGCGACGGTCTCTTCCCCACCCCAACTGCCTTGAGGACAGTGGTGGTGGTGCTGACTCAGGATGCGCATGAAGGATCTCACGGGCGAGGTCCCTTCTCACCACCAGCCAAACTACATCTTGGTGCTTGATTGAAACTTCTGGCGATGAGACATTCTGTCAAATGGTTTCGACAATCTGCTCAGGGAACCATCTGACCGATGCACCACTTTCTTTTCCCACAGCGCCTCAAGGACGTTAACGTGTGGACCACTGCCTGACGGACTTGTGGTCAAAGGTGTTTTTCTGCACAAACTTTCACAAGCACAGTCCAACTGAATGGAGCGTTCCCTGGCAAAGTGGCCAGACCCATCCTTAATACTGGGGGCAGATAAAACTTCAACACGTAGTGACGCTTGATGTTTGTGTACCGAGGGTCTATGCACAGCTTGATACAGCCACACACAAAGGTGACTGCCTACTTCTGTTACGATACTTTGGTAACAAAAATGCCTTCTCATGTTCCTGAGAAGTGTATGTCTTCTGGATCTTAAGCCAAGCACCTGCCTGCTTCTTCATTTTAAATATAGCCTGGTCAATGCAACCACCAATTTTTAATTTTGGGTGCTTTTAGTTATAATTTTAAAAGAGGTTATGCACAATGCAGGAGAGAGAAAGTGAGCAAATCTTTACCTGTTTCCCTGTTGGAATTCTGTACTCTGCATGGATTGCTTCTGTTTCTACCCCTGCCCATCCCTCCTATTTCAGGTGAGGAGACCAAGGTGAAGTGTGTGAAAGTAGCTAGGAGTGACTTACTATCAGATTTACATATCTTGACATTTGTTTTTTTTATTTCTCCTTCCTCTGGATAGTCAGGAAATGTATAGCTGTTATGCAGTGCTGTGAGGCCATCTGTTGCATGCTTATCTCTAATCTGCACGGTTAATGTAAATTTGAATTTGCAATGTGGAAGCTGTCAACATAAACCCACAAACCATCCCATCGCTATGATTCAGTGACTCAGAAACACATCTTTGTTTTCTTAAAAAGTTTAACATGTAAGCAGGAAAATGCCAATCATCTTGGAACAGCATATTCCTCCGAAATGAACCATTTGATAGCTACGCCACATAGACCAACTGGCAAAATCACCTTTTCCTCCTGGTCCAAAAATAATGGTCTTTTCCGATGGATCATCGAAAGTCTGTTCTTCTCATGACATTGATTCTTTTGCTGAATTCTCAAGAAAGATCTTTTCTCAGTTAATAGGTTTTCAATCATCGATGTAGTTTTTGTTTCCCACTTGTAATTTTTATTGCTGAACTTCGGCATATGATGTCTGTTAAATTTAAAATAAAGTGCATAAAACTATTGTCCTTCTGGTGGCCAATGCCAGTTTCCCCTTGGTTTCAATTTTGCTTTATTTGAATTCTGTCAAAACATTTCAGTGCCAGTTGAATTTTTAATCTTTGAGGATGTGATGCTTCGCATATTGTGGAGGTCAACAGTGGGTATGGAGTCACGATCTCCTCAAACCATTTAAGACTGAGCATTAAAATGGACAAAGATGGAAATACTCAGCAGGTGTAGCAGCATTGGGAGAGAGAGAAACAGAATTAACGTTTCAGGTCATCAATGAGTTCTGATGTGAGGTCATCGACCTGAAACATTCACTCTTTCTCTTACCACAGATGCTGCCAGACCTGCTGAGTATGTCCATCTGCAGAATTTTCATTTTGTAAGGGAAGAATCTTTGGTTTGCAAGCTTTCCTCCCACAGTTCATCATTTTAATTGTTTGCTACTGGCAAAACATAAGACTTACACAGTGGATTTTGCATTTAGTTTGCACTGTAATCCCATTTTATTTCATCAACCAAACAGTTTTAGGTAGAAAACACTGAGAAGTCCACAACTTAGAAACGAGGCAATCCAGCATGGACATTAGCTAATGCTTTTTGCTTAGAGCCTTGTGTAAAGTAAAACCAGATGTTGTTAGTTCTGTTCAGTTCAGAGTAAGAGAATAAAATGACATTTAGAGGATGTGACTATTGACGTTTACCTTGTGACCATTATGGAACCATATATTGCCATTGAACCATCTCCATTTAACCTATCAACCAGTGCAGCAGGAATATCTTTTCTTTGCTATTCTAGTTGATGCCTTTCATAGCAAATGGCCTACATAGCTGTCCACATTACCCTTCAGACTCTCTGCTTAATGCCTGTGGCTAATCTGGTGTTTGGTGGTAGCCCAAGGTTCATAAAGAAATTTGAAGAAATATTGAGCATGTCCAAAAATAATGGAAGATAGAAAGAGCTTTACATTTAAAGCCTCAGATCTGTTAGGCATTTTGGCTGTGAAATTCCTTTCTGAACATATGTGCGATAATTATGGGTTTTGATTTTCTTTTTGCCTAATACTGAGATTACAGAGGAAAACTTACCATCTGTACTGCCCAAAATACTGACTGCACCATCAACGTATTGTTAGTGTTAAAAGATGCGTCCAGATTAATGTGGTGTGTCAAAAGACTGGAGTTGTGATCAGCTTAGCTAGGGATAGTTTTTCTTTCTTGGTGTTGGCTGTGAAATATGGGTACTCAAGTATGAATTAGATATATCCAGAAACTATGGTCAAGGCTCAGGACTCTCTCTTTGTATGCCCAACAGTCAGGGCAGTAACTATTCCAGTGCTCTGTTGTCGCGCCTCCCATCCTCCACTGCCCTTGAAATTCAGCTCATCCAAAACACTGCTGCTCATATTTTAACTCACAGCGAGTCCTGCTCACCATTAGTCCTGTGCTCGCTGACCGACAGTAGCCCAATGCCTCCAATTTAAAACTTTTATCCTTGAGTTTAAATCCTTTCCTGACCTCACTCCTCCCAATCTCGTTCGGCTCATAGCACCTCTTCCCCCTGAACTGTCCATTGCTCTGACTTGCCTTTTCAGCACCCTCTTTTCTCACTTCTTTGTGTGAAGTGTAGTTACATATTTTAGAGGTGGGCTATTGAGCTTTGGCAAATGCATCACTGGGCAGGTATAGAATGCTGCTGATGGCTTTATTTATAAAATATGAATTTCTTGTAGTTATATATGGGAAATAGACAAAAGTTATACAACATGACTGAAATAGAGTTTGAGAACATTAGTTTGTTCTCATATATAAATACAATAAATTCCACATTTTAGCTATTTTGTCTTGGGCACACAGTTGGGGTAGTTACTTATTTACCTGTAAAAAGGTGAATGCGGGACAATGGGTAGATGAGCAATTGTTTGGCACCATTTTGCAGTCAGTTCAAGACCATTGTGTGCAAGGACCTGGGAGGAGATCATCTGCACATTTCCTTTGGTCATATTAATCATTTGGTAAGGGGGGCACAAAAGATGGTATGGAAAACAAACTTAAATGATGGCATGAGTAAATGGAAATGTACACAAATACCATCATTAATTATTTATCATTTATATAACCATTAGTGAATTTAAATAAAAAAAAACACATTGAAAAGCTGGCTGCACATCTCTGAGCTCTAGCAGCATCATGACTGAGAGATTATACACACCGCAACTATGTGGTAGGCACAATAGAAAACTGCTGGGTTGCACCTCAACTAATGTTTAGTTAGTTTCCTGTAATGCACTCACTTAAAATTAAGGTTCACTTGTTGCTGCTAATTTACTGACAGAATCTTGTGATTGAAATCTTCACGTTGGTTATCATATAATTAAATAAAATTATGGTATTTTTTAAACAAAAGAACATTTTTTGGTACATCATGCAATTTATTTGTATGATGGTTCTGGAAAATATGCAATCACCTGTCACAAAGTAAAGTTCTGCTGATAGTTTGTAAAATTCCTAAAAGAGCTCATGACACTATTTGGAAGAAGAGGAGGGAGTTCTCCCCAATATCCCAGCCAATACTTATCACTCAATCAACATTACTAAAGCAGATTATCTGGCTATTATCACATTGCTGTTTGTGGGAGCTTGCTGTGTGCAAATTGGCTGCCGTGTTTCCTATGTTACAGCAATGACTACACTTCAAAAAGTATGTCATTGGCTATAAAGTGCTTTTGGACATGCTGAGGTTTTGAACGGTGTAATTTAAATGCCCTTTCTTCCTGGGGATTGAAGTTATATACATGATAAATTCACATTAAATTGGCATGGGTGTATTTCAAAGGTATATCTCTCCTTTTTATGCCAACACAATGCAGTGAAACAATTAGATAAAAACCATTAGAATACTGGGGAAATGAGTTTGCATGCTTGTGCCTGTAATTGTGCAAATTAAATTTCAAACTGATATATTTGAAAGTTGATAAATCTTGGAACAATATATCAGACAGGGTATGATAGCTAACAATATTAGGGAGCTTTAAAATGTAGCTGGATTCTAGAGTTGGTCTACCAGAGAGATGAAATTTGAAAGTCCAAGTTACATATTCCTATCTTTGGTATTTCTTATACTCTTAAATTTCAGGCATTGAGCTCAATAAACTTATTAAAGGAACAAAACTACCATTATTTTAATTGGCTGATCTATGACTCCCAGGGTAAAACTTAATTTTCTTGCACTTCAAGACGATGTTTGCTTTATAGTTTTTAATAATGAACACAGTGGAACTGTGGTTTTGAAGTTTTGTTCAAGCTATTGCATTGCAGGGTAGACCAGTTATTCATCTCCATACACTTGGCTTCAGTGAGGCCATATTTCTCTGATAAGGTGTTAAATGTATTTTGCAGAATTCGGACTAGGACTGGACCAATCAGCCTCTTGGGTTTGTTGGACCTTTCACTTAGATTATGACTGGGGTTTTGTGATAGTCATGTTAGTGAAACTGCCAGTGTTTGCCGTCAGCGCTCCTCTGCAACTGCTGGGGCAACTCAATGAAAAAATCCATTAGTTGCTGTCGGTGATTCTGTGCTTCTTCGTAAGGTGCACTGTTGAAGTCCTAGAGGCTGAAATCAATTAGAATTCACTGAACGGATGAGAACTCCACTTTTATGCTATTAGTCTCACTAGAAAAACCCTTGACAAAGTTTTATCTTGTTGAATGAGGTGTAACTTGGTTTTTAACAGCATGCTAAGTTCATAATGACTGCTGAAAAGCCTCTGTGGCCCTGGAAAACTAATTTTTATTTGTGGAATGTCAAATTTCTCCATTGTGGTAAAATATTCCACATTTTAAAAAAATAGATTGTTATAAAGCTTGTCTATGAATTTCAGCTTTTACCTTTTTTCATTCTTTCATGGGATGTGGGCATCTCTGGCTAGGGCAGTATTTATTGCCTATCGCTAATTGCCCTCAAAGGTGGTGGTGAGCCACTGCCTTGAACCGCTGCAGTCCATGTGGGGTAGGTACATCCACAGTGCTGTTGGGAAGGGAGTTGCAGGATTTTAACCCAGCGACAGTGAAGGAACGGCGATATAGTTCCAAGTCAGAATGGTGTGTGGCTTTGAGGGGAACTTGCAGGTGGTGGTCCCATGCATCTGTCCTTCTAGATGGTAGAGGTCGCGGGTTTGGAAGGTGCTGTCTAAGGAGCCTTGGTGCATTGCTGCAGTGCATCTTGTAGATGGTACACACTGCTGCTACTGTGTGTCGGTGGTGGAGGCAGTGAATGGCACACCATCTACAAACAATCAAGTGGGCTGCTTTGTCCTGGATGGTGTTGAGCGTCTTGAGTGTTGTTGGAGCTGCACCCATCCAGGCAAGTGGAGAGTATTCCATCACACTCCTGACTTGTGCCTTGTAGATGGTGGACAGGCTTTGGGGAGTCAGGAGGTGAGTTACTCGCCACAGGATTTCTAGCCTCTGACCTGTGCTTATAGCCATGGTATTTATATGGCTACTGCAGTTCAGTTTCTGGTCAAAGGCAATCCCCAGAATGTTGATAGTGGGGGAATTCAGCGATGGTAATGCCATTGAATGTCAAGGGGAGATGGTTAGATTCTTTCTTGTTTGAGATGGTCATTGCATGGCACTTGTGTGGCGTGAATGTTACTTGCCACTTATTAGCCCAGCCTGGATATTTTCCAGATCTTGCTGCATTTCTACACTGATGTAATGCCAGATGTAGGTCTGAATTATTTATTTCGCCCTCTGTAAAAGTTTAAAGGTGCATATTACCTCCTGATTTGCTGTCTGTGAGAATACTGCAGTGCGATTGACTGTTTACCCTGCTTGATGATATCACCATTGCTGGATGGTGGAGCTCCCCTTGACTTGGCACCGGATTCAAACCAATGTCAGGAAAGGGGAAATCCACACCATGGAGATTGCTAGATTTTTGTGAGCAGCTTTCTTCGAGGCCAGCGACAAATGCTATCGCTTTACTGCTGACCGTGAAATCCAGGCCATCGACTAATCTGTAACTCAACTCCATTTTCCTGAGTTTGCTCCATTACCCTTCATACCCTTACCTAACATAAATCTGCCTATCTGCGTTTTGGAAGCTCCATAGCCAAGTGGGGGAAGAAGAATGCCAAATTTGTGCCAACCTCTGTGTGGAAAATGTCCTTCCTGATTTTCACTCCTGAATGGCTCAGCTGTAATGTTATGATTCTTGTGCCCCTGTACTTTTTGATTTCTCTGACCAGGGAAGATAAATTTTTCTGTATCTACCCGATCAAATCCTTCTAACATTTTAAACCATTTCTTTTCATTACAATGTAAGGATTTAAACTCAACACCCCATTTATATTGCATTGATAAAAAAAAAAAAGTTGGCTATATCATCATCTGCTTTAGTTTTGCCCCCCTGTATACGGTCCAATGGAAACTCCATGATTAGAAAATTAATGGAGTGGATCTCAATTAGCAATGAAGATTAATAGTTAATTGGTTTTTCCCAGCTCAGAGTCACATATATCATCCTGCATTCCAAGAGTAAGATAAGTACAATGTAAATAATAAAGGGATCATTATGTAACTTTGTTGACCAGCAGAGTAGTATAAATAACAAATCCTTCATTTAAAATGCTACTGCATGATCTTATTCAAAGATCTATTTAACTGCATTTGATTTATATCTTTCCACATGGTTCAGTGGTCATTTCACAACTGTCGAGCAAATGTCAGAGCTTTTCGGTTCTAGTTTCACATTCAAGTGTGCTTACATATTGTTTGGGAATTGGGTGGTAGTGCTGTATTTAGGCAGGGTGTGTGTTAAAACGAGAAATCCTTCCTGTTTTAATTTGAACAATATCTATTTATTTTAAATGGTTGTATGGCCTCAGGACGAGGGCCACCCTGTTGGCTCTCACAACAATCCCTTCTCAACAAGGATACAACTTTTGCTGCACGTACAGAGCACAGTAAGGTGATATAAAAGTGCAAGTATCCAATGTAAACAAAATAATTGTCTATAATATTTGCTGTGCTTGTCCCTCCCTCTCTCCCAGTTTTCTGATCTCTTAAATGAATATATTAACCAAAAATAGCACTCCCCCATTCTTCAGATATTATCGAAACATCTCATTAAAATTATTGAACCAACACTCTGATTCTCTAACATGGTTAACGTTACTTGGGTACAGTCACCGACAAAGAAACGATGAAGTGTGAATTTTTCTGAACAGAATACTTCAGTAAGTTTATATCAAAATCCAAAGTAACAATGTGATTGTACAGTGTACCAAAATTCCACATTACTGATGCATTTTGTTTTTTTACTGAGAATTCTAAAACATATATTGTGTAGCCATTTTACACTTTTTTTTGTTTAATTGAAATCAAAGGGGACTGCTACCCAGGAGCTGCCTCATAATTTTAACGCTTTCTTGGTAAATTTTTTTAAATGCATTTCTGATTCTAACACGAGACAGAGAGAGACACACACACAGGGAGCTGGTGCCATGGATGGCTACTTAGATGCTAGTCTCCCGCAATTCAAACTGAACAATTATTCAATAGTTAGTTGTATTGTGCTTTGCACTGACATAGGCAAGACTGCAAGATTTATATCTTGTGATAGAGTTTAGAATTTTTGAACATATGTTTATCACTAGCTACTCTTCGTATTGGTGCAAAACTAATTGTATTTTTTCAAATCTTAGTACAGTGTACCACAGCTTTTTGCTTTCCAGAATGTTCTGAGCATTTGGCTGATAATTTTTTAAACAACTGTTAGCAGTTGCAGATTAGGGAGGTTTTCCATTCACGTAATGAGAGCTCTGTGATCATCTATGTATAGCCTCTAGGTCAAATGATATTGGAGAGAGTGGGTGTGGACGCAATGAATTCATACTGAAAGACTTGAGTAAATGGGAACCCTGGTGATTGCCATTGTTGCAGGTGATTAGCGTCCCAGAGGGTCCAGGGTATAGTTCAAATTGATATCTTAACAACTTGTATCCCTTGGCCAACATCACCAATGACATCACTAATGTCCTTTAAGGAGGGAAATCTGCCGTCCTTACCTGGTCTGGCCTACATGTGGCTCCAGACCCACAGCAATGTGGTTGACTCTTAACTGCTCTCTGAAATGGCCTCAGTTCAAGGGCAATTAGGGATGGGCAATAAATGCTGGCCATGCCAGTGATGCCTGCATCTCAAAAATGAATTAGATGAACGTGGTTTATCTTCTTGCAGTTTTGTGGGAACTTGCTATGTGTAATTTGGTCACTGTTTTGACAAGATGACAAAAATGTGATTGCACTCCAAAAGCAACTCAAATGCTCTCGAGTACTTTCGGGGTAGGCATTACACAAATTCAATGTCTTTTTTCATCCCAACCCCCAACCAATATTTTTTTCAGTCCCTCTGAATGTGTTTGCTGTTTCCTTCTTAGTAAATTAGAATAATCAAGGGCAGGTTCAAGATAACTTTGCAGGATTAATGTTGCACTCTTTCACATTGAAGTGGCTGTTGGTGGGCTCGTCGAGTATGGATTGTGAAACATTAGCACATAAGGACAGATCGTGGCGTGTATCATTGCCCTTTGACTTTTTGTCCAGGCCTATCTTTGACCTAAATGCCTTGCAAAACAGAAAGTAGATCACTGGATCGAAGCACGCATTAAGCGTTGATAGCACAATGGCAGATTCTTTCAAGTGGTAGAGCGTCTTTTCCCAGAAACATCCAGAAATGACATTTGTCTGACTTAAAATGTAAGGAAGCCTTACGATGTGGTAGGGAACAAAACAGACTAAGAATACAGCAAGGAGGATTAGAATGTTGTTCTTTGCCTTGGCTTGCTTTTTGAGTGAGTTTGGAGATGGGGATTTGTCAAGTCGCTTTGCAGTTTGAAAGTAAAAGAAGCAAAGCCCAAAGAGCACACAAAAAAATAAAATTGTACCTCCAGTATGGAGACATATGTGCCAGTAACTTCCTGTATCACTTTTGAGTTCGAAGCAGGTTGTTTTTGTACTGTTTTGGGGAGACATTTTCCCTGTCAGGAATATGTATGAAAATCCGAGGCTGAGGAGTACACACCAGGTTCCTATGGAGATAACTTTTGCAGACTTGAGATTTTGAAATGCATATTTTCTGAGTGGTTTGACAATTTTCAGATATCTAGTGGCCGCAATGTATCCCAGGAAGAGAATGCTGGAATACAAGTTCAAATAGAAGATGCACGTTGCAAAATTGCAGTAGATCTTTCTCAGTATTCTGGAGTCCACTTTGGTCTTTTCTATGATTCTTAGTGGCAGTGACAGGACCAGCAAGAAATCGGCTACGACCAGGTTCTTTAAATAGATGATGATGCTGTTGCTGTTGGGAATGTGACAGAAGTACACCCAGAAAGCCAGGCTGTTGAGAATAATTCCAACTGTACAAATTAATGAATAGGCAATAATTGTAAACTCTGTAAAGCCTTTGGAAATAAGCTGGCAAGTGATGTCAGAGGAATTTGTCGTGGTGACGATTTGGATGCTTCTTGTAGGGTCAGCCATCAACACATCTGAATGTTAAGGTAGAATAGGTTACTTGAAAGATGCCACACAACAATTTTCTAAAAGATGCATCAGTCCTTGAAAAGCAAAATGTGCTTGGTGAGATGGGAGTGGGCAGACAGTATTTTATTGAATAATCATTATTTAATTATTATTTGCATGCATCATGGAACCTTGGTAATACAACAGCTGATCACTACAACACACTCAGTTCCGAAGAAGGGTCACTGACCCGAAACGTTAACTCTGCTTCTCTTTCCACAGATGCTGTCAGACCTGCTGAGTGATTCCAGCATTTCTTGTTTTTATTTACTACAACACACTTGATGTGCTTTGTGATAAAGCAAACATTTGTCTTCCTCAGTGAAAGGCATTTAACACTGCCCATCTTTAACAGGAACCCTTTGCTGTAACAAATTCTGCATTTTTGTGATGAACTCTCAGTACTGTTAGCAAAGTTTGTGCTTCTTGTTCTTGGAAGAAAGAACTTGCATTAATGCAGCACCTTTCATCAATTCAGGACATCCTAAAGTGCTTTACTGCTAATGAAGTACTTTTGAAGTGTAGTCACTGTTGTAATGTTGGAAACGCAACAGCACGGTCCTCCGAACAGTAGTGTATTTAAGGTTGAATGCTCGGGATCTAATGTGCTGGATTCTGGTGAATGAATCATACAATTTTACTAATTGAGGTGGACGCCACAAACTACATGGGGGTAACTCGGGTGATTTATTTATAGTATCTGAACTTTAGATTATTAACTCATGAACTCGACTCATTTCCTGCTATTTGTTGGTCATTTTTTAAAAAAGCTTTAAATGTTGGAAATTTTAAACAAAAACTGAAAATGCCAATAATATGTGAATTTTAACTATTTCTTGTTCTCTTCCCCCCTCCCCCACCCCTGCAATTTTATTTAGTTCACCTTATAAAGGAGTTTATTGAGATTTTCCAGGTCTGATTCACACCAAGTTGCTAATGTATTCTAAGGCGCTGTTAAACCTGCTGTGTATTTCTAGCACATTCTGTTTTCATCCCTGTTATCTGCTTTTCTATTTGTCTGTGATTAAGCAAAACATTTTGCAGTTATGTGACAGTTTCCAGGATTCACAGAAGAGTGCTTCAGGCTGTGTGTGAGACAGTGAGGCAGGCATTTCCAATATATTTTTGTAAAGCAATTTAATGAAGGGAATTATGCAACTGATTCTTAGAATTCTAGTTTCACTGTAATTCTGTAAATGTAGTCATTGGTTTTTGTACTTAACATGAGATTCTTAATTCAAAGGTTAAGAGAGGAAGGTAGAGTGATGTAGGGTTTTGAGTATGGTGGCAGTATGCTGTTGACCAAATTTGCTAAAAAAAAACTTTGACCCAGTTTTTTTCCCGAAAAATTCTGGCACTCGAAACCTACTTCTTTTGAAACAGAAAAGCTAAGATGACTAAGGGTGCTAAAAAGACAAGCCTAAAGACATTGTGTCTCAATGTGTGGAGTATTCTCAATAAGGTAGGCGAATTAACTGCGCATATAGATGTAAATGGATACGATATAGTTGCGATTACGGAGACATGGCTGAAGAGTGACCAAGGACGGGAACTGAACATCCAGGGGTATTCAATATTTAGGAAGGACAGGCAAAAAGGGAAAGGAGGTGGAGGAGCATTGTTAGTAAAAGAGGAAATCAATACATTAGAGAGGGAGGATATTAGCTCAGAGAATCCTGATGTGGAATCTGTATGGCTGGACCTAAGAAATACCAAGGAGCAGTAAACGTTGGTGGGGGTTGTAAATAGACCCCCAAACAGTAGTGATGATGTAGAGGGTGGCATTAATCAGGAAATTAGAGACGTATGCAATAAGTGTGCAACTGTAATTATGGGTGTCATTAATCTACACATCGATTGGGCAAACCAAGTTAGCAATAATACTGTAGCGGAGGAATTCCTGGAGTGCGTAAGTGATGGTTTTTTGGACCAATACATTGAGGAACCAACTAGAGAACAGGCCGACCAATTAAATACATACTTTGGTTCTGTCTTCACAAAGGAGGACACAAATTACCTCCCAGAAATGTTGAGGAATATAGGGTCCATTGAGAAGGAGGAACTGTATGAAATCAGTATTAGCAGGGAAATGGTGTTTAGGGAAATTGATGGGATTGAAGGCTGATAAATCCCCAGGGCCTGATAATCTACATCCCAGAGTACTTAAGGAAGTGGCCCTAGAAATAGTAGATGCATTGCTGGTCATTTGTCAAAATTCTATAGACTGTGGAACAGTTCCGAAGGATTGGAGGGTAGCTGATGTAACCCCACTATTTAAAAAAGGAGGTAGAGAGAAAACTGGGAATTATAGACCGGTTAGCCTGTCAGTAATAGGGAAAATGCTAGAATCCATTAAAAAGGATGTAATAGCCGAGAACTTGGAAAACAATGACAGGATCGGGCAAAGTCAACATGGATTTACGAAAGGAAAATCATGCTTGAGAAATCTACTGGAATTTTTTGAGGATGTAACTAGTAGAATAGATAAGGGAGAACCAGTGGATGTGGTGTATTTGGACTTTCAGAAGGCTTTCGGTCAGGTCCCACATAAGAGATTAGCATGCAAAATTAAAGCACATGGGATTGGGGGTAAGGCACTGACATGGATAGAGAACTGGTTGGCAGACAGGAAGCGAAGAGTAGGAATAAACGGATCTTTTTCTGAGTGGCAGGCAGTGACTAGTGGGGTACCACAGGGATCAGTGCTAGGACCCCAGCTATTCACAATATATATCAATGATATAGATGAGGGAATTAAATGTAATATATCCAAGTTTGCAGACAACACAAAACTGGGTGGGAGTGCGAGCTGTGAGGAGGATGCAGAGAAGCTCCACTGTGATTTGGACAGGTTGAGTGAGTGGGCAAATACATGGCAGATGCAGTATAATGTGGATAAATGTGAGGTTATTCACTTTGGCAAAAACAGAAAGGCAGATTATTATCTGAATGGCGATAGGTTGGGAAAGGGGGAGGTGTATCGAGACCTGGGCGTCCTTGTGCACCAGTCGCTGAAAGTAAGCATGCAGGTGCAGCAGACAGATAAGAAGGCAAATGGTATGTTGGCCTTCATAGCGAGAGATTAGAGTACAGGAGCAAGGATGTCTCGCTACAATTATACAAGGCCTTGGTGAGACCACATCTGGAGTATTGTGTGCACTTTTGGTCTCCTTATCTGAGGAAGGATGTTCTTGCTTTGGAGGGAGTGCAGCAAAGGTTCCCCAGACTGATCCCTGGGATGGCAGGACTGACGTATGGAGAGAGATTGGGTCAATTAGGCTTGTATTTGCTCAAGTTTAGAAGAATGAGAGGGGATCTCATCGAAACCTACAAAATTCTAACAGGACTTGACAGACTAGAAGCAGGAAGGATGTTCCTAATGGCGGGGGAGTCCAGGACCAGGGCTCACAGCTGAAGGATACGGGGTAAGCCATTTAGGACTGAGATGAGGAGGGATTTCTTCACCCAGAGAGTGGTGAGCCTGTGGAATTCTTTACTATAGAATGCAGTTGAGGCCAGATCATTAAATATATTCAAGAAGGAGTTAGATATAGTTCTTAGGGCTAAAGGGATCAAGGGATATGGGGAGAAAGCGGGAGCACGGTACTGAGTTTGGATGATCAGCCATGATCATATTGAATGGCGGTGAAGGCTCGAAGGACTGAATGGCCTACTACTATTTTTCTGTGTTTCTGAAAATCAGAATGGACTTATCTAATGCTGTTCACTTTCTCAGTACTGCACTGAAGTGTTAGCCTCGATCATGTGATTAAGTTTCTGGAGTTGGACTTGAGCCCATGATCTTCTGGCTTGGTTATGATATTGCTGAGCATTAAGCTGAGGTGGATATCTCGTTGCTATAGAAGTAACAAATAGACAGAGGGAAGATTTCTTTAATGAGAAATGTCTTATGAAATTGCTTATCCATTTAAGAGAGTTACAGTACACTGAGATTTCCCCCTCAGCTCGTGAACGCAGTTTCAGAATAAGGGGTCCCTCATTTAAGACAGAGATGAGGAGAAATTTCTTCTTTGATAAGGTCGTTGATCTTTGGAATTCTCTACTCCAGAGAGCAGAGGAGACTGGATCATTGAATGTATTTGAAGCTGAGTTAGACAGATTTCTGATCTACAAGGGAGTTGTGGGTTGTGAGGGACGGTCAGGAAGGTGGAGTTGAGGCCATGGTCAGATTAGCCATAATCTTATTGAATGGCAGAGTCAGCTAGAGGGGCTGAATGGCCACCACCTCCTATTTTTTATGTTTCAGCAGTAACAAACCTAAATGCCTTGAAGGCACCAAAACAGAGTGCAGTGAACACACACATAGTTACAATGAATGATTATTTGCATGTTTTCAAGTTGACTGATCATTTACCTTTAACTTAATCTGAGTCAATCTTCTCAAACTAACTTCAAAACACTTCGATGTGTAAAATCTTTCCAGAGAGGCACAGACAAAGTTCTGAAGGAATGACCAGTCTCAACTTGACACTGATGATCTTATATAATCCTATAACTGTATATAATCCCACCAACACAAAGAAAAATCACCTACCTGACAGTTTTTGATGTGATAAGTATCACTAAGTGCCTGTAGGATCCAATGTTTAGTCAGGGAACAATCTTGCAGCGATACTGGACACGACTTGTGTGTACAACTGAATTTTTTTTTCTCATGATCTTCTTGATCAATTTGTGGTGTTCAGCATTTCCTTTAACCAGAAGTTGTAAGTAGCAAAATGAATAGTCTAATGAAGCAGTTTAGCTTAGTTGACTTCTCCTTCAGGCCAGCATTGTGACATCAAGCAATTGGGATGTACAAGAGGAAATGGGTTACTTTTCTTAATTCAATGATCTAACTATCCATTGTGGTTTCCTTGTGCATGTGTGCTTTTTATATCATACCTAGATTTTAAACATTTTAATTTTACAAAAACTATTTGGCATTTTATCATGTATGGAGTTTTCTCTATTTGATTTTATTCAGCAATCTGTGCCACCTTGGTGAGTCTACATTGGAGTTCTGGTCTCCATATGATAATATAGAGGCACTGGAGAAGGTGCAAAAATGATTTACAAGGGTGATGACAGAACTGAGAGGGTATAATTTTCAGGAAAGGCTGAACAGACTGGAGCTCTTACTGCAGAAAAGAGGAGGCTGAGGAGTAACCTGATGGAAGTCTTTGAGATCACAAAAGTGTTCGATAGATCAGAAATGGAGAAAATGCTTCTTTTTGTAGGGAGTCCAAAGCTAAAGATCATATTAGACACTCAAATCTAATAGGGAATTCAGGAGAAACTGCTTTGCCCAGAGTTGGGTCAGAATGTGGAATTGCATGGATTAGTTGAGGTGAATTGCACAGATTTAATTAACGGGAAGCTAGATAAACACATGAGGGAGAAATGAATAGAAGGAAATGCTGATAGGCTGAGATGAAGTTGGATGAGAGGAGGCTTTTGTGGAGCATCAAATATGGGCATAGAACAGTTGGACCGAATAGCCTGTTTCAATGCTGTAGATTTGATGTAACTCTTTATGAAGGCTGGGTTGCTGTTGAACAATGTGACTTTAAGGAAGGCAAAATCTCACATTTTGTGGTGGTTATGGTAGGCCCAAACCTTATTGTATATAATGGGACTGAGTAAAATGAGAGTGAATTAATGTGTCCTGTCTGTTATGGCAAATGTTGAAAAGCCATCTGCTACCAAGGTGCAGCATCAGAAGTTCTGTCAACTTACAGCAAGACTAATGTGATATAAGGCACAGGAAAAGTTCAACAGTCTTTTGATCTCCTGAGTGTCAGTGACCCGTATGGTGCAGGAGCTTGTGTTCTGAAAGGCTCATCGGAGAAATTAACTGCTCGCCTTCACGCTTAATTCATTTAGGCCTGTGGTGCCCAAATCATTGAGGGAGGGGTGGGAGAACAAGTAAATGTTGTACGTTATAAAAACTATAGTTATAAACCTATAAATAGCAATGGTACCAAAATCTCCATGCAATTGGATTGTCATTTTAGCTTCAGTACCAGCTGTCTAACCTGCGACACTCAGTCTCAGGGCACAGTAATGCAGCAGTCCTCTCAATGTCCAATTCGAGGACTTCACAATCTTCAGCATGTTCTGGCATTCTGACGTCATGTCAAATGAGAAAAAAATTGGATAGGTGAGCAATTTGATAGTTCCGATAAATAGAGGTGCCTGAAAGGACAGCACTCTCAGCTTTGTCATGTGAATGACATTGAAAGTCTATGCATTGCGCCCTCAGTTAAATATGCTAGGCTCCACTTTTTTTTGTGTCCCTTATTAACTTGAGGCAGATCATCAGAAGGCAGCTGCTTATTGACAATGCTATTAAAATTCAGATTGATCTCAAACCCTTTTACTCATGCAGCATAAGGTAGCTCCAAAAAGCAGGGTAGAAACTACTCTGCACTAAAAAATGAACGTTGTGTATGCAGTGAAGGGGACATCTTCTGCTCAGTGTATACTTTTCATCTCCCTCGTAGATGGGAAAATCCCACACCTCCAGACAGTAGCTTCCAGGCTAATATGTAGTTCAAATCATTGTAAGATATGAATTTATACAAAAGTAAAAAGAAATCTGATAAACAATCAGTGCAATGCTTATCTCTTGGTACATTGAAACCATTTATTTGCGAACAAAGTATTTTGCAGTTTGTCTTTTATTGCAGAGCCTCCCTAATTGTTTCTTAGTTATACAGACTCTGGAAAAATCTGTCACATCTGCAGTGCACCGTGGAATTTCTGTCTTGCTACATGGAAATTCAGTACAAGCAAGTGAACTAAAGAAGAGCCACACACTTTCTGCCTTTACGGCAGAATTAGTGTAGAAGCCTATGCTGAGACCTTTGGCAGAATTTTACTTGCCGAGTTGAGGTGGGCTGGAGCGGGGGGAGGGGGTTAAATACCCAAAAAGTGGCGTTGGGTTGGCAACTCAACCTGATTCCAGTCACTTGCAAGTATAACAGGAATCAATATACAGCAAAGCCATTCTGAACCTTGCCAGGGTCCCTTTAACTAGAAATCCGAGACCGATTCAGCACATCGTCCCGCCTGCCCTCTCTGGCCGGGGAACTCCGAAGCAGAATGCTAATGCCGTTACTCAGTTAAAGAGCCATAGCAAAGCCAGCTTCGGTTGCAAACTGGTTCCCCACCTGCTACATGCAGGTCCTTTCAGATAAGATTCTGCTGAGTGACTCTGCTAAGCTAAGTATGGCTTCACTCAACGGGTAGGACTCTGTCTCCAAGTCAAAAGATTGTGGGTTCAAGTCCCTCCTCAAACATAAGTACATAAACTAGACTAGCATTTCACTGTGGTGCTGAGGGCGTAGTGCATTGTCCGGTATGCATCTTTCAGATGAGATATTAAACAGAGGCCGTGTCTCCGTTTTCTGGTGGACATAGCAGATTCTCTGCCGCTATTCAAAGTAGAACATGGAGTGCTTGCAGTAACTTGGCCAACATGCTTCCATCATCCAATAGCCCAAGAAACATTTGTGCAAACTTGCTGTGGTGTCTACCTTCAGAATAAAGGTTATTGCACAATTTTGATTCTGTTACGATCAGGTGCGAAAGGTGTCTAGGGGTCTGTTACCTGGTCTTACCGTAACAGGGTTTAATTGTAAACACATAGTATTTTGAGCTCCCCCTTTAGTTTAGTTTAGAGATACAGCACTGAAACAGGCCCTTCGGCTCACCGAATCTGTGCCGACTATCAACCACCCATTTGTACTGATCCTACACTAATTCCATATTCCTACCACGTCCCCACCTGTCCCTATATTTCCCTACCACCTACCTATACTAGGGGCAATTTATAATAGCCAATTAACCTATCAACCAGCAAGTCTTTGGCATGTGGGAGGAAACCGGAGCACCCGGAGGAAACCCACGCAGACACGGGGAGAACTTGCAAACTCCACACAGGCAGTACCTAGAATTGAACCCGGGTCGCTGGAGCTGTGAGGCTGCGGTGCTAAACTTGTTCACAACTTTCCAATTATAAGGCAAAGATTTGAGCACAAACAGGCTTTCTTTGGTTTAAAGAAGAGAAGAAATTTATTAAACCTTAAACCTAAACTCTAATAGGGTTAACGCCTGCAAATATGTGATGCACCCATGTTAGCCTGCACACGTGATACACACACGCAAATAGGGACAGAAAAGAGCATAAGAAAAGATAAGTAGAACAGTTTGAGGCAATACCTTTTTACTGTTTCTCGAGCTCGCTGTAATCCTTGGTTGAAGATATGGTCTTGCGTTTCATTGGTCCATGTAGTCGTCTTAAAACCTTGTTCACGTAGGAAACCTTTCTTTGAGTTTCACGTGTTTTACGTGAATCTCACAAGATTCAGTTCTGTGAGAAGGAGATGGAAGTCGGCAAGAGATAGGTCTTCTGGCTTCAGTTCCAGGAGAGATTACTCCGTGGGCACACGGCTTCGTCTCAGTTCAAATCCTTTGTTGGAGGTTGAAATTCAAAAAAACGCCAGCCAGCTGTGACTAAAACTGGCTTGACCACTTCTGTGTATTGGGGAAACAACAACTGGGTCTCTTTTGTTCCAACACTGCTAGTTACTATACAAAAATGTCTTTCCAGTCAGGGACTTGCAATTTTAAGTTTTAATGTTCATGTGCCAAATAATGGGTTCCTCAGCCTTGGCAGGTGGGGCTTTGCCTGACAATTCTGAAGTGCTTTCAGATGTCCTGGGGCACTAGATAAATGCACAGTCCTACTTGTTCCCTTCTTTCTAGGAAAGAGGAATTATTTGTATGACTAATGTGAGGAACTGTGCTGGCCTTTTCTGAAGTTTCAGACAGCTGATCACTCTTTACACAGTCGCTGGCGACCTCAGTTTCCTGCTTTGCAGGCTTGGACTGAAATGGCAATGTATGTTCGGAAATAAATTTTATGTTTTGCGCAATTGGAATTGTAAATGTTATGAGTGGCTGTGGCTCCAGGATTAATATGATGGGAATATATTTAATGTAAAGCATCAAATGAGAGATGCCTAGGCAGGAAGTAGGCATGCACCCATAAGGGGTTGCAGCAAAAGGTGACATGTCTTGTCTGAATGGAGAAATGAAAGTGAGACTTGGGTTAATAGTACAAAAAAAAATCAAGCAGAGTATAGAAAATGAAGAAAAAGTATTTATAAAGGTGAAGAGGAGCACAAGTAGCAATTATGAACATAGGGCCATAGGAGCTGGAGTAGACCATTCAGCCCATCGAGCCTGCTCTGCCATTCAACGCGATCATGGCTGATCATCCACGTCACTGTCGTTTTCCCCACACTATCCCCATATCCCTTTGTGCCATTGCTATTGAGAATTCTGTCAGTCTCTGCTTTAAACATACTCGATGACTGATCCACAGCCCTCTGGGGTGGGGAATTCCAAAGATTCACAACCCTTTGAGTAAAGAAATTTTTCCACATCTCTGTCCTATGTGGCTTCTCCCTTATTTTGAAATTGCGTCCCCTGGTTCTAGACTCCACAACCAGGGGCAACAGTTTGCTTGTATCTACCTGTCTGTCCCTTTCAGTATTTTAATAAAAGCAAAATACTGCAGATGCAGGAAATTTGAAATAAAAACAAGGAATGCTGGAAATACTCAGCAGGTCTGGCAGCATCTGTGGAATCTTTGCAGTATTTTGTAGGTTTTAATGAGATCACCTCTCATTCTTCAAAACTCAAGAGAATGCAGGCCCAGTTTCTCCAATCTCTCGTCATAGTCAGTCCCGCCATCCTGGGAACAAGTCTGGTGAAGCTTCGTTGCACTCCCTCTATGACAATAATATCCTTCCTAAGGTAAGGGGACCAAAACTGCACATAGTACTCCAAGTGCAGTGAAAAACAAGGTTCTCTACAATTAAAGCAAAACTTCACCATTACTGTACTCAACTCGTCTTGTGATAAGGCTAACATACCATTAGCCTTCTTAATTGCTTGCTGCACCTGCATGTTAGCTTTCAGTGACTTATTGACAATGTCACCCAGGTCCCTTTGTACATCTATACTGTCTAATTCCTTACCATTTAAGAAATGCTCCGCGCATCTGTTCTTCCTACCAAGATGGATAACCTCACATTTTTCCACATTATATTCCATCTGCCACGTTCTTGCCCATTCGCTAAGTCTGTTCGAATCCCCTTGAAGCCGCTTTGCAACTTTCTGACAACACACATTCCCACCTTGTTTTGTGTCATCAGTGAACTTGGAAATATTTCATTTGGTCCCCACATCCAAATAATTGATGTATATTGTGAACAGCTGAGGCCCAAGTACTGATCCCTGCGGTACCCCACAAGTCACAGCCTGTCAACGCGAGAATGACCCATTTATTCCTACTCTCTGCTTTCTGTCTGTTAACCAATCCTTAATCCATGCCAGTATATTACCTCCTATCCCATGTACTTTAATTTTGCTAGCCAATCTCCTGTGAAAGTCTTTATCAAAAGCCTTCTGAAAATCCAAGTATACTACGTCCACCAACTCCCCTTTATCAATTTTGTTAGTAACATCCTCAAAAACTCCAACTGGTTCGTCAAACATGATTTCCCGTTCATAAATCCATGTTGACTATGCCCAAGCAGATCATTATTATCCAAGTGTCCATTTATCACATCCTTTAGAATAGATTTTATCATTTTCCCAATGACTGATGTAAGGCTAACAGGTCTGTACTTCCCTGTTTTTTCTCTCCCTGCCGCCTTAAATAGTGGGGTGGTATTTGCTACCTTCCAATCTGCAGGAATCACTCCAGAATCTATAGAATTTTGGAAGATGATCACCAATGCAAGTGCATCCACAACTCCACAGCCACCTCGTTTGACACTCTGGGGTGTAGAATATCAAGTCCTGGGGACTTATCAACCTTCAGCCCCATTAATTTCTCCAATGCAACCTTCTTACAAATACTAATTTCCTTCAATTCCTCATTCTCCCTAGTCCCTTGGATCTCTAATTCTGGTAGATTGCTTGTATCTTCCTCAGTTAAGAGAGACACAAAATAATCATTTAGCTTCTCTGCCGTTTCTCTATTCTCCATTATAATTTCTCCTGACTCTGCCTGTAATGGACCCACATTTGTCTTAGCTAAAATTTCCTTTTTAAGTACCTATAGAAGCTTTTACTGCCCGTTTTTATGTTTTCTGCTAGTTTACATTCATATTTTATTCTCCCTTTCCTTATTGTTTTCTTGGTCCTCCTTTGCTGTATTCTAAATTCCTCCCAGTCCTCAGGTTTACGATTATTTCTGGCAACTTTATCTGCCTTTTCTTTTAATCTTCTACAAATCCTCAACTTCCTTTGGTAGCCACAGTTGACTGCCTTAACTTTTGGGGTTTTTATACCTTGAAGTAATATATAGTTGCTGTAAACTATGTAATAATTCTTGAAAGACTATCCATTGTCTATGTCATACCTTTTAATGTATTTTCCCAATCCACCTCAGCCAACTTGCCCCTCATAGCTTCATAATTTGCTTTGTTCAAATTTAGCACCCTGGCTTCAGATTTAACTATCTCACTTTCAAACATAATGTAAAATTCTATCATATTATGGTCACTCTCTCTGAAAGTTCTTTTTTCACAGGATTATTAGTTAACCCTTTCTCATTACATAATCCTAGATCTAAAATAGCTTGTTCTCTAGTCAGTTCCTCAGCATGGTGCTCCAGAAAACCTTTCCTAACACACTGCAGAAACTCATCCTCCACAGCATTAGTGCTCATTGGTTTACCCAGTCTGTGTGCAGATTGAAATCACCCTTAATTACTGTATTACCCATGCTACATGCTTCTCTAATGTCCTGATTAATACCATGTCACACACTACCACTACTGTTTGGTTGCTGATAAACAAAAACTACCAATGTTTGCTGCCCTTGCTGTTTCCTAGCTGCTTCCGAACAGGTTACACATTTTGTTTTACCAATCTGAGACCCTCCCTTACTAATGTACTGATCCCATCCATTATTATCAGTGCAACACCACCTCCTTTTGCTTTTTTTTCTGTCCTTCCTAAATGTCGAATATCCTTGAATATTCAGTTTCCTGTCTTGGTCACCCTGTAGCCAAGTTTCTGTAATGGCAATTAGATCATACCAATTTACATCTATTTGTGCCTTTAAATCATCTACCTTGCTGTGAGTGCTGCGTGCATTCAGATAGAGTGCCCTTAACCTTGTCGTCTTGACATTATCCTGCATTCTAAGCCTAGTTGATGCTTGCCTTTGTTTCGCCTGCCTTCTAATGTCGCTTGCTACTTTTCTACCTCCTGTTACCAGCATTACTTCCTTCCAATTTGAGCTCCCCTCAGGTTCCCATCCTCTGACAAGCTAGTTTAAACTCTTCCCAACAGCGTTAGCAAATCTCCCTGCGAGGATATTAGTTCTGGTGTAGCCCATCCATTTTTTACAGGTCCCACCTGCCCCAGAACCCAGGTCCCAATGCCTCAGAAATCTGATGCCCTCCCTTCTACACCAATTCTCTAGCCATGTGTTCATTCGACCAATCCTACTATTCCTATGCGCACTGGCACATGGCACTGGGAGTAATCCTGAGATTACTGCTCTTGAGGTCCTGCTTTTTAATTTCCTTCCTAACTCCCTAAAATCTGCTTTCAGGACTTCATCCCTCTTCCTACCTATGTCTTTGGTACCAATGTGGACCAAGACTTCTGGCTGTTCATCCTCCCCCAAAAGGATGTCCTGCAGACATTCCATGACATTCTTGACCCTGGCAGCAGGGAAGCAACCTATCATCCTGGAGTCTCGTTTACCGCAGCAGAAAAGCCTATCTGATCCCCTGACTATTGAATCCCCTATCACTATTGCTTGTCCACTCTTCTTCCTCCGCCACTCCCCCAACCTCCTTTTGCAGCTGTGCCACCCATGTTGCATTGACTTTTCTCTGGCTGCACTCCCCTGAGGAACCATCGCCCTCACCAGTATCCAAAATGGAAAACTGATTAGCAAGCAAGATAGGCTCAGGACTCCTGCACTGCCTGCCTGATTCTCTCAGACTGCCTGGTGGTCACCCATTCCCTCTCTGCCTGCTTACTCCTAATCTGCGGTGTAACCACCTCCCTAAACATGCTATCCATGTAGTCCTCTGCCTCGCAGATGCACAACAGTGACTCCAGCCGCCGCTCAAGTTCCAAAACCCGAAGCTCAAGCTTCTGTAGCCGGTGACGTTTCCTGCAGATGTGTTCGTCTAAGGCACGTGCTGCATCCATGACTTCCCACATTGTGCAGGATGCACATTCTGCTTGACCGAGCTGACCTGCCATACCTAACTTTTAAAAACTGTTTATTGCAATTAGAAGTAGAATAACCTACCAGTTACTGACCAATCAACTTCTTCCCCTGTACTGAAGAGAGAAGCAGCTACTGGAGGCTGAAAGAAAACGAAAGAACGGAGCCCCTCCCTCACTGAACTCCCTCACTTACCAAACTCACACTCTGTGCCCTCGAGCTGCACTGAGCGTACCCTGATTTTATGCCCCCTGTAAACAATGCTGTCAGCTCTGCTGGAGCTCAGAAACCAGTTTAAGTGAGCTACAGCTACTGTGAGAATTGTATATCCCTGTTTAAAACTAAGAAAAGTAACAGCTCTTAACTTAAACAGTAATTTAAATTAATTGCTCAATGTAAACAAAATAAAGGCTTTTATAAAGTGAAATAATAATTGAGAGTGAGGGTAACTCCATTGGTGGAGTTATCAAATGATCACTTAACCTCAGTTTTCATAGAATGTGATAGTGGGAATGAATGGGTGCAAATGCAATTACTAAGAAAAACTAATTAATTGGATAGCTCTTTCAAAGAGCTGACGAGGGCAGAATGGTGGCCTCCTTTTCGGTGTCATTATATTGTCATGCAGAAACCCCACTTGCCAAGAATGAGGCATATTAATTTTGTCATATGAACATTGTTTTTAAAGCGAGGAAATGACTTGCTAAATAGATCAGCCATGGCTGGAAAAAAACAGTTGCATACTAACAGACCATGCTTGGAGGGACAAAGGGTCTATTCCCTGCTCCAATTTAACTTCCAATAGTCTTTGAGCACCAGGTATTGTGTGTAAGAAGAGACATGTTAGGGTTGGCTAAGACAAGAGAATCCACAAACAGATGTGGTCAGACCAGCTAGTCACATGATTAACCTGCTTGGCAACCTGGGTTTTTCTGAATTGTTCAAAGAGTTTGAACTGAGAAAGACTGTTTGCTCCTGGAGTGCGAAGACGTCTCCTGTCTGCTCCCATCTCTTTCTCACAAGCCTCTGGACCCACTGAGGACCCACGAACTTTGAAAGAAAAATCTCCTACATGGAACAAGGTTTAAGAATAATACTAGACCCCCACGAAAAGCAAGACCTACCTACAATCAAGGACTTTACAGCAAACTCGAAGAAGAGTCTCCAAAACCATCTTCAGATATTGCCTCAAACTTTTCAACTTTATTTCTTCTCTTTTCTGTCGTTATCTGCATATGGGTATCGTGCTAGCGTGGGCACATTGTGTATCCGTAGGCGTTAACTGAATTAGAGTTTAAGTTTAATAAAGTTCAAGCTTTTTTCTTTAAAGCTAAGAAAACCAGTTTGGCTAGTTTCTTTGCCTTATAATTGGAAGTCAGTAAACAAGGATTCACTAAGGGGGAGCTAAAAAAAAAACCGGTGTGTTTAAAATAAAAACCTGTTACAGGTAAGACCAGGGGAAAGCTGAGAGGGAACCCTAGACCCATTTCCCACCTGGTCGTAACAATATCATTCTATTTAAAAAGTTTTATTCAAAAAATAAAAATTGAAAATGATTTCAGTTATAGGGAGAGACTAGAGAATCAGAGAAGGTTAAGGGGAGATACTTGCGATGTTCAAAATCCGGAATGCTTTTGGCGGAGTAAATAAAGAGAAACTGTTTTCAGTGGCAAAATGATTGTTAGCTAAAGGACACAAATTTTGGGTAATTGGCAAAAGAACCAGAGGTGACATGAGAAAGCAACTTTTTTTTTCTACACAGTGAGTTGTTATGACCAGAGTGCATTTTTTTTTTTTTGAAGGGGTGGTGGAAGCAGGTGCAGTCGTAACTTTCAAAAGGGAATTGGATAAAATACTTGAAGGGAAAAGATTGCAGAGTTTTAGCTCTTTCAATGAGCCAGCACAGGCACGATTGACTAGATAGATGGCATATCTCAGATTGTGTGATTCTGTATGTGTTGACCAGATATTAAAATATTGAAGAGGGAAGGTATACAGACTGTTTACATATAACTGCATTACGCAGGAGCTGATTACATGGGGAGATGTTTGTCCAGTGCTCTGGAGGAGGAAGATGGCTCAGATTCCGCCAGAATTATGAGGGTGAAGCTGTCGGCATTACCTATCAATACTCCTTAAAGCAAGAAAGAGATGTAGAGAGGCAGAAAGTTTGAGAGAGGAAATTCTGGAGCAAAGGGCCTAGGCAACTGAAGGCACAGCCACCAATGGTGGAGCGATTAAAATCAGGTTTGCTGAAGAGGCCAGATATCTTGGAGGGTAGTGTGGCTGGAGGAGATTACAGAGGTAGGGAAGGGTAAGGCTAGGGAGGAATTTGAAAACATTGATGAGAATTTTAAAAACTAAACGTTCCTTGGCTGCGAGCCAGTCTAGGTCAAATGCATCACTGGGCAGGTATAGAATGCTGATTTTGGCTTTATTTATAAAATATCACTGTCTTGTAATTAACAGAGATGTGTGGGAAATATACAAAAGTTTGACGACAGAATGACGGAGATAAAGTTTGTTCTTGTATATAAGTACAGGAAATTCCACATTTTAGCTATTTTGTCTTGGGCACATAGTTAGGGAGAGTTGCTTATTTACCTGTAAAAAGGTGAATGTGGGACAATGGGTAAATGAGCAATTGTTTGGCACCATTTTGCAGCCAGTTCAAGACCATTGTGTGCAAGGACCTGGGAGGAGATCATCTGCACATTTCCTTTGGTCATATTAATCATTTGGTAAGGGGGGCACAAAAGATGGTATAGAAAAACAAACTTAAATGATGGCATGAGTAAATAGAAATGTACACAAATACAATCTTAATCTTTTATCATTTCTATTTTATAAATATTACTGTGGATTTAAATTACAAAAACATATTGAAAAGCTGGCTTACTTATCATCTCCAAGCTCCAGCAGCATCATAACTGAGAGATTATACACACTGCAACTATATGGTAGGCACAGCAGGTAGTTGGTGGCTTGCACTTCAGCTAGTTTTTCATTAGTTTCCTGTAATGCACTCACTCAAAATTAAGTTTCACTTGTTGCTGCAAATTTGCTGGCAGAACCTTATGATGTGAAGATTTCAATTATTTATCATATAATTAAAAAAAAACATTGTGGGGATATTTATTTTTGAAAAGTACAATTTTTTGGTACATCATGCAGTTTATTTGTATGATGATTCTGGATGATATGCAATCACCTGTCACAAAGTAAAGTTCTGCTGATGGTTTGTAAAATTCCTAAAAGAGCCCATGACACTATTTGGAAGAAGAGGAGGGAGTTCTCCCCGATTTCCCAGCCAATACTTATCACTCAATCAACATCACTAAAGCAGATTATCTGGCGATATTCACATTGCTGTGTGTGGGATCTTGCTGTGTGTAAATTGGCTGCCGTGTTTCCTATATTAGGGCAATGACTGCACTTCAAAAAGTACGTCATTGGCTATAAAGTGCTTTGGGACATGCTGAGGCCATGAAAGGCGCTATATAAATTTTAGTTTCTTTCAAAATGAACTATACTGAAAGGAGTCACAGAACAACTGAAAGACGCAACTAACAGGAGTACAACAGAGGCAGAGCTTCAACGGATGCAACTGGCTAAGAGGTGCTTTGGGCCATGCTGAAGTTTTGAAAGATGCTATTTAAATGCTCTTTCTTTCTGGGGATTGATGTCATTTATGTCATAAATTCACACTAAATTGGCAGGGGTGTATTTCAAAGAGGACCCTAGAATCATAGAAAATCTACGACCCAGAAAGCGGCCATTTGGTCCATCGTCTCTCCTTTTTAAGTCGACACAATGCAATGAAACAATTAGATAAAAAACAATAGAATGCTGGGAAAAATTTAATTGCATGCCCGTGTATAATGGTGAAAATTAAATTTTAAATAGATATTTAGGAAGAACTTTATTCGAAGGTTAATTCTTTTCTTTTGGGCCTCCTTATCTCGAGAGACAATGGATACGCGCCTGGAGGTGGTCAGTGGTTTGTGAAGCAGCGCCTGGAGTGGCTATAAAGGCCAATTCTGGAGTGACAGGCTCTTCCACAGGTGCTGCAGAGAAATTTGTTTGTTGGGGCTGTTGCACAGTTGGCTCTCCCCTTGCGCCTCTGTCTTTTTTCCTGCCAACTACTAAGTCTCTTCGACTCGCCACAATTTAGCCCTGTCTTTATGGCTGCCCGCCAGCTCTGGCGAATGCTGGCAACTGACTCCCACGACTTGTGATCAATGTCACACGATTTCATGTCGCGTTTGCAGACGTCTTTATAGCGGAGACATGGACGGCTGGTGGGTCTGATACCAGTGGCGAGCTCGCTGTACAATGTGTCTTTGGGGATCCTGCCATCTTCCATGCGGCTCACATGGCCAAGCCATCTCAAGCGCCGCTGACTCAGTAGTGTGTATAAGCTGGGGATGTTGGCCGCTTCAAGGACTTCTGTGTTGGAGATATAGTCCTGCCACCTGATGCCAAGTATTCTCCGAAGGCAGCGAAGATGGAATGAATTGAGACGTCGCTCTTGGCTGGCATACGTTGTCCAGGCCTCGCTGCCGTAGAGCAAGGTACTGAGGACACAGGCCTGATACACTCGGACTTTTGTGTTCCGTGTCAGTGCGCCATTTTCCCACACTCTCTTGGCCAGTCTGAACATAGCAGTGGAAGCCTTACCCATGCGCTTGTTGATTTCTGCATCTAGAGACAGGTTACTGGTGATAGTTGAGCCTAGGTAGGTGAACTCTTGAACCACTTCCAGAGCGTGGTCGCCAATATTGATGGATGGAGCATTTCTGACATCCTGCCCCATGATGTTCGTTTTCTTGAGGCTGATGGTTAGGCCAAATACATTGCAGGCAGACGCAAACCTGGAATAAATCTTGGAATAATGCATCAGACAGGGTATTATAGCTAACAATATTAGGGAGTTTTAAAATGTAGCTGGATTCTAGAGTTCGTCTGCCAGAGGGATGAGATTTGAAGGTCCAAGTTACATTTTCCCATCCTTGCTATTTCTTATGCTGTTAAACTGCAGGAATTGGGCTCAAGAAACTTATTAAAAGAACAAAGTTAAAATTATTTTAATTGGCAGACCTATGTCCCGCAGGGTAAAACTTAATTTTCTTGCACTTCAAGACAATATTTGCTTTACAGTCTTTAATAATGGAACTGTGGTTTTGAATTTTTATTCAAGCTGTTGCTTGACCCGAGGATCATAGAAGATTTATGACACAGAAAGGGGCCACTTGGCCTATCATGTCTGTGCGGCCAAAAAAAAAATACCTAACTGAATCCCACTGTTCAGCATTTGGTCCGTAGCCCTGCAGATTATGGCACTTCGGGTGCACATCCAGGCACCTTTTAAATGAGATGAGGTTTTCTGCCTCTACCATCCTTTCAGGCAGTGTGTTCCAGACCCCAAGCATCCTCTGGGTGAAAAAAGCTTTCCTCATCTCCCCTCTAACCTTTCTACCAATCACTTTAAATCTATGCCCCCTAGTCACTGACCCCTTTGCTAAGGGAAATAGGCCCTTCACATCCCCTCTACTTGGGTCCCTCACAATTTTGTACATCTCCAATCAAATATCCCCTCAGCTTCCTCTGTTCCAAGGGGAACAACCCCAGCCTATCCAATTTTCCTCATAGCTGCAATTTTCCAATCCCGGCAAAATACTTGTAAATCTCCTCTGTATCTTCTCAAGTGCAATTACACCTTTCTGTAATGAGATGACCAGAACTGCACACAGTACTCAAGTTGTGGCCGAACCAATGATTCATACAGTTCCTGAATGATCTCCCACTATCTTATATTCTATACTTTGACTAATAAAGGAAAGGATTCCATATTCCTTCTTAATCACCTTATTGACCTGTCCTGCTATCTTCAGGGATCTGTGGACATTGACTCCAAGGTCCCTCACTTCTTCTACACCTCTCAGTATCCTCCTATTTTTTGTGTATTCCTTTGCCTTGTTTGACCCCTCCCAATGCACCTCACACTTCTCCGGGTTAAATTCCATTTGCCACTTTTCTGCCCATCTGACCAGTCCATTGATATATTTTGCAGTCTACAGCTATCCTCTTAGCTATCGACCACACGGCCAATCTTTGTGTCTTCTGCAAACTTCTTGATCATGTCCCCTACATTTACATACAAGTCATTAATATATACCACAAAAAGCAGGGACCCAGTACTGAGCCCTTCAGAACCCTGCCAGAAACAGCCTTCCAGTCGCAAAAACACCCGTCAATAGTGACCCTTTATTTCCTGCCACTGAACTAATTTTGTATCCAGCTTACTGCATTCGCTGAATCCCATGCGGTTTTATTTTTTTATCCAGTCTATCTTGTGAGACCTTGTCAAAAGCCTTGCTAAAACTCATGTAGACTACCTCAGCTGTAATACCCTCATCAATCCTCCTTGGTCCTCCTTCAAAAAATTCAATCATGTTAGTCAGACATGACCTTCCCTTAACAAATCCATGCCAACTATCCTTGATTAATGTATGTCTTTCTAAGTGACAGTTTATCCTCTGTCTCAGAATTGATTCCAATAATTTACCCACTACTAAGGTTAGACTGACTGGCTCCCTTTTTAAACAAAGGTACAATGTTAGCAGACCTCCAATCCTTTGGCACCACCTTTATCCAGTGAGTATTGGAATATGATGGTTTGACCTTCCACTATTTCCTTCCTGGCTTCTTTTCATAGCCTAGGATACATTTCATTTGGCCTTGGTGATTTATCCACTTTGAAGGATGCTAATCCCCTTCATACTTCCTCTCTCCCTATGTTTATTAAAGCCAATACTTCGCATTCCTCCTTAACTACGATGTCTGCATCGTACCCCACTTTTGTGAAGACGGACGCAAATATTCATTTAAGGACTGTACCCACATAGTCCACCTCCAAACAGGTTATCTTTTTGGTCTTTTATGGGCCCTCCTCTTTCCTTCGTTATCCTCTTACTCTTAATGTATTGATAAAACATCTTCCAGTTCTCCTTGATTTTACTTGCCAATATTCTTTCATGCCCTCTCTTTTTGCTTTCCTAATTTCCTTTTTGATTTCACCCGTCCACTTTTTATATTCCTCTCGGCTTTCTGTAGTATTGAGTTCTCGGGGTCTGACACAAGCTTTCCTCACGACTTTCAACACTTCCTTGGCAGCAGAATGGTATTTCTTTTAATATGTGTTTGATTGTGCCACCAGATTGAGCAAGAGACAGACGGACTCAGGGAGCTGGTGCATGGATGGCTGCTTAGTTGTTGGTCTCCCTGTCACGTGAGATCCCCACCTGCCAAGAATGAGGCATATTAATTTTGTCATATGAAAATTGATTTTAAACTGTTGCGAGAGTGAGGAAATGACTTGTTAAACAGATCAGCCGTGGTTGGAAAAGTATTTGCATGCTAACAGTGCTTGGAAAGACAAAGGGGCTATTCCCTGCTCCAATCTAGCCCACAATGGATTTTGAGCAGCAGGTATTGTGTGTAAGAAGAGACAGTCCAGGGTCAGCTAAGATGAGGGAATCCACAAACAGATGTGGTCAGACCAGCTAGTCACATGACTAACCTGCTTGGCAACCTAGGTTTCTCTGAATTGTACCAAGAGTTTGAACTGAGAGTGTCTGCTTGCTCCCGGACTGAAGAAGACCTCACCTGTCTGGCTCTCGATCTCTTTCTCACAGAACTCCAAATCCACTGAAGACACATGAACTCCAAGAGAGAAAAGTCTCCTACAGAGAACAAGGTTTAATAATAATACTGGGCCCCAACGAAAAGCAAGATCTACCTACAATCATGGACTCTACAGTGAGCTTGAAGGGCCGTAACAAAAACAGTCATCCGAGATTGCCTCAAACTTTTTCACTTTATTTTTCTTCTCTTTTCTGTCTCTATCTGCATGTGTGTATCACGTAGGCATGCTAGCGTGGGCACGTCATGTATCCAAAGGCCATAACAGAATTAGAGTTTAATAAATTTCAACCTTTCTTCTTTAAACCTAAGGAAACCTGTTTGCCTTATAATTGGAAAGTGGTGAACCAGGATTCAGCAAGGGGAAGCTAAAAATATGGTGTGTTTAAAATTAAACCCTGTTTGGGTAAGACCCGGTGAAGGCTGATAGGGAACCCAAGACCCCTTTCTCACCTGGTCATAACACTCCTGCAATTCAAACTGAACAATTGTTCAGTATTGTTAGTTATATTGGGCTTTGTACTGACATAGGCAAAATTGCGAGATTAATATCTTGTGATGCAGAGTTCAGTGTTTATCTTTATCACGAGCTCTCTTTTGGTGCAAAAAATTTGTTTTTTTTCAGTCTTAGTACAGCGTACCACAGCTTTGCACTTTCTGGAAACTTGTGCGCATTTGGCTGATGATTTTTAAAAACAACTGTTAACAGCTGCAGGTTAGGGAGGTTTTCCATTCACATAATGAGAGCTGTGATCGTCTATACCTGTATAGCGTCCAGGCCAAATGATATTGGAGAGAGTGGGTGTGGCTGCAATAAATTCCTATTGAAAGACTTGAGTAAATGGGGGTAATGGAAGAGTGGACCAGGGTGTCGCAGAGGGAACGATCCCTTCGGAATGCTGATGGGGAGGGAGGGGAAGATGCGTTTGGTAGTGGCATCACGCTGGAGGTGGTGGAAATGGCGGAGGATGATCCTTTGTCTATGGAGGCTGATGGGGTGGAAAGTGAGGACAAGGGGAACCCTGTCATGGTTCTGGGAGGAAGGGGAAGGGGTGAGGGTAGAGATGCGGGAAATGGGCCGGACACGGTTGAGGGCCCTGTCAACAACAGTGGGGGGGAATCCTCGGTTGAGGAAAAAGGAAGTCATATCAGAAGCACAGTCATGGAAGGTAGCATCATCAGAGCGGATGCCTCGGAGACTGAGAAACTGGGAGAATGGAATGGAGTCCTTACAGGTGGTAGGGTGTGAAGAAGTGTAGTCGAGGTAGCTGTGAGAGTCGGTGGGCTTATAATGGATATTAGTAGACAACCTATCCCCAGAGATGGAGGCAGAGAAGTCGGGGAAGTGAAGTGTCAGAGATGGACCATGTTAAGGTGAGAGAAGGGTGGAAATTGGAAGCAAAGTTGATAAAGTTTTCCAGTTCGGGGCGGGAGCAGGAAACGGCACCGATACAGTCATCAATGTACCGGGAAAAGAGTTGGGGGAGGGGGTCTGAGTAGGACTGGAACAAAGAATGCTCGACATATCCGGAAAAAGACAGGCGTAACAAGGACCCATGCGGGTACCCATAGCAACACCTTTTACTTGAAGGAAGTGCGTGGAATTGAAGGAGAAGTTGTTCAATGTGAGAACAAGTTCAGCCAGGCGGAGGAGGGTGGTGGTGGATGGAAACTGGTTGGGCCTCTATTCCAGGAAGAGGCGGAGAGCCCTCAAACCATCCTGGTGGGGGATGGAGGTGTAGAGCAATTGGACGTCCATAGTGAAGAGGAGGCGGTTGGGACCAGGAAACTGGAAATTGTCAAAATGACGTAGGGCGTCAGAAGAGTCACGGATGTAGGTGGGAAGACTGGACCAGCGGAGAAAACATAGAGTCAAGATAGGAAGAAATAAGTTCAGTGGGGCAGGAGCAGTGAGTCCTTGTTCACAACTTTCCAATCATAAGGCAAAGAAATGAGCACAAACAGGCTTTCTTTAGTTTAAAGAAGAGAGATGAAATTTATTGAACCTTAAACCTAAACTCTAATACGGTTAACGCCAGCAGATAAGCAATCACCCATGCTCGTATGCACACCCGATACACACATGCAAATACGGACAGAAAAGAGCAAACAAAAAGATAAGTAGAACAGTTTGAGGCAATATCTTGTTACTATTTCTCGAGCTCGTAATAGTCCTGGATTGAAGATAAGGTCTTGCATTTCATTGGGGCAATGGAGTCGTCTTAACACCTTGTTCACATAGGAAACCTTTCTGTCTTTGAGTTTCACGTGTTTTCACAAGATTCAGTTCTGTGGGAAAGAGTTGGAGGCAGGCAGGAGAGATCTCTAGTCCATGAGCACGCGGCTTTGTCTCAGTTCAAATCCTTTGATTGAAATTGAAAAAAACGGCAGCCAGCTAGTCATGTGACTAAAACTGGGTTGACCACTTCTGTGTATTGGGGAAGCAACAACTGGGTCCCTTTTGTTACAACATTGCTCGTTACTATACAAAAATGCCTTACCAGTCAGGGGCTTGCAACTTTAAGTTTTAACGTTCATGTGCCAAATAATGGGTTCCTCAGCCTTGACAGGTGGGGCTTTGCCTGACAATTCTGAAGCGCTTTCAGATGTCCTGGGGCACTAGATAAATGCACAGTCTTACTTGTTCCCTTCTTTCTAGGAAAGAGGAATTATTTGTATGACTAATGTGAGGAACTGTGCTGGCCTTTGCTGAAATTTCAGACAGCTGATCACTCTTTACACAATCGCTGGCGCCCTCAGTTTCCTGCTTTGCAGGCTTGGACTGAAATGGCAATGTATGTTCGGAAGGTGACATGTCTTGGCTGAATGGAGAAATGAAAGTGAGAGTATAGAAAATGAAGAAAAAGTATAAAGGTGAAGAGGAGCACGAATAGCAATTATGAACATAGGACCATAGGAGCTGGAGTAGACCATTCAGCCCATCGAGCCTGCTCTGCCATTCAACATGATCATGGGTGATCATCCACTTCAATGCCTTTTTCCCCACAATCTCCCCATATCTCTTTATGTCATTGCTATTGGAAGTTCTGTAAATATCTATTTCAAACATACTCGATGACTAATCCACAGCCCTCTGGGGTAGAGAATTCCAAAGATTCACAACCATTTGAGTAAAGAAATTTTTCCACATCTCTGTCCGATGTGGCTTCTCCCTTATTTTGAAATTGTGTCCCCTGGTTCTAGACTCCCCAACCAGGGAAAACATTTTACTTGTATCTACCCTATCTGTCCCTTTCAGTGTTTTGTAGGTTTCAATGAGATCACCTCTCATTCTTCAAAACTCTCGACAATACAAGCCCAGTTTGCCCAATCTCGCTTCATCGGATAGTCCCGCAATCCCGGGAACACGTCTGGTGAACCTTCGTTGCACTCCCTCTATAGCAATGATATCCTTTATAAGGTAAGGGGACCAAAACTGCGCACAGTACTCCATGTGCGGTGTAAACAAGGTTCTGTATAATTGAAGCAAGACTTCACTACTCCTGTACTCTCATCATCTTGTGATAAAAGCTAACTGACCAGTCGCCTTTTTAATTGCTATTTTAAAATTTATTCATTCATGGGATGTGGGCGTCGCTCGCCAGGCCAGCATTTATTGCCCATCCCTAATTGCCCTTGAGAAGGTGGTGGTGAGCTGCCTTCTTGAACCGCTTCAGTCCATGTGGGGTAGGTATACCTACAGTGCTGTTAGGAAGGGAGTTCCAGGATTTTGACCCAGCGATAGTGAAGGAACACTTCTTAAGTTCCAAGTCAGGATGCTGTGTGACTTGGGGGGGGACTTGCATGTGTTGGTGCTCCCATGCATTTGCTGCCCTTGTCCTTCTAGTTGGTAGAGGTCACTGATTTGGGCGCTGCTGTCTGAGGAGCCTTGGTGCGTTGCTGCAGTGCATCTTGTAGATGGTACACACTGCTGCCACTGTGCGTCGGTGGTGGAGGGAGTGAATGTTTGTGGATGAGGTGCCAGTCAAGTGTGCTGCTTTGTCCTGGATGGCGTCGAGCTTCTTGTGTTGTTGGAGCTACACCCATCCATGCGAGTAGAGAGTATTCCATCACACTCCTGACTTGTGCCTTGTCGATGGTGGACAGGCTTTAGGGAGTCACGAGGTGTGTTATTCGCTGCAGGATTCCAGCCTCTGACCTGCTCTTGTAGCCACGGTATTTATATGGCTACTCCAGTTCAGTTTCTGGTCAATGGTAGCCCCCAGAATGTTGATAGTGGGGGATTCAGCGATGGTAGTGCCGTTGAATGTCAAGGGGAGATGGTTAGATTCTCTCTTGCTGAAAATGGTCATTGCCTGGCACTTGTGTGGCGTGAATGTTACTTACAACTTATCAGCCCAAGCCTGGATATTGTCCAGGTCTTGTTGCATTTCTACATGGACTGCTGCATTATCTGAGGAGTCGCAAATGGTGCTGAACATTGTGCAATCATCCGCGAACATCCCCACTTCTGACCTTATGATTGAAGGAAGGTTATTGATGTTGCAGCTGAAGATGGTTGGGCCTCGGACACTACCCTGAAGAACCCCTGCAGTGATGTCCTGGAGCTCAGATTATTGACCTCCAACAACCACAACCATCTTCTTTTGTGCTAGGTATGACTCCAACCAGTGGAGAGTTTTCCCCCTGATTCCCATTGACTTCAGTTTTGCTAGGGCTCCTCGATGCCATATTCGGGCAAATGCTGCCTTGATATCAAGAGCAGTCACTGTCACCTCACCTCTGGAGTTCAGCTCTTTTGTCCATGTTTGAACCAAGGCTGCAATGAGGTCAGGAGCTGAGTGGCCCTGGCGGAACCCAAACTGAGCGTCACTGTGCAGGTTATTGCTAAGCAAGTGTCGCTTGATGACACCTTCCATCACTTTATTGATGATTGAGTGTAAGCTGATGGGGCAGTAATTGGCCGGGTTGGACTTGTCCTGCTTTTTGTGTGGAATTTTGGGCAATTCTCCACATTGCAGGGAAGATGCCAGTGTTGTAGCTGTACTGGAACAACTTGGCTAGGGGCGCAGCAAGCTCTGGAGCACAGGTCTTCAGTACTATTGCTGGAATATTTTCAGGGCCCATATCCTTTGCAGTATCCAGTGCCTTCAGTCGATCCTTGATATCAGGTGGAGTGAATCTGCATGTTAGCTTTCAGTAACTTATTGACGAGGACACCCAGGTCCCTTTGTACATTTTCTAATCCCTTACCATTTAAGAAATACTCTGTGCATCTGTTCCACTTACCAAAATGGATAACCTCGCATTTTTTCATATTATATTCCGTCTGCCACATTCTTGCTCACTCACCAAGTCTGTCCAAATCCCCATGAAGCAGCGTTGCATCTTCCTCACAACACACATTTCCACCTAGTTTTGTGTCATCTGCAAACTTGGAAATATTATATTTGGTCCCCACATCCGAATCATTGATATATATTGTGAACAGCTGGGGCCCAAGCACTGATCTCTGCGGTACCCCACAGTGACAGCCTGCCAACATGAGAATGACCCGTTTATTCCTACTCTCTGCTTTCTGCCTGTTAACCAATCCTTAATCCGTGCCACTATATTAACTCCTATCCCATGTGCTTTAATTTTGCTGACCTATCTCCTGTCTTCATCAAAAGCCTTCTGGAAATCCATGTATACTACGTCCACCAACTCCCCTTTATCAATTTTGTTAGTAACATCCTCAAAAACTCCAATCGGTTCATCAAACATTATTTCCCATTCATAAATCCATGTTGACTATGCCCAATCAGATCATTATTATCCAAGTGTCCATTTATTACGTCCTTTAGAATAGATTTTAGCATTTTCCCAATGACTGATGTAAGGATAACAGGTCTGTACTTCCCTGTTTTTTCTCTCCCTCCCTTCTTAAATAGTGGGGTGACATTTGCTACCTTCCAATCTGCAGCAACCACTCCAGGATCTATAGAATTTTGAAATATGATCACTAATGCATCCACTATCTCCATAGCTACCTCTTTAAACACTCTCTCAGATGTAGAACTTCAGGTCCTGGGGACGCATCAACCTTCAGCCCGATTAATTTCTCCAATGCAACCTTCTTACTAATACCAACTTCCTTCAATTCCTCATTCTGAATAGTTGCTTTGGATATCTAATTCTGGGAGATTGGTTGTCGTCTCCTCAGTGAAGACAGACACAAAGTAATCATTTAGCTTCTCTGCCATTTCTCTATTCTCTAGTATAAATACTCCTGATTCTGCCTACAATGGACCCACCTTTGTCTAAGCCAAACATTTCCTGTTAAAGTACCTATAGAAGCTTTTACAGTCCATTTTTAATTCTTTTTTCTAGTTTACATTCATGTTGTATTCTCCCTTTCCTTATCGGTTTCTTGGCCCTCCTTTGCTGTCTTCTAAAATCCTCCCAGTCCTTACGTTTACTATTATTTCTGGCAACTTTATAGGCCTTTTCTTTTAATCTTATACAATCCTTAACTTCCTTTGATAGGGATTATTCTTCTTTGGCCTCCTTATCTCGAGAGACAATGGGTAAGCGCCTGGAGGTGGTCAGTGGTTTGTGGAGCAGCGTCTGGAGTGGCTATAAAGGCCAATTCTAGAGTGACAGGTTCTTACATGACCGCCGACGGGGTTCCGCTCCGGATTTTCTGTTAGGGTTTACTCCCTTAGCCTTGGTCTCTTCCGCCCACCGACAAAGGAGCCCAATCTCTACGCCAATTTAGCTGGACTTATAACCCGTAACTGCTGCCTTCCGTGTTGTTTCAGTCGCTGTGAGGCGACTATGGAGTGACCTCTCCATGGCGCATGCCTGGGCGAATATATGGGGGTTGAGAGTTGCCCAAGCGTCAAAACCCCCCTCTCGGCCTTTCTGGTGGGGTCCAAAGTAGTGCAGAGCACGACGTTTGGCACCGGTATGGCTGCAGGAACTGCTGGAAACATGTCTTGAAGTAATATATAGTTGCTGTAAACTATGTAATAATTCTTGAAAGACTATCCATTGTCTGCACTGTCATACCTTTTAATGTACTTTCCCAATCCACCTCAGCCAATTTGCCACTCATACCTTCAGAATTTCCTTTGTTCAAATTTAATGCCCTGGCTTCAGATTGAACTATCTCACTTTCAAACATAATGTGAAATTCTATCATCTTATCAGGATGGGAACCTGAGGTTCTTTTACAACATGATTATTATTTAGCCCTCATCTAAAATAGCCTGTTCTCTAGTCGGTTCCTCAGCATAGTGCTCCAGAAAACCTTTCCTAACACACTCCAGAAACTCATCCTCCACAGCATTAGAGCTCATTGGTTTACCCAGTCTGTGTGCAGATTGAAATCACCCTTAATTACTGTATTACCCATGCTAAATGCTTCTCTAATGTCCTGATTAATACCATGCCACACACTACCACTACTGTTTGGTTGCTGATAAACAACAACTGCCAATGTTTGCTACCCCATGCTGTTCTTAGCTCCACTCAAACAGGTTACACATTTTGTTTTTCTGATCTGAGACCCTCCCTTACTAATGTACTGATCCCATCCATTATTATCAGTGCAACACCACCTCCTTTTGCTTTTTTTTCTGTCCTTCCTAAATGTCGAATATCCTTGAATATTCAGTTCCCTGTCTTGGTCACCCTGTAGCCAAGTTTCTGACAATTCGATTATACCTATTCACCTCAATTTGTGCCTTAAAATCATCTACCTTGCTGCGAGTGCTGCATGTATTCAGATAGAGTGCCCTAAACCTTGTCGTCTTGACATTATTCTGTATTCTAAGCCTAGTTGATGCTTGCCTTTGTTTCACCTGCCTTCTAATATCGCTTGCTACTTTTCTACCTCCTGTTACCAGCATTACTTCCTTCCAATTTGAGCTACCCCTCAGGTTCGCATCCTCTGACAAGCTAGTTTAAACCCTTCCCAACAGCATTAGCAAATTGCCCTGTGTGCATATTAGTTCTGGTTCTGTTAAGGTGTAGCCCATCCATCTTGTACAGATCTCATCTGCCCCAGAACCCAGGTCCCAATGCCTCAGAAATCTGATGAACTCCCTCCTACGCCAATTTTTATTTATTTAGAGATACAGCACTGAAACAGGCCCTTCGGCCCACCGAGTCTGTGCCGACCAACAACCACACATTTATATTAATCCGACATTAACCCCATATTCTCTACCACATCCTCACTGTTCTCCTACCACCTACCTAGTGGCAATTTATAATGGCCGATTTACCTAACAACCTGCAAGTTTTTGATGTGGGTGGAAACCGGAGCACCCGGCGGAAACCCACGCAGTCACAGGGAGAACTTGCAAACTCCGCACAGGCAGTACCCAGAACTGAACCCAGGTCGCTGGATTGTGAGACTGTGGTGCTCGCCACTGTGCCGCCCTACGTTCAATCGATCAATCCTGCTATTCCTATGCTCACTAGAATGTGGCATTTGGAGTAATCCTGAGATTACTGCTCTTGAGGTCCTGCTTTTTAATTTCCTTCCTAACTCCCTAAAATCTACTTTCAGGACCTCATCCCTCTTCCTACCTATGTCATTGGTACTAATGTGGACCAAGACCTCTTGCTGTTCACCGTCCCTCAGAAGGATCTTCCTCAGCAACTCCAAGGCGTCCTAGACCCTGCCACCAGGGAAGCAACATATCATCCTGGAGTCACATTTACTGTAGCAGAAACACCTGTCTGATCCCTTGACTATCGAATCCCCCAAGACTATTGCTCTTCCACTCTTTTCCGCCCCCCCCCCCCCCCACCCTTTGCAGCTGAGCCTCTCATGTTGCCACGGACTTTCCTCTGGCTGCACCCCCCTGAGGAACCTTCGCCCTCACCAGTATCCAAAATGGAAAATCGATTAGCAAGCAAGATAGACTCGGGGGACTCCTGCACTGCCTGCCTAGTTTTCTTGGACTACCTGACGGTCACCCATTCCCTCTCTGCCTGCATGCGCCTAATCTGCGGTGTGGCCATCTCCCTAAACGGACTATCCATGTAGTCCTCTGCCTCGCGGGTGCACAACAGTGACTCAAGTTCCGAAACCCAGAGCTCAAGCTTCTGCAGCCGGTGACATTTCCTGCAGGTGTGTTCGTCTCACGCATGTGGTGCGTCCATGACTTCCCACGTACCGCAGGATGTACATTCCACTTAGCCAAGCTAACCTGCCATACCATAACTTGAAAAACTATTTATTGCAATTAGAAGTAGAATAACCTACCAGTTACTGACCAATCAGCTTCTCCCCTGTACTGAAGCGCGAAGCAGCTACTGGAGGCTGAAAGAAAACGAAAGAACGGAGCCCCTCCCTCATTGAACTTCCTCACTTACCAAATTCACTGCTTTACACTCTGTGCCCTCAAGCTGCACTGAAAGTACCCTGAATTTATGCCCCCTGTAAACAATGCTGTCAACTCTACTAGAGCTCAGAAACCAGTTTAATCTAGCTACAGCTACTGTGAGAGCTGGACTGAAGAAGACCTCTCCTGTCTGGCTCTCTCTCTCTTTCTCACGTAACTCCAAATCCACTGAAGACACATGAACTCCAAGAGAGAAAGTTTGCCTACAGAGAGCAAGGTTTAATAATAATACTGGGCTCCAATGAAAGCAAGGTCTACCTACAATCATGGACGCTACAGTGAGCTCTAAGAACCGTAGCAAAACCCTCTTCAGAGATTGCCTCAAACCTTTTCATTTTATTTTTCTTTATTTTCTGTCTCTATCTGCATGTGTGTATTGCATGGGCATGTCGTGTATCCATAGACCATAACCGAATTAGAGTTTAAGTTTAATGAATTTCAACCTTTCTTCTTTGAACTTAAGAAAACCTGTTCGTGCTGGGTTTCTTTGCCTTACAATTGGAGAGCAGTGAACCAGGATTCACCAAGGGGGAGCGAAAAACACGGTGTGTTTAAAATTAAACCCTGTTAGGGTAAGACCAGTTGAAGGTTGAGAGGGAACTCAAGACCCCTTTCTCGCCTGGTCATAATGCTCCCGCAATTCAAACTGAACAATTATTCAATATTGTTAGTTATATTGTGCTTTGTACTGACATAGGCAAAATTGCAAGATTAATATCTTGTGATGCAGAGTTCAGAGTTTTTAAATGTATATTTATCACCAGCTACTCTTTCTTTTGGTGCAAAAAAATTTGTTTTTTTCAGCCTTAGTATGGCGTACCACAGCTTTGCACTTTCTGGAAACTTCTGAGCATTTGGCTGATGATTTTTAAAGCAACTGTTAACAGCTGCAGATTAGGGAGGTTTCCATTCACATAATGAGAGCTGTGATCGTCTATACCTGTATAGCGTCCAGGCCAAATGATATTGGAGAGAGTGGGTGTGGCTGCAATAAATTCCTATTGAAAGACTTGAGTAAACGGGAACTTCGGTGAATGCCATTGTTGCTGGTGATTATCATCGCAGAGGTTCCAGGGTATAGTTCAATTTGAGGTCTTAATCTCTTCCTTGGCTAACTTGTATCCCTCATCCAACATCACCAATGGAAGACTAACTTGATTTATCTCATTGCAGTTTTGTAGGAACTTGCTATGTGTAATTTGGTCACTGTTTTGACAAGATGACAAAAATGTGATTACACTCCAAAAACAACTCAAACGCTCTCAAGTACTTTTGGGGTAGGCATTACATAAATTCAATATCTTCATTCATCCCATCCTCCAACCAATATTTTTTCAGCCCCACTGAATTTGTTTGCTGTTTCCTTCTTATTATTAGATTATCAAATTAGAATAATCAAGGGCAGGTTCAAGATAACTTTGCAAGATTAATGTTGCACTCTTTCACATTGAAGTGGCTGTTGGTGGGCTCGTCGAGTATGGATTGTGAAACATTAGCACATAAGGATGGATCGTGGCGTGTATCATTGCCCTTTGACTTTTTGTCCAGGCCTATCTTTGACCTAAATGCCTTGCAAAACAGAAAGTAGATCACTGGATCGAAGCACGCGTTAAGCGTTGATAGCACAATGGCAGATTCTTTCAAGTGGTAGAGCGTCTTTTTCCAAAAGCATCCAGAAATGACATTTGTCTGACTTAAAATGTAAGGAAGCCTTATGATGTGGTAGGGAACAAAACAGACTAAGAACACAGCAAGGAGGATTAGAATGTTGTTCTTTGCCTTGGCTTGCTTTTTGAGTGAGTTTGGAGATGGGGATTTGTCAAGTCGCTTTGCAGTTTGAAAGTAAAAGAAGCAAAGCCCAAAGAGCACACAAAAAAATAAAATTGTACCTCCAGTATGGAGACATATGTGCCAGTAACTTCCTGTATCACTTTTGAGTTCGAAGCAGGTTGTTTTTGTACTGTTTTGGGGAGACATTTTCCCTGTCAGGAATATGTATGAAACTCCGAGGCTGAGGAGTACACACCAGGTTCCTATGGAGATAACTTTTGCAGATTTGAGATTTTGAAATGCATATTTTCTGAGTGGTTTGACAATTTTCAGATATCTAGTGGCCGCAATGTATCCCAGGAAGAGAATGCTGGAATACAAGTTCAAATAGAAGATGCACGTTGCAAAATTGCAGTAGATCTTTCTCAGTATTCTGGAGTCCACTTTGTTTTCTCCGATGATTCTTAGTGGCAGTGACAGGACCAACAAGGAATCGGCTATGACCAGGTTCTTTAAATAGATGATGATGATGCTGTTGTTGGGAATGTAACAGAAGTACACCCAGAAAGCCAGGCTGTTGAGAATGATTCCAACTGTACAAATTAATGAATAGGCAATAATTGTAAACTCTGTAAAGCCTTTGGAAATAAGCTGGCAAGTGATGTTGTCAGAGGAATTTGTCGTGGTGACGATTTTGATGCTTGCTGTCGGGTCAGCCATCAACACATCTGAATGTTAAGGTAGAATAGGTTACTTTTCTTGAAAAATGTCATGTAGCAATTTTCTAAAAGATGCATCAGTCCTTGAAAAGCAAAATATGCTTGGTGGGATGGGAGTGGGCAGGCAGTATTTTATTGAATAATCATTATTTAATTATTATTTGCATGCATCATGGAACCTTAGTAATACAACAGGTGATTATTACAACACACTTGATGTGCTTTGTGAAAAAGCAAACATAGGTTTTTCTCAGTGAAAGGCATTTAACACTGCCCATCTTTAACAGGAACCCTTTGCTATAACAAATTCTGCATCATTGTGACAAACTCTAACTACTGTTAGACTTTGTGCTGCTTGTTCTTGAAAGAAAGAACTTGCATTAATGCAGCACCTTTCATCAATTCAGGACATCCCAAAGTGCTTTACTGCTAATGAAGTACTTTTGAAGTGTAGTCACTGTTGTAATGTTAGAAACCGAACAGTAGTGTATTTAATATATTACTGTTGAATGCTCGGGATCTAATGTGCTGGATTCTGGTAAATGAATCATACAATTTTACTAATTGAGATGAACACCACCAACTACATGAGGGAAACCTGTTAATGGTCAGTTAATTATGTCGCGGCAAACAGATGAAGGGCATTGTATAATTAAAGACTGAGTGGGGATAAAATGACAGCTTCCTGGGGCACAGGATGTGAGCTTGCGTGAGGCAGCGATAGGTAATGCTGCATTCTGTGAATAAACCAACTGACAAAAAATGCGTCTCTTTCTTCACCATTTGGCTTGGATCCATTTAACATGGTAGCAGAGGATGGTTGCCTGTAGGTGACGATGGGTAACTAAGAATTGTTGAGGGAATTGTACTGGTCACAGGAAGCTTCAGTCCAGTCATGAGTGTACCACTCGCAATTCACTTAATTGCATCATTTTGGACAGTGGTTGCACATCCACAGTGTGTGGAACAGATTGGTAGAAATGTTATTTAGAGTCAGTCAGTAGCAAGGATTGAAGTAAGGTCGGAACATGAAAATGCCACTTGCTTTAGTATCTGGAATGACAACACATTAAGGTCACTGAAAAAGGTGGTGATTCCATGCAGAATAGCTGGAGTAAGCCACTTTATTAGTACGGATGTCATGTCTAGTGAGCTACCCTTGCTGCTGAGCAAGCCTTCCAATGAAAAGGCACAAATGGAATTAGACATGCAACATGATAAAGCAATTTTGTTTGGGTAAATTGCAAATCTACTGATTTAACAATCAGGAAATCCCTTTAACAAAGCCCAGCATTTCTAATAAGAATATTAAAGAAGTGTAAATGGCATCAGGTAATAGCAGTTTGAAAGAAAAACAAAGCAAATTGTCTTGAAGGTAGTTTGTCACAGGTTAAAAATCCTGCTAAACAATACGGGGGTGGTTGATGATGAGTATACAAAGCTTATTGAAGAGATTAGTGAAAAATGTTATATGTGGAAGAAGGTATCTGAGGATACCATCATGGCCTATTGTAAGTCTGCAATTAGCATGAGACTTTAATGAAATAGTAGCTATTGATTTAAAGGTGTGGCAGAAACATTTTCATTTTGCATTTCATAGACATGCAACAAGATTCAGTCTTTCTTCATGGGAAAGACAAAAGAGTGATTGTAGATAAAATCATGCAGAAATGGGGGCACTGGCTAAGTTCCTGATTGGGGGTGGGGGTGGAGATTTGCCAATCATGAGTTTAGAGAAATGTACGAAAATATGAACATTGTCGTGATGAACACTGCAGCTGAAAGTCCTTTCAGTAATGGACTCTGAAAGAAATCAGGTGGTGACTGATGAGATGCTGGATAAGATCTTAACAGACTAACCAAATTGCAAGCTAACGTCTGCCCTGGAACAGTCCATGCAAACAATTTGCTTCAAATGGTTGGGGACTGTTGTCCATATCAGTTGGTCTTTGGGAAGAGTCCTGAAATACATTCTGTACTATGTGATTATTCCCCAACATTAGAAGGGACTTCAGTTAGTTCCACCTTCTCTGAGCACTTGAATGCCTACATGCAGGAAGGGCATTCATCAAGGAAGAAGTCTCAGAAAATTCGGCGAGCCTTACGACATCATATAAGACCATCTGAGATAAACTTTAATCCTGGCTATATAATATATTATAAAAGAGAGGGTCGGAAAAAGTGGAAAGGTCCATGTAAAGTGGTAGGGTATAATGGGAGGATTGTGTCTCTCCAATATGGTAGTCAAACAATTGGGGTCCATTCAGCTAGGTTAATCGGGATTGCTTATAAACGTGCAGAATCTGAACAATTAGTAGACGGTGATGAGTCACCCTGTACCTCACATTGTCATATGTTTGATGGTTATGAGGAACAGAATGCAATAGATAAGGGTCTGGATGACGATAGACCAAGTGATACTGGTGCAAAGGACAACTGTGTAACATCGGTACCATGGTAACGTACATACCAGAAGCGTCCAATAAATGGAAGGATGTGACCATTGTAGGGAGCACAGGGAAAGCCACCGGCAAATTCAAACATTGGCTAAACGTCCAAGATGACGGACCAAGAGGTAAGATCTATGGACTGGCAAAATGAGATGGATTGGTGGAAAGTAGAAAAGCATAGTGCGAGCCCCCATTGTGGGCCAGGAAGTGACTCTGGCAATCGGAAACTATCACATACTGGTGACCCAACATCTGATAGTGGGAGCGGGAGATCCTGTAGCTGTAGTTCAAGAAGAGATAAGAAGGCAAGTAGGGGTTGCAGCTTGACTAGGCTATGTGATAGAACAAGGATTACAGAACAATCTAGCAACAATACTAGAAGTCGAAGCCCTCCTAATCAGGAAGTTATGATGGCTGAAAACAAATTAGAAGAAAAATTGATGAGAGGCAAAACTGGACAGTCAGCAGGAATTTGTTGTCCATTCTGAAGGGCAAGATGGGGTATATCCAGCCTTATCACACAGGTAGATAAGTACGGATAAAATACACCCAGATGGGACGTATTAGGCTAATGTGAGACTAGTGGCTTGGGGTTCGGAGAGAGACTTGGTGATCAAGACGCTTGAGTGGACCCCCATTCGGAAAAGTAATCTTTGAAATGTCATAGAGTCGTAGAGTCAGAGTCATACAGCATAGAAACAGGCCCTTCGGCCCACTGCGTCCATGCCGACCATTATGCCTATCTGTACTCGTCCCACCTGCCTGTATTAATTCCATATCCCTCTATGCCTTGCTCATTCAAGCACCTGTCCAGATGCCTCTTAAATGTTGCTACTGTTCCTGCCTCCACCACCTCCTCAGGCAGCTCATTCCAGATGCTCACTATTCTTTGTGTGAAAAATTTACCCCTTTGATCCCCTTTAAACCTCCTCCCTCTCACCTTAAATCTATGCCCTCTAGTTTTAGTCACCCTTATCATGGGAAACAGGCTCTGGCTATCTACCCTATTTATGCCTCTCATCATTTTATATACTTCTATCATGTCCCCTCTCAGCCTCCTTTGCTCCAGCGAAAACAGACCCAGCCTATCCAATCTCTCTTTATAACTCAAGCCCTCCAAACCAGGCAACATCCTTGTGAATCTTTTCTGCATCCTCTCTAGCTTAATCACATCTTTCCTGTAGTGCGGCGACCAGAACTGCACACAGTACTCCAAATGCGGCCTAACCAACGTTATGCACAACTGTAGCATGACGTTCCAACTCTTGTACTCAGTGCCTTGGCCGATGAAGGCAAGCATGCCATACGCCTTCTTCACCACCCTGTCTACCTGTGTTGCCACTTTCAGGGAGCTAACTATTTGCACCCCAAGGTGTCTCTGCTCAACAACACTCCCCAGGGCCCTGCCATTCACTGTATATGTCCTGCCCTGGTTTAACTTCCCAAAATGCATCACTTCGCAATTGTCTGCGTTAAATTCTATTTGCCAACCCCTTGCCCACTTTCCCAGTTGATCTATATCTTATTGTAACCTTAGACAACCTTCTTTACTGTCCACTGTACCACCAATTTTGGTGTCATCTGCAAACTTACTAATCATGCCCCTTACATTCACATCCAAGTCATTAATATATATGACAACCAACAGAGGGCCCAGCACCGATTCCTGCGGCACTCCACTGGTCACCTGCCTCCAATCTGAAAAACAACCCTCCACTACCACCCTCTGCCTCCTATCACCAAGCCAATTTTGCATCCAATTTGCTAGCTCACCCTGGATCCCATGTGTTCTTAGCTTGTTCAGCCACATAGTTGTGAGAATGTAGGTCGATTGTTTGTAAAAGCCATATTTTTTCAGGATGAAAAATTTCAAAGAGAAGAATTTTTGAAACCACCTAAAGAAGTGAGTGATGTAGAAGGGGAACTATGGAAGTTAAACAAATGTGTTTGTGGATTGAATGATGCACCCAGAGTATGTTATTACTCAGTTAGGCCTGTCTTGTTGAAAGTAGGCTGTATTCTGCTGAAAGCAGATCCAGCAATGTTCCACTGATATCACAAAGAGAAACTCAAAGGTATCTTTGTGATGCATGTCAATGATTTTCTTTGGGAGGTCCTGCCAAATTTGAGCGACTGGTATAGATAAAAGGGGAATTTAATATTGCAAGTCAGGCTTCAGGGACTTCTAAATATATAGGGTCAGACATTAATCAGAATAGGTCAGGATAACCTTGAATCAACAATCACATCTAGACACCATTAATCGTATCACGATAAATCGGGCCAGGTCATCGCAGAAAGATGATTTTGCATCCAAAGAAGAAACAGAGCAGTTAAGAAGCTTGGTTGGACAGTAAAATTGGTTATGTACTCAGCCAAGACCTGATGCCAGTTATGATGTATTGGAACTTAGTACAGTGATGGAGTGCGCTACAATTGAGAAGATTTTGAGGACAAATAAAACATTTCATTAAATTTAGTGCAAAGCATATTCAAGTTTCCAGCCCTAGGTGATCTGAAAGACATGAAATTAGTCCTTTTTAGTAATGCTTCCCATGCCAGTCTTCCAGGTGGAATTTCGAGTGCAGATGGATTTAATATATTCTTGGTGGGGGAAAATGGAATGACCTCGGAAGCCAAGAAAATTAAAAGGCAGCTGAAACTACTGTAGCTGCAGAAACACTGGCACTAGTAGAAGTGATAGATATGGGATTGTACTTGGCAAACATTTTGAAGGTTATCTTATATAAGGGTTATTCTGAGAAAAGTTTGACATTTGAATGCTACATTGATAACAGTTCTTGATGGGATAATGTTCATTTGGCAAAGAGTGTCATTGAGAAAAGTTTCAGGATTGACCTTGCTAGTATAAAGGAAATGATGGAGAGAAAAGAGATCTGTAAGGTAAAATGGGTCGACGTAAGTCACCAATTATCAAACTGTTTTACAAAAAGGAATGCTTGCTGCAAGAAATTGCTGGAGGATTTAATTATGATGAGTGTCAAAATATGTGAAAGGTATCTTTTCGCGTTGTAGTTAAGTATGTTATAAAGTGTTTTTGTTTAAAGAAAGGGTTATCTGTTAATGGTTTGTTCATGTTGGAAATTTTAAATAAAAACCTAAATGCTCATGTATCCTAAAGTGCTAATAAACCTGCTGTGTGATTCCAGTGCATTCTGTTTTCATCCCTATTATCTACTTTTCTATTTGTCTGTGATTATGCAAAACATTTTGCTGTTATATGACAGTTTCCGGGATTCACAGAAGTGTGCTTCAAGTGTGTGTGAGACAGTGAGGCAGGCATTGCCAATATATTTTTGTAAAGCAGTCAAATGAAGGGAGTTATGCAACTAATTCTTATAATTCCGTGCGACTGTAATTCTCAAAATATGGCAATTGGTTTTTGTACTGAACATGAAAAGTTAAGAGAGGAAGTTAGAAGGATGTCAGGTTTTGAGTTCGGTGGAAGGATGCTCTTGAACAAAATTTGTTTTAAAACATTGACTTAATGTTTGTTTCCCAAAACTTCTGGCACTCAAGCCTACCTTTGTTGAAACAAAAGTCAGAATACACTTATGCAGTGCCATTCACTTCCTCAGTACTGCACCGAAGTGTCAGCCTCGATTATGTGCTTAAGTTTCTGGAGTTGGCCTTGAACCCATAATCTTCTGACTCGGATATGGTAGTGCTGACCGCTACCTTGTTGTTATAGAAGTAACAAATAGACAGAGGGAAGATTGCTTTAATGGGAAGTGCCTAATTAAATTGCATATCCATTTAATAGAGTTACGTTGCTCTGAGATTTCCCTCACAACTTGTGGTCACTGTTTGAAAATAAGGGATTTCCCATATAAGATGGAGATGAGGAGGGAATTCTTCACTCTGGGGATTGTTACTCTTTGGAATTCTTCACCTCAGAAAGCTGGGTCATTGAATATATTCAAGGCTGAGATAAATTGTGATCTACAAGGGAGTCGCGGTTATGGGAGACAGGCGGTAAAGTGGAGTTGAGGCCATGGTCAGATCCGCCATGATCTTATTGAATGGTGGAGCAGACTCGAGGGGCCGAAGGACCGCCTCCTATTTCTTATGTGTAAGCAGTAACCTTAACCTAAATGCCTTGAAGTCAACAAAACTGAATGCAGTGAATACTGACATGGGATTAAAATTATTATTTGCATGCTTTTGAGTTCACTGACGGTTTGCCTTTAACTTTCTTGATTATTCTATCTGCCAATGTCCTCAAACTAACTTCAAAAACACTTGATGTGTAAAATCATTCCAGAACGGCACAGAAAGTTCTGCAAGAAATTAACAGTTTCAACTTGACACAGATGATCTTATTGTGGTCACTGTATATAATCCCACAAACGCAAAAGAAAAATCACCTACCTGACTGACAGTTTTTGATGTGGTACGTATCACTGTGTCAGTAAGATCCACTGTTTAGTCAGAGATACTGGACTCAACTGGCCTGCACAACAAAATGTTTTTTTTTTCCCTCATGATCTTCTTGATCAATTTGTGGTGTTCAGCATTTCCTTTAACCAGAAGTTGTAAGTAGCGAAATGAATAGTCTAATGAAGCAGTTTAGCTTAGTTGACTTCTCCTTCAGGCTAGCATTGTGACTTTAAGCAATTGGGATGTACAAGAGGAAGTGGGTTACTTGTCTTAATTTAAAGATCTATTTATGCAGCCTATGGTTTTGTTCGTGTACGCTTTTCATATCATACCCAGGTTTTAACATTTTAATTTACAAAAACTATTTGGCACTTTATCATGTGATATGCAGTTTTCTGGATTTGAGTTTATTCAGCAATCTGTGCCACCTTGGTGAGTCTACATTGGAGTTCTGGTCTCCATATGATAATATAGAGGCACTGGAGAAGGTGCAAAAATGATTTACAAGGGTGATGACAGAACCGAGAGGGTATAATTATCAGGAAAGGCTGAACAGACTGGAGCTCTTTCTGCAGAAAAGAGGAGGCTGAGAAGTAACCTGATGGAGGTCTTTGAGATCACAAAAGTGTTCGATCGATGAGAAATGGAGAAAATGCTTCTTTTTGTAGGGAATCCAAGGCTAAAGATCATATTAGACACTCAAATCTAATAGGGAATTCAGGAGAAACCGCTTTGCCCAGAGTGTCAGTGTCCCGTATGGCGCAGGAGCTTGTGTTCTGAAAGGCTCATTGGAGAAATTAACTGCCGCCCATCTCACTTTTTTCATTTAGGCCTGTGGAGCCCAATCATTGACGGAGGGGTGGGAGAACAAGTAAATGTTGTATGTAATAAAAACTATAGTTATAAACCTATAAATAGCAATGGTGCCAAAATCTCCATGCAATTGGATTGTCATTTTAGCTTCAGTACCAGCTGTCTAACCTGCGACACTCAGTCTCAGGGCACAGTAATGCAGCAGTCCTCTCAATGTCCAACTCAAGGACTTCACAATCTTCAGCATGTTTTGACATTCTGACGTCATGGCAGAGCATGTCAAATGAGCTATCAAATTAGCTACATGAGTTATTGATAGTTCCGATAAATAGAGGTGCCTGACAGGACAACACTCAGCTTTGTCATGTGAATGACATTGAAAGTCTATGCAGTGCACCCTCAGTTAAATATGCTAGGCTCCACTTTTTTTTTGTGCCCATTATTAACTTGAGGCAGTTTATCAGGAGGCATCTTCTTATTGACAATGCTATTAAAATTCAGATTGATCCCAAATCCTTTTACTCATGCTGCATAAGGTAGTTCCTAAAAGCAGAGTCGAAACTCCTGTGCACTAAAAAATGAACCTGTTGTATGCAGTGAAGGGGACATCTTCTGCTCAGTGTATACTTTTCATCTCCCTCGTAGATGGGAAAAAAAACACACCTCCAGACAAAATCATTGTAAGAAAAGAATTTATACAAAAGTAAAAGAAATCAGATAAACAATCTGTGCAATGCTTACCTCTTGGTACATTGAAACCTTTTTTTGCGAGCAAAGTATTTTGCAGTTTGTCTGCCTAATTGTTTCTCAGTTATCCAGACTCTGGAAAAATATGTTACATCTGCAGTGCACCGTGGAAATGCAGTACAAGCAAGTGAACTAAAGAAGAGCCACACACTTTGTACCTTTACAGCAAAATTAGTGTAGAAGCCCAAGAAACATTTGTGAAAATTCGCAATGGTGTTTACCTTTGGTGTACATGTGGAAAGGTTCGCCAAGTGATGTGGAGAATGAAGATGGCTCAAGTTTTGCCGTTGATGTGAAGGTGAAGCAGTCGGTGTTATCAATCATTGCTCCTCTGAAACTGAAGCAACTTTTTATATCTGCAAATGCATCGTTAAATGTGGAAATCCTGATGTTACTGTCAGTGATTCTATGCTTCTGCATCGGGTGTGCTATTGTGATTCCCCCCTCCCGCCCAAGACTGTAATCAATTAGAAATCATTGAACTAATGAGAACTTCCACTCTTATGTTCTTAGTCACACTGTAAAAACCCTTGGAAAAGTTGCACCTTGTTGAATAATGTTTAAATCATGATTTTAGCAGTATACTAAGTGCATAATTACTGCTAAACATGAAAGAGTAATTTTATATCTGGTGAATGTCAAATTTCTCCATTATGATAAATTCCACTTCTTAAATTTTTGAGATTTATGTAGTATTTTAGCTTCTATCTTGATACCATCCTTTATTTCACAATCTGTAAAATTAAAAGATTCAGTGTGAAGGGATTGTGTTTTTTACTTCCTGGTTTGATGTCTGTGAGAAAACTTCATTGTGATTGGCTGCTTTCCCTACTTGATGAAATTACCATTGGTGGATGCCTGGAGATCCCCTTGACAGCACCAGATTCAAACTGACATCAGGAAAGAGGAAAGCTATTCCACAAAGATTGCTAGATTTTTTTTTGGGTAGCTTTCTTCAGCGAGCAGCCTTGCTTCGCTGCTGGCTACTGAGTCCACTCCAACTTTTTAAAGAAAATAGCAGGAAAAAATTGGATAGATATTCGAGGACATGGATAATAGCAAAGCAGTCATTTTTGAGATCTTCCTGGTAGACTGCAGCTTTTTGTGGTTCTGTACTTTCCTTTGTTCCACGCTGCCTATCAGATACCCAACAATCCTCTCGACCAGAACTTTTTTTTTTATAACTGTTAGAGAAGTTCTGTACTACTTTGAAAGCCCAGGATGTGGCTGAGGACCAAGTGAAAGAGATCTTAACTTACAAATATGCATCAACATTTTATTCAATTTGTCAAACCAAAAGATGAAATAACTTCTTTTTATGTTTCCATGCGACAGCCAATACACAACAAAATTACAAAACCTATTAGCTAACCAAAGTAAATTACAGTCAAATGTCAGAGAAATTTTAAACATATTACTTGTTCCAATTGTTGAGCATTTAAAATATGCAGTTTTATTAGTCGGCTGTTGATTGTGGTTTTAAAAGAATTATTTCAACTCAAAATTACAGAGTCTCAAATGAGAGTAAAGGGCAGAAGAAATGTTTTTTTTTCTGTTGACTCAGTTTTGGACATAGATAGATTCCCAGAAAAATAGATTATGTGGACTAATTTCATGAAAGAATTTCTGCAATTGAATGTAGAATAATGGAATCATAGTAGGGGGAGAAACAAAGTCAAATACTTGGTGTGGTGCAATCATTCTGATGCATCAATTGAGTCACCTGTGGAATCCAACAGTTAGTTTGCACTTTAAAAATTTTTTTTAATGTTTTAAATTTTTTTTTAAACATGTACCTGTCTTAAAATTGTTTTGGCATGCTTTTGCTATTGGACAGAGCTGTTCATTATTCTGCCATTAACCCTCTCTCTGAACTCATGCTTTGTCTTTTGTTACAACTATTAGCACTCCCTTTGCCTTTTATTCCATGGCAACTCTGTCATTTAATCTCTCCTCCCTTCCACCTTTTCACGCACCTCTTTTGTTCTTTATCCCCTCTCCCCCCTTTCACTTGCTGAAAGCCTATTACATTTCTAACTTTTGCCAGACCTGAATGTCGCAGACCTGAAACGTTAACTCTGATTCTCCCTCCACAGATGCTGCCAGACCGGCTGAGCACTTTCTGTTTTTAATTTCAAATTTCCAGCATCTGCATTATTTTGCTTTTATTTAAGTTAATTCTCACCTCCTGGTGACATCTCCCTGTGCCTTTGTCTTGTCAAAACTTGAATATTAATATATTAGCTTAATGTAAAATAACAGGACTTTTGCAAACGGCTTTTAGATTAAATCACTGAGTCTTCATCATGACTCATGCACCATGAGGATTAGAATGGGCCTTTAAATTGCTCATAATTCAGCTTTTTAAAAAAAAAAATGGCCTGAGTTTTGCTTTATTTTTCAGCTGGCTTCATATCTTGAATTTTTTCTTGATGACTTGTTTAGACATTTTAATCATGACTAGTTGACTCTCTCGGGAGATTAAGTAATGGAAATTGTTGCTAGATCAATTGTTAAATTTAGGTTGACGATTAATACACTTTTGTTAACCGAAGGTATTAAGGGATAAGGAGCAAAGGTGTTAGGTCACAGATTAGCCATGATCTCATTGAATAGTAGAAGAGACTCGAGGGGCTAAATGGCCTGTTCCTATGTTCCTTGGTTGCATGTGGCTTCTGATTGTTCCATTTGTAAGTGGTCTTGGGAGGAAATGGATTTTATGGGCCAAATTCCCTTTGCTCCTGGAAGACGTTGTATTCTTTAACATGGGATTAAATTCACGTCTGCTCATTGCAGATGTGAAAATGAATGGATTAATCAAGTGCAATATGTGATGCATTAGCAGGTACAGAAACTTCATTGAGGTACAAATCCTTTCCCTTTTTATCCAGGCCTAACTTAGACCTAAATGCCTTGCAAAACAGAAAGTAGATCACTGGATCAAAGCATGCATTAAGCGCTGACAGTATAAGGGAAGATTCCTTAGCATAGTACAAAATCCTTTTCCAGTGGCAATCTGGAATTACCTTTGTCAGACTTAAAACATAAGGAAGCCTTACGATATGGTAGGGCACAAAGCAAACTAAGAATACAACAATCAGGATTAGAATGTTGTTCTTCGCCTTGGTTTGCCTTTTCAGTGACTGTGAAGAAGGGGACTGTCTCAGTTGACTTGAAATCTGAAAGTAAAAGAAGCAAAGCCCAACCAACACAAACAGAAACACGATCAGGCCAGAAATGTGGGCAAACATGTATGTAATTTGTTGCTTTCCAGTTTTAATGCAGATCAGAGAATTTGGTGGCATTGACTGCTTTTCCATATTTACTAGGAGCACAAAAGACAGTCCGAGGAAGAAGAGAACACCCCAGGTTCCCAGCGAAAGAAGTTTGGCAGTCTTCAGATTTTGAAATGCGTATGTTTTGAGTGGTCTGACAATTTTCAGGTATCTGGTGGCTGCAATATATCCTAGAAAAGAAATACTGGCATACATATTCAAATAGAAGATGCAAGCTACAAAATTGCAGTACATTTTGTTCAGGCCTGACTTGGAGTCCAATTTACTGTCTCTGAGGATTTTTATCGGTAGCGATAAGATCAGCATGAAGTCAGCTATGACCAGGTTCTTCAAGTAGATTATAATGGAATTGCTGCTGGGAATGTGACAGAAGTACACCCAAAATGCGAGGCTGTTGAGAATGACTCCGATGATGCAAATTAATGAATGGGCAGTAGCAATAAATGTTGTGAAGCCTGTTGAGTGGTAAAGACACGTGGAGTTGGTGCGATTGTTTGTCGTGGCTAGATAGTTTGTTCTGCTCACAGTTGCGTAGGTTTCTGTAGAGGTAGCCATGAAAATGTCTTGAGGGTTGATGATAGAGTAAATTAGTTGGTTAAAGGTCTATGATTTTTCTGCAGTAAGATATGGTGAAATAAATCCCAGTATTGTTTTTGTTCAGATTAAGTTTCTGTCTGCTCTCTGTTATTTCTAAAACCAAAACAAAGTGACAAAGAGCAATGAGTGATCTGTGCATTTCAAAGCAGTAATAAAATCTCAGGTTTAGGATAATACAGGTTATTGTTTATAATGCAGGTTAGTTGTTTTGGCAAACCTGCAATAGATCATAAGATCATAAGAGCTAGGAGAAGGAGTAGGCCGTCCGGCCCCTCAAGCCTGCTCCGCCATTCAATAAGATCATGGCTGATCTTTTTGTGGACTCCGATCCACTTACCCGCTCTCTCACCGTATCCCTTAATTCCTTTATTGTTCAAAAATATATCTACCTTAGCTTTAAAAACGTTTACTGAAGAAGCGTCAACTACTTCACTGGGCAAGGAATTCCATAGATTAACAACCCTCTAGGTGAAGAAGTTCCTTCTTAATTCAGTCCTAAATCTGCTCCCTCTAATCTTGAGGCTATGCCCTCTTGTCCTAGCTTCACCTGCCAGTGGAAACATCCTCTCTACTTGTATCTTATCTATTCCCTTCATAATTTTATATGTTTCTATCAGATCCCCCCTCATTCTTCTGAATTCCAATGAATATAATCCCAATCTACTCAGTCTCTCCTCATAAGCCAACCCCCTCAACTCCGGAATCAACCTAGTGAACCTCCTCTGCACCCTCTCCAGTGCCAGTACATCCTTTCTCAAGTAAGGAGACCAAAACTGCACACAGTATTCCAGGTGCGGCCTCACCAGTACCTTATACAGCTGCAACATAACCTCTCTGCTTTTAAACTCAATTCCTTTAGCAATGAAGGACAAAATTCCATTTGCCTTGCTAATTACTTGCTGTACCTGCAGACCAACCTTCTGCGATTCATGCACAAGGACACCCAGGTCCCTCTGCATAGCAGCATGCTGCAACTTTTTACCATTCAAGTAATAATCCTTTTTATTGTTACTCCTACCGAAATGAATGACTTCACATTTATTAACATTGTATTCCATCTGCCAGACCTTTGCCCACTCACTCAATGTATCTATGTTCCTCTGCAAAGTTTCACAGTCATCTGCCCACTTTGCTCTGCCACTCATCTTAGTGTCATCTGCAAACTTTGACACCCTACACGTGGTCCCCAACTCCAAATCATCTATATAAATTGTAAATAATTGCGGTCCCAACACCGATCCCTGAGGCACACCACTAGTGACTGACTGCCAACCAGAATAGCACTCATTTATCCCCACTCTCTGTTTCCTGTTAGTCAACAAATCCTCTATCCATGCTAATACTTTACCCCTGACGCCATGCATCCTTATCTTATGCAGCAGCCTCTTGTGCGGCACCTTGTCGAAGGCCTTTTGGAAATCTAGGTACACCACATCCACTGGGTTCCCATTGTCCACCTTGCTCGTAATGTCATCATAGAATTCCAAAAGATTTGTCAAGCATGACCTGCCCTTCATGAACCCATGCTGCGTCTGTCCAATGGGACAATTTCTATCGCGATGCCCTGCTATTTCTTCCTTGATAATAGACTCAAGCATCTTCCCCACTACAGAGGTTAAGCTAACCGGTCTATAATTCCCCATCTTTTGTCTACCTCCCTTTTTAAACAGTGGTGTCACATCTGCTGTTTTCCAATCTGCTGGGACTACCCCAGAGTCCAGCGAATTTTGGAAAATTACCGCCAGCGCACCTGCTATTTCTCCCACCATCTCTTTTAGTACCCTGGGATGCATTCCATCATATGCTCCAGAGTCTATAGAATTTTGGAAGATGATCATCAATACATCCGCTATTTCCAGGGCCACTTCCTTTAGTACTCTGGGATGTAGATTATCAGACCCTGGGGATTTGTCAGCCTTTAACACCATTAATTTCCCTAGCACTTTTGTTTTTACTAATACTGATCTCCTTCAGTTCCTCCCTCTCATTAGACCCCTGGTTCCCTAACATTTTTGGGAGGTTGTTTGTGTCCTCTTTTGTGAAGTCAGAATGAAAGTATCTGTTTAATTGTTCTGCCATTTCTTCCCCATTATAATTTCCCCCGTTTCTGACTGTAAGGGACCTACATTTGTCTTCACTAATCTATTTCTCTTCACATATTTAGAGAAGTGTTTACAGTCAGTTTTTTTGTTCCTCGCTTAATCAACCTCATTGTCCCACTTTGCTGAATTCTAACCTGCTCCCAATCCTCAGACTTGCTGCTTTTTCTGGCAATTTTATATGCCTCCTCTTTGGATCTAATACTATCCCTAATTTCTTTTGTAAGCCACGGTAGAGCCACCTTTCTGGTTTTATTTTTGTGCCAGACAGGAATGAGTAATTGTTGTACTTCGTGCACATGTTCTTTAAATATTATCCATTGCCTATCCATCGTCAACCCTTTTAGTGAAGTTCCCAAATCTACCATGGCCAACTCGCGCCTCATACCTTCATAGTTTCCTTTATTTAGATTCAGGATCCTAGTTTCAGATTCAACTACTTCACTCTCCATCTTAATAAAGAATTCTATCATGTTATGGTCGTTCCTCCCCAAGGGACACCGCACAAGATTGTTAATTAATCCTTTCTCATTGCACAATATCCAGTCTAGGATAGCCTGTTCTCAAGTTGGTTCCTTAATGTATTGGTCTAAAAAACCATCATGTACACACTCCAAGAAATCCTCCTCCACGGTATTATTGTTAATTTGGTTTGACCAATCTATATGTAGATTAAAGTCACCCATGATTACTATTGTACCCTTATTGCATGCGTCTCTAATTTCCTGTTTAATGCCATCCCTTACATCTCCACCACTGTTTGGGGGCCTATAGACAACCCCCACCAATGTTTTCTGCCCCTTGCAAAAGAAGTAGGATCAGGGGACATACCTTCTCTTCCCATTGCAGATCCCACACTCCCAGCAGAGAACCACACAAGGGGCTGGATTTTGTTACCAGCCTGACATCTGGTTTCATGGCAGGGTGGGGGAGGAGATTGGAATGGCAATGGGCCGCAATGGAGCCCAACGCCGGGATTGCCGGGCTCGATCTACTCAGCAGTGGGGAAGCTCCATGGTGGCACCTCCGCTGTTCCGCGGTGGGGCCATATATTAACTATTCAAATTGCCTGTTGACATGCATTTTAATGGCACTTGCCGTGATCCTACCAGCCGTTTACAATCTTCAGCTCAATGTATGGCACTTACATGCTTTCACATTCCTGTCCTTGAAAAGCTTGCGCCACCGAGGAGAGAGTCCTCGATGCTGGCAAAGGTTGGTAGTTAATACCATGCTCTTATTCGTTTTTGCAGCAAATTTGGATAATTGCATTAAATTTAAGTAGCTGGAAATGAGGGGGACTTGAAACTCTGCATCCATTAATCATGTGTTGACAAGCGGGGTGGAAGGGGTAAATTCTGCATGCTTTGCATAGGGGATGGGATTGGAACCAACTCTGCATGTTTTTCATGGGCCGAGGAAGGGGCAAACTCTGTAGCCTTTTAAAAATGGCACCAGCTCCTGCTCCCATCACCGGTGACGAGACTGCCCCCGCCACGTGATTTGGGGGGCATCCACCGTGCATATGTTAATGAACTGCTGAACATAAGATTGCAGTGGCGTGGCCTGTGCCTGCTGGCTGCCATTTTCTTTGCCCACCGCCACTCCCGGTGGCAGGACGGCAAGATTCAGCTTCAGGATTGTGTGTTGGACATAGGGCTATATAACACTGTAGTCCTGGTTCTCTGATCCACCCTCCTTACAAGTCTAAACCTGGGCATGAGCCAGAATAGTGCCGGCACATAGTGGTTTCTTGGCTTGTTTTCTAGTGTTTGATTTGCTATGAATGAAACGCTGTCTACCTTAATAACGAATGACTCCTTATTACAGGCCAAAGAAGTGAATTTCTCAATTTTAACTGATTCATATTTTGGGCAACATATTTACATTTTAGACATTTCTGAACTCTCACTCTAAAAAGTGAACTGTGAAGTCCAAAACCAGAAAACTAGCAACCCTGAGCATCTTGTTACTTGCATGCTGTCTCTGTTTCTGTTCTTCATCCTTATTCTGAACTTCAGTGTGTTCTCAGCCATGGGAGTGAGTTTGTAGTCTGTGCTAGACTCATTGAACAATATATTTATAGCATAATTCAGAAATACAGGCTAGGCTAATTATATAGTGAACTAGTACACACCCCAGCTAGACTCGAAGCACATTACCACAAGTCTCAGCTGATGAATCATCGAGTATACTAACTTGGATATCAGCTCGATTATTCAATTTTAGCGCGAGTGCAGACTTTGGCTAAACTTTTCACAGTGCATTTAATGATTTCACTCTTCAAACATTATTTTTATCTTGATAGGTTTGTATATCTAGTTTTAAAAGCATTTGTAACCCATTTAGAACATAGACTGTCACTTCCCTATGTTTAAAATGGAGAGCACCAGGTAATTAGATGGTAAAAACCGACTGAGTAGAATTGAAGATGTTCTTCGACGTAGAGCAAAGGGAAGAAAAGGCTTAATATCCTAAGTGAAAACATCTTTTTGTTGAAATTACATCTTGGCATTCACCTCGACAAGTTATGGTCTGCGACCTGGTCTCCTGAGCACAGTCCATTGTCAAGATAAACCTGAAAGTAATGCTGGATCAAAGTAGCAATAGTTAATGAACATTATTGAATTTCTGAAATTGTTGCAGTCTTTAACTGGTTTGCTATTATCTGCTGCCATTACTTTGATGAAGGGTCCCTGCCTTAAATATATATTTCCTCCTGCCAAATGTTGGTGGACCTGCTGTATATCCGCAACATCATTTTCACTCCAGATTTTCAAACCTCTTTCAGTATATCTTTTTTCCCTTCCCTCTACATGTCAAGTGCTTTGTATAGGATTACTGGATGTACTTGGCAGATTTCTGAAGAAAGGAAGGTTATACTCTGATTTCACTGGAAATGGAGAACTACCTGTGAATTATTTTTCAAAAAAGGGAAACTGGTGTTTTTGTTTCCTTTGAAAGAAAACCTTAAACGTGTGATTGTCAGTAACCAGACTCTACATCAGTGCACGCAAAATTTTAACGAACAAAAACCACCCTCGTAACTTTATTTAAGTTAATTTGACCATCCATTATAATCTGATAATTTGTGGCAACATATCTTTGTTTTACAGCAAAATGGGCTTAGTCTAATCTTAAACTGTGTTGCTGTCCAATCTTTAACCATGTTTGCATCTAACCTGTCTTTTTGCATGTTGAAAAAAAAGTAACCTGTCCTATTACTTTTTTAACAAATAGCAAATTGTTTGGATAAAATGTTCAGCTTTAGTTTTGTATTTGCTTATTGCAGAATGAAGACATAGCTTAGTAAAAATTGTAGGCAGCATATTACACAAAGAGGCACTTACCTGACCAGGCTAAGCATCACTGTTCACATTGCAAGCTGAGTTGATTGTTGAGAATGCAGACAAGATGCCTCTGTTTCTTTTGGTCACTCTCCTTGTCAGCTTGGCTGATCATTTCCTGCCAATGTTGAGGTACAGGAAGTCAACTCTGTGGCCAAACATTGTAATTTTTTTCAACCATTTCCAGAAATTTTCTTTTCAATTCAGTAGAAAAAGACACCTGATGTTGCCCTGAAATTAAATTGATACAGAAACACTGGGACTGATGTCCTAGGGGGAGTATTTGCTAGAGTGGTTGGGAGGGTTTAAACTAAATTGGCAGGGGGATGGGAACCTTTGCAAGGAGTCAGAGAAGGGGGGATCAAAGACAAGAACAAAAGACAGTAAGGGGAATAAGCAAAGTGATAGGCAGAGAAATCAAGGGCCAGAATCAAACAAGGACACAGTGAAAAATATTGGGAAAAGGACAAGTAATGTTAAAAAGACAAGCCTTAGGACTTTGTGCTTTAAGGCCTTGTGCCTTAACACATGGAACATTCGCAATAAAGTGGATGAATTAATCGCGCAAATAGATGTAAATGGGTATGATATCATCAGGATTACGGAGACATGGCTGCAAGGTTACCAGGGATGGGAAATGAACATCCAGGGATATTCAGTATTTAGGAAGGACAGACTAAAAGTAAATGGCGGTGGAGTTGCATTGCTGGTCAAAGAGGAAATTAACGCAATAGTGAGGAAAGATGTTGGCTCCGACGATATGGAGTCTGTTTGGGTAGAGCTGAGAAACACTAATGGGCAAAAAGCGTTAGTGGGGGTTGTATATAGACCCCCAAACTGTAGTGGTGATATTGGGAATGGCATTAAACAGGAAATTAGAGACGCATGCGATAAAGAAACATCTGTAATTAAGGGTGAATTTAATCTGCATATAGATTGGGCAAATCAAATTAGTCACAATACTGTAGAGGAGGAATTCTTGGAGTGTATACGGGATGGTTTTCTGGACCAATACGTTGAGGAACCAACTGGAGAACATGCCATCCTAGAATGGGTATTGTGTAATGAGAGAGGAATGATTGACAATGGTGCGAGACCCCTTGGGGACAAGCGACCATAATATGATAGAATTCTCCATCAAGATGGAGAGTGATGTAGTTGATTCTGAGACAAGGGTTCTGAATCTTAGTAAAGGAAACTACGACAGTATGAGGCACGAGTTGGCCATGACGGATTGGGAAACGTTACTTAAAGGGATGACGGTGGATAGGCAATGGCAAACATTTAAAGAGCGCATGGATGAACTGCCACAATTGCTTATCCCTGTCTGGCGCCAAAGTAAAACGGGAAAGGTAGCCCAAACTGTGGCTTACAAGGGAAATTAGAGATATCATTAGATCCAAGGAAGAGGCATATAAATCTGCCAGGAAAAACAACAGACCTGAGGATTGGGAGCAGTTTAGAATTCAGCAAAAGTGGACCAAGGGATTGATTAAGAAGGGGAAAATAGAGTACGAGAGCACGCTTGCGGGGAACATAAACACTGACTAAAAGTTTCTATAGGTATGTGAAGAGAAAAAGATTAGTGAAGACAAATGTAGGTCCCTTACAGTCAGAAACAGGGGAATTTATTATGGGGAATAAAGCAATGGCTGACCAACTAAATGCCTACTTTGGTTCTGTCTTCACCAAGGAGGACACAAATATCATACCAGAAATGTTGGGGAACACTGGGTTTAGTGAGACAGAGGAACTGAAAGAAATCAGTATTGGTAGAGAAATGGTGTTGGGGAAATTGATGGGATTGAAGGCCGATAAATCCCCAGGGCCTGTTGGTATGCATCCCAGAGTACTTAAGGAATTGGTCCTAGAAATAGTGGTTGCATTGGTGGTCATCTTCCAAGATTCTATAGACTCTGGAACAATTCCTACAGATTGGAGGGTAGCGAATGTAACCCCACTATTTAAAAAGGGAGGTAGAAAGAAGGCAGGGAATTATAGACCAGTCAGCCTGACGTTAGTAGTGGGGAAAATTATAGAGTTCATTATCAAAGATATTAAAGCAGAGCGCTTAGAGAACAGTGGTAGAATCGGGCAGAGTCAGCATAGATTTACAAAAGGGAAATCATGCCTGACAAATCTACTAGAATTCTTCAAGGATGTAACGAGTAGAGTTGATGAGAGGGAGCCAGTGGATGTGGTTTATTTGGACTTTCAGAAGGCCTTCGACAAAGTCCCACATAAGAGATTAGTGTGTAATGTTAAAGTGCACGGGATTGGGGGTAGTGTATTGCAATGGATAGAAAATTGGTTGGCAGACAGGAAACAAAGAGTAGGGATAAATGGGTCCTTTTCCGAATGGCAGGCAGTGACTAGTAGGGTACCACGGGGATTGGTGCTAGGACCCCAGCTATTCACAATATGCATTAATGATTTAGATGAGGGAACTAAATGTAATATCTCCAAATTTGCAGATGACACAAAACTGGGTGGGAGGGTGAGTTGTGACAAGGATGCAGAGAGGCTTCAGGGTAATTTGGACAAGTTGAGTGAGTTGACTAATGCATGGCAGATGCAGTATAATGTGGATAAATGTGAGGTTATCCACTTTGGTAGCAAAAACAGGAGGTGGTTGGGGCCAGGAAACTGGAAATTGTCAAAATGACGTAGGGCATCAGAAGAGTCACGGATGTAGGTGGGAAGAGACGGGACCAGTGGAGAAAAGATAGAGTTAGGATAGGAAAAAATAAGTTCAGTGGGGCAGGAGCAGGCTGACACAATGGATCTGCCGGGTCAGTCCTGTTTGTGGATTTTGGGAAGGAGGTAGAAGGGGGCTGTCCGGGGTTGCGGGACTACGAGGTTGGAAGCTGTAGAGGGAAGATCTCCAAAGGAGATGAAGTCAGTGACAGTCCTGTGGACAGTAGCTTGATGTTTGGTGGTGGGGTCATGGTCCAGAGGGAGGTAGGAAGAAGTGTCTGAGAGTTGGCGCTGAGCCTCTGCAAGGTAGAGGTCGGTGCGCCATACAACAACAGCACCACCCTTGTCTACAGGCTTGATGACTATGTCGGGGTTAGACCTAAGAGAATGGAGTGCCTCGGGTTCAGAGGGGGGCAGAGAAATTGAGATTACCAATGTCTCGCCGGCAGTTTTCAGTGAAAAGATCAAGAGCAGGTAAGAGGCCAGGGGGAGGGGTCCAGGTAGAGGGAGAATGCTGGAGGCGGTTGAATGGGTCTACTGATCGGGGGAAGGACTCCTGGTTCAAGAAGTGAGCCCAGAGGCGGAGGCGACGGAAGAAGAGCTCAACCTCATGCCGAGCGCGAATTCATTGAGGTGGGGGAGTAAGGGGATAAAACTGAGACCTTTGCTGAGTACAGAACGTTCACCGTCAAAGAGGGGGAGGTCTATGGCTCAGCAGCAGGAAACAAAGAGTAAATGATTTTGTATCCACTTTGCTGTATTTCCCTGGATCCCATGGGGTTTTATTTTTTTAACCAGTCAGCCATGTGGGACCTTGTCAAAAGCCTTGCTAAAATCCATGTTGACTGCACTACCCTCATCTATCTTCTTTGTTCCTAGTCACTATTGTAGTGTAGGAAATGTGATAGCCAACTTGTGCATTGAGCAAGCTTCCACAAACAGCAATTTGATAATGACCAGATAATCTGATTTTTAGTGGTGTTGATTGAGTGATGAATATCGGCCAGGACAATGGGGGTAACTCCCCTGCCCTCCTTCAAAATAGTGTCATGGAATCTTTTACATTCACCTGGGAAGATGGGGCCTTGGTTTAATGAAAGATGGCACCTCTGGCAGTGCAGCACTCCATTAGTACTGCACAGGGAGTGCCAACCAAAATTTTTGGATCAAAGTCCGGAAAGGGACTTGAATTCCCCATCTTCCGACTCAGAAGTGAGTTTATCACCAGTGAGCTGCAATTGGAAAGAGAGAAGACTCTAAGAGTGAAGCACACAGGTTCCTCTTCTGCACAACCAGCGGTTGGTAACAGAAGAGTATCAGGAGAGGCTTTGACCGCCATGCACTTTTGAAAATTGATGAGATCAGGGAGGTCTAGATGTGAGGAGAGGAAAAATTCCACACCTTTAAATTAAAAAAGGTGGTCTGTATTTTTTCTCATCCTTGCCAATGGGAGTAGGACTGTGTTATATGTTCTAACCAACAGCGACACTATTCGTCGAAAGACTTGAAGGCTTGGTATGTGTAGTTAGTCCATTGAGCAGTTAACCAGTTATTGAAGGGTCATTTTCTCTCTATATTCCAACTGAAGATATGAGTATTTTCTATCCTGGAGTTTTGGATTCTAAAAGTACTCCTCTCCTTAAAGCAGAGAATGCTGGAAATACTCAGCAGATCTGACAGCATCTGTGGAGAGAAAAATAGAGTTAACGTTTTAGGTTTATGACCTTTCATCAGTAATGTCTTTAAGCAGTTTGGGTTGTTGCTTGGAATAAAAGCCATTGCACGTTCATTGTAATCACGCCCCAATAGGGACACAGGTGGTCGCAAAATGGTTTTCGGTGGAAATCTCGCATGGTGCTCTTGTTGATCAGGTGATCTTGCTGTGTGTGTGCAGCTGGTTGGCATCTGTTGGGACTTGCCCTTTTGGTTAGGAGTTCTCAATGGGGGGCAGCAAGAAGGCTTTAAGGGGTATGCTAAAAATAACCAGAGAATATGTAGAAAAAAATTGACAAAGGGAGACCCCGGAGTGGGAGGTTAGTAGGGCAAGGAGATAAGACACTGAGTCTTTGTTCTGTGAGCAGCTCTGAGAATCGGTGCCAGAGAAAATGAGAGAAAGGAAGGCCAAGCCTAAAAGCTTCATCTCTCGTTTCCCGAGTGGCGTGATTTATGTGTGTCAAATCAACTGGCAAAATTCTCCGAGTATCCATGTTTCTCGGTGCTCTTAGTTTCTCCTTAATTCCACCCCATGCAGTGGTTTCACTCTCGACCACTGCCTGCACCACCACTGGTAGTTACTGCTGTACCATTGGGAATGTCCAGTACATATTTATAAAGTATATTCATTTTTAAAACAATGCTTGTGGAAGGACAAAGAACTTGCAAATTGAACCGTCAGTTGGAGTGTGGAGAAAAGAGAACCTCAACCCAAGGAGGGGAAAAACTGGAGGATAACAGTCAAGTTGTAAGTAAAACAATAATAATACATACGTATGTCAAATTGTATAACTAATTTGTGTACACAAAACTTCTATTGTGTTACAAGGGGTCCGTGGTATAGAAGGTTAAGAGGTGACCAAATGAAGGTTTTCAACATGGTGACAAGTTTGTTCGATACATGGGGTGGATGCAGTGCTCAGAAGCAAACCAGTTTAGAATCCCTGCTTTTTTAAGTACTATGCAGTCATCGAACATCACTTATGGCCTTATGGAGGAAAGGTCCTGTTATGAAAAGGAAGAATGTGAAGAGTAATGGAGAGAAGGCAGGAGAATGAAACTGAGGGAGTTGCTCTTTCAGAGAGCCGGTGCAAACATGACTGGCTGAATGGCCTCCTGCGCTGTAACGATTCTGTGATTAAATGGAGTAAATGTGGGCTCTACTACAGCTGATGGTGACTGTATTGAAGTCCCAAAGTGGGGTGTGAGGAAGAACCTTTTATGAAGTGAGTGGTATTAACCTGGAACTCACTGCCTACGAGGGTGGTGGAAGTGGAGACAACGAATGATTTCAAAAGGAAATTGGAAGGGCACTTGGGAGAAATAAACTTGCAGGGCTCTGAGGATAGAGTGGGGGAAAAGAACTGATCAGATTGCTCTGCAGAGAGCCGGCATGGACCTGATGGGATGAATGGCCTCCTTCTGTGCCACAGTGAATCTACATAGAAGAGATGAGCAGACCATTTAACCCGCTAAACCTGCTGCACTATTTGACGAGGCATGTCAGCCCTTCATAGGAATAGGAGAAGGCCATTTAGCCCCTCGAGCCTGTTCCCCGCCATTGAATGAGATCTGTGACCTCCAATACAATATCAACTTATATTTATATAGCACCTTTGATGTACTACAATGTCCCAAGGTGCTTCACAGGAACATGTTGAAACAGAATGCGACACTGAGTCACAATGGGAGATATTAGGTCAGATGACCAAAGGCTTCTGGTCAATGGGAACCTCCAGGACGTTGTTGATGGAGGATTCAATGATGGTAATACCGTTGAATGTCAAGGGACGATGGTTAGATTCTCTGATTGGAGATGATGGTCATTGACTGGCAGTTGAGTGGCCTGAATGTCACTTGTCACTTAGCAGCCCAAGCCTGAATGTTGGCCAGGCCTTGCTGCATATAGGCATGGACTGCTTTAGTATTTGAGGAGTCGTGAATGGTACAGAACACTGCAATCATCGGCAAACATCCCACTTTTTACTGTGTAAGGGGGGCATTGATGAAACAGCTAAAAATGGTGGGCCTAGGACACGACCTTGAGGAAGTGCTGCAGTGATATCCTGGGATTGAAATGAATTGCCTCTAACAACCACTACCATCTTCCTTTTGCGCTAGGTATGACTATAAACCAGTGGAGAGTTTCCATCCGATTCCCATTGACTTCAGTTTTGCTAAGGTTCCTTGATGCCACACTTGATCAAATGCTGCTTGATGTCAAGGGTGCCACTACTACTGTGCTAAATGACCTCACCTGTGCTCACCTCTGATTGGTAGAGGCATTGCCATGGCAAATGCACCAGTTTATGGTGACTGACAATTAACTGCCAAGCTTTGTTTGAAATTTAAACCAGGCAGCTTGACTCTGGTCAAGGCATTGTCCTGAGGAATGAACCAGCGAATGGCTGTCACTTATTTCGTTTAGTTGAAACAGGCGCAATGTGTGTACATGTTCTTTCTGTCTGCAGAAAACAGGGCCCTGTGTATTAATATGTGTAGCTTCCAGTATGCACAAATGTGTCACACAGCGAGCCCTAATGACAATCTTAAATTGTTTGTAAACTGGTGCATTCTCCATGGCAACGCCTCTACCAATCAGAGTTCACTTGCCAACCAATCAGCACTCTCTTCTCATACAGTATAAAGTTGTTGTTTTTCTTTACATTAGTATTCTCGCAGATTGTCCTGATGAGTGCAAGACGAAAAGCTTCAACATGTCTCTATTTTCAGCAATACTCGAGTTCTGCACTACCAAATGACTGTTTAAATTCATAATTCTTCCATTTCATTATTTATTTCATCATGGCTTTGCCCATGCATGACATTAGCACTGTCAACTACACCTTCTATCACTTTGCTGATATCTGACAGTATACTGAGGGGGCGATAATTGGCCAGATTGAATTTGTCCTACTTTTTGTGGACAGGGCATACCAGGGCAATTTTCCACATTGTTGGTAGATGCCAGTGTTGTAGCTGTACAGGAACAGCTTGGCTAGGGGCGCGGCTAGTTCTGGAGCACAAGTCTTCAGGCACTGCAGCCAGGATGTTGTAAGCTCCCATAGCCTTTGCTGTATCCAGTGCCTTCAGCCATTTCTTGATATCATGTGGAGTGAATCGAATTGCCTGAAGACTGGCATCTGTGATGCTGGCGACCTCAGGAAGAGGCCGAGATGGATCATCCGCTTGGTACTGACTGAAGAAGGTTGAAAATGTTTCAGCCTTGTCTTTTGCACTGACATGCTGTTCTCACCATCATTGAGGATAGGGATATTTGTTGAACCTGATCCTCCTGGTAGTTATTTAATTGTCCACCACCATTCACAACTGGATGTGACAGGACTACAGAGCTTTGATCTGATCCGATAGTTGTGGGATCACTTAGCCCTGTCATTGCATGCTGCTTCGGCTGTTTAGCATGCAAGTAGTCCCGTGCTGTCATTTCACCAGGTTGACACCTCATTTTTAGGTATGCCTGGTGCTGCTCCTGGCATGTTCTCCTGTACTCATTGAAGCAGGGTTGCTCCCCTTCCTTAATGGTAATGGTCGAGTGCTGGATGTGTCAGGCCAGGAGGTTACAGATTGTGGTTGAAAACAAGTCTGCTGCCGCTGATGGCGCCTCGTGGATGCCCAGTTTTGAGTTGCTAGATCTGTTCGGAATCTGTCATTTAGCACAGTAGTAGTGGCACACATGATGGAGGTTTTCCTCAATGTAACGACAGGATTTAGTTTCCAGAAGGACTGTGTGGTGGCTGCTCCTACCAATACTATCATGGATAGATGCATCTGTGATAGGTAGATTGGTGAGTAGGTTTTTCCCTGTAGTTGGTTCCCTCACCACCTGCCAAAGGGCAATCTGGCAGATATATCCTTCAGAACTCAGTCGGCTTGGTCAGTAGTGGTGCTACTAGCCACTCCTGGTGATGGACATGGCAGTCTTCCACTAAGAGTATATTCTGTACTTGCTACCCTCAGTGCTTCTTCCAAGTGGTCTTCAACATGGAGAAGTATTGATTCATCAGCCAGGGGGTGTGTAGGTGGCAACCAGCGGGAGGTTTCCCGGGGCAACTCCCTCCTGACTGTATACCACTGTGCCGCCACCTCTGGTGGGTATGTTCTGCTGATGGGACAGAGCATACTCAGGGATAGTGATGAATCATAAGTATTAAAAACGCCAAATGGACAATTACATGTGAAAGCACACATTTCAATTAACTTTTTATTTGTGGTATATGATCTATCTTCCTGAGCCTCTTTGTCATAGGAACATAGGATCAGGAGTAGGCTATTCAGCCCATCGAACCTGCCCTGTCATTCAATACGATCATGGCTGATCATCCACTTCAATGCCTTTTTCCCATACGATCCTCATATCCCCTTATGTCATTTGTATTTAGAAATCTGTCAGTCTCTGCTTGAAACATACTTAATGATTCAGCTTCCACCGCCCTCTGGGGTAGAGAATTCCAAAGATTCACAACCCTCTGAGTAAAGAAATTTCTCTTCATCTCTGTCCTAAGTGGCTTCCGCCTTATTTTGAAATTGTATCCCCTGGTTCTAGACTTACCAACCAGGGGAAACTTCTTAGCTGCGTCTACCCTGTCTATATCCTTTTAAGGACTTTGTAGGTTTCAATGAGATCACCTCTCATTCTTCGAAACTCTAGAGAATACAGGCCCAGTTTCCCCATTCTCTCTTCATAGGACAGTCCCGCCATCCCGGGTACAAGTCTGGTGAACCTTCGTTGCGTTCCCTCTATGGCAATAATATCCTTCCTCGGGTAAGGGGACCAAAACTGCACACAGTACACCAGGTGCAGTCTAACCAAGGTTCTATACAAACTCTTAGCTGTGGTTTAACCAAGGTTCTATACAATTGAAGCAAGACTTCACTACTCCTGTACTCAAATCCTCTTGCGATAAAGGTCAACATACCATTAGCCTTCCTAATTGCTTGCTACACCTGCATGTTAGCTTTCAGTGACTTATTGACAAGGACGTCCAGGTCCCTTTGTACATCTACACTTTCTAATCTCTTACCTTTTAAGAAATACTCTGTGCATCTATTCCTCCACCAAAGTGGATAACCTCACATTTTTCCACATTATATTCCATCTGCCACGTTTTTGCCCACTCACTAAGTCTATCAAAATCACCTTGAAACTGCTTTGCATCTTCCTCACAACACACATTCCCACCTAGTTTTGTGTCTTCCACGAACTTGGAAATACTACATTTGGTCCCCACATCCAAATCATTGATATATGTTGTGAACAGCTGGGACCCAAGCACTGATCCCTGTGGTACCCACTAGTCACAGCCTGCCAACGCGAGAATGACTCGTTTATTCCCACTCTGTCTACTTTCTGCCTGTCAACCAATCCTTAATCCATGCCAGTACATTACCTCCTATCCCATGTGCTTTAATTTTGCTAACCAACCTTCTGTGGGGGACTTTATCAAAAGCCTTCTGAAAATCCAAGTATACCGTGTCCCCTTTATCAATTCTGTGAGTCACATCCTCAAAAAATCTCCCAACAGATTCGTCAAACATGATTTCCCATTCATAAATCCATGTTGACTATGCCCAATCAGATCATTATTATCCAAGTGTCCATTTATCACATCCTTTAGAATAGATTCTAGCATTTTCCCAATGACTGAGGTAAGGCTAACAGGTCTGTAATTCCCTGTTTTCTCTCTCCCTCCCTCCCTTAAATAGTGGGGTGACATTTGTGATCTTCCAATCTCCAGGAACCGCTCCAGCAATCTCCATTTCTTCAGTTCATGCTCTTCTGTTGATATCAGCTTTCCAAGTAGAGAGAGGAAAGAGGGAGCCATGCCCACTAAAGAGGGAGCCATGCTCCTGTTTCTAAGTGACTATATTTTCTCTCTATAGCCGGAATGCTTCCCTCTCCACAAAACTGCAACACTATTCTTGACACACTAAGCAGGCGATCCAATTGCCAGCCTGTGTCATACTGCTCTTAAATAAGGTCCCTGAAGAGAGTGGACCAGAATAATGCATTCATTCGTCTTTATCCCTCTGCCCCCACCACCACCTCCCAACCCAACAACTCATGAGAAAGTATCTGTCCTTTTGTTCAGCTCTTACTTTGATGACGTAACCAAGATCAAGGGCGCCCTGCTATAGAACAGTGGACAGAAACCAGAGTTTTATCACTGTGCAACACAGTGGGGTGGGACATCCATGCTCTAAGAAAAATACTTAATTTATATAGTGCCTCTCACAACCACTGGACGTCTCAAAGCATGTGACAGCCATTGAAGCACTTTTGAAGTGCAGCCACTGTTGTAATGAAGGAAACATGGCAACCAGTTTGAGCACAGCAAGCTCCCACAAACTAGATAATCTGTTTTTGTGATGTGGATTGAAGGATAGATATTGGCCAGGACAGCAGGGATAACGCCCCTGCTTTTATTCGAAAAATGGTGCTGTGGGATTTTTTACGTCCACCAGAGGGGCAGATGGGGCCTCGGTTTAACACTGATTCCGAAAGATGGCAGCTCCGACAGTGCAGCGCTCCCTCAATACTGCACTGGAGTGTCAGCTTTGATTTTTGTGCTCAAGGCTGACACTCAAGTGCAGTACTGATTAAGCTCCCTGTTACTACCCACTGAAGATACATCATTGAACTGTCAAACAGTACAAACAATTAAAAGGAATTCAACTTCTTCGCAAGCAGAATTAATTCTGTTTTCTGGTTGCATGTTAAAGTGCTTATGTTTGAGTACAGTGCCACCCTATGGGATGTTGTGGTATAATTGCGCTGATTCGTTGAGTGGGAGGCGCATGGACTGGTTAAGCTTGAGTTGAGTGTGTAAAATATCGGAAGGGGAAAACACTATTTTCTCCCACAGTCCAGTTACAATTTCTCCTAACTGATTTCCTTCAGAGGGAAAGATATGCATGGTTGAAGTAATTAAACTTTAAAAGGTCTGTCTAACATTATTATTGACTTTATTTAATCTTCATTGCTTGATTTGCATCAATGGTATTCCCAGTGAGTGATTGAATATTTAATCTCTGTCCGTACTTATCCATTGAAATTCACCTTGGGGATTATAATGTGAAAGGTGATTCAGTAACCAAACACTGACTGCCCTGGTACAGTTTTGCACTCTTTTACTGTGTATGATAGACTGGGACTGAGTGTTGCTGGCTAGGCCAGCATTTATTGCCCATCCTTAACTGCCCTTGAGAAGGTGGTGGGGAGTCATTTTCTTCTGCTGCAGTCTGTGTGGTTTAGTTGCAACCAAGTGGCTTGCTAGGCCATATCAGAGAGCAGTTAAGAGTTAACCACATTGCTGTGGGTCATGTAGGCCAGGCCGGATAAGGATGGCAGATTTCCTTCTCTGAATGACTTGAGTGAACCAGCTGGTATCAATAAAATGCAGCAGTTAGATTGTTCTTAAAAAAAAAGGTACTGGCTTACTGATGTCCTTTATCCGGTTTGACCTACTTGTGACTCTAGTCCCAAATCAATGTGGTTGACTCTTATTTGTCCCGTGAAATGGCCGAGGTTTTTGCTACAATCCGGGAGTTTCATGATCTTTATTAATGAGACTAGCATTTTATTCCAGATTTAAATTCCCTCAGCTGCCGTGCTGGGAATCAAATTTGTGTCTCCAGGACATTAGTCTGAGCCTCTGGGATTACGAGTACAGTAACATTATCACTGTGCTGCCGTCCCCCGTGCCACTGAGAGATGGCATTTATCAGTATAATTTTTACTGACTTCATGTGTTAGCAGTATGTATGGTGATGAGTTGTGACATATGAGATAGCGCAAGAGCAGACGGACCTTCATAACTGGGCTAATACTGATATTTGTTGAACTGTATCTTTTGCTGTTGGATTAACATTGGCGGTTAAGCTCGATTTACCTCTAGGGTCGGGGAGAAATATCTCAAGATTTTACCTTCTCTTGCCGGGGGCGGGGTGGGGGGGGAGCGTTAATTGGGGCGTGTGCCATCACTGCACATTTTTGACAGGTTTTCTGCCGCAAAGCATACCTCTGAGCACTTAATTGTGTCCCTCAGCACTCTCATCCTCCCTACCCTCTTCCAACCTGACTTCCTTCTGTGTCTGTACCTGGACAAAACATTCCTCCTTCAACTAAGTAATAAGTGAACTGGTCACTGCTGCTTGTCGGGCCTTGTGGTCCACAAACTGGCTGTATTTATGACAAAAAAAAAATGCTGAGGATCTCCCTTTGGTCAGTAATTCTGGAAATAGGAAGCTGGTATCAGTAAAAGACGGCAGTCAGGTGATTATTTAAAAAAAAAACAACTGGCTTATTGATGTCCTTTATCTGGTTTGGCCTGCTTATGACTCTAGTCCCATATCAAGGTGGTTGACTCTTATTTGCCCTCTGAATGGCCAAGGAAGCCATATCATCATATGGACTGCAGTGGTTCAAGAAGGCCAACCCACCACATTTTCAGGGCAACTAGGCATGGGCAACAAATGTTTCCCTGGCCAGGGATACCATGAACCACAAGATATATCCCAGGAGCAGAGGCTGAAGGTTGGAATGACAAATGTGGTGATTGTTTGATAGGGCACTTCCCAAAAATTGACTCTTACTTACTTTTAATTTGCCCCTCTAAGTACAGCAGAGAATCCACATGTTAGAGAAACAGCAAGGAAAACTTGGAACGTTTTAATGAACCCTGGGAGTTTCTTGTGCATTTTAATGGTGTTTGAATATTCTCTAATTTCTTCTGAATCTCATGAGAATATGATTCCAGGGACTCCGATAGCTGTATGGTACTTTACCAAGGTGGCCCTCTAATTGGGAGGTGCGATGGTGAGAGTAGATGGCCCATTCATTCTGCAGATAGTTGCTTTTCTCATACGGGTGTCTTCCAGTAGGGCTCAGTTATAGCAATTGAGAACAAGAGTCCCAGCTGACTCTCTTATTTTGACTTCCATTTCTGGTCCAGAATTGTAATACCTTAAGTGAGACCAGTGAACTGAGCATAGACCGAGGATTGATCCAGTGATGATTTTGAGCTGCGTGGCCCTTTGTACAACACCAGCTTGTGCACTTATTCAGTGAACCAACAGGGAAATTATATTTCTATGCTTTGCTGTTTAGCTTGCTGCAGAGGGTTGATGCTTTGCACAGCAGGAAATAGATGACTGGGTCAAGGCAAACATTAAATGTACACAGTAGCTGTGTGGCCTCCTTTGCATAATGCAGTGGGTTGTATGTTGCAGAGCAAT